>NC_049170.1:99617596-99973039 GCF_009769625.2 Cygnus olor | reverse complement strand
TCTCTTCTCTCTCTTCTCTTCTCTCTCTGTTCTCTTCTATCTCTATTCTCTTCTCTCTCTATTCTCTTCTCTTCTCTTCTCTTCTCTTCTCTTCTCTTCTCTTCTCTTCTCTTCTCTTCTCTTTTTTCTTTCCTTTAAAATATGTTTGAGGAGGAGATAGCAGCCCCACTTTATGCTGTAAATCAGAACAATCCACTCAGGATGTTGGAATCTTTCTTTTCTCTCCTGTTTCCCTGGAGAATGATTCAATCACATGGCAGTAGGACACCATTGCATATTTCCGTTGTCACTTTGCAAAGGAGAACTACAATTTTATTGGACTTTAAAAATAAATAAATAAACAAACAGAGAAAGAACTTAAAAGAATGGTCTTGTTTCATTGTAGCTAATGTACTCACCTGAGAGGAAGGAAACCTGGTTTCCAATCCCTGCTCAAATTTCTTAGTATTTTTATTTCACAGTTAATAAATGAAGACTTATTAAACCATTTTCATGCTTGTGGATTTAGATCTAATTTCTTTCTTCTCTCCATGATATTCATTTGAGAGAGTAACATGTTTCAAGCACCACCAGGGTTAGGCTGTAGGCAAGGGAAGAATCAAAGACCTATGTTTTTTATTTGGACTACCTAAAATTCCATTTAAGTCTTACACCAGGCATGGACAGCATTTTATGGATTGATGCTTTAGACTTTTAAATCTCAAGTCCTAAAACAGAGATACAAGATTTCAGTAACATTGCTGAAAGGCTTAATTCATTGAGATTTGGAAACTGCTTGAAAAACCTTGAATGAAAGTGCAAATGTTATCTTTGCAGAAGAACTGTGGATAGGATTTCTCTCAAGCAGATTTGTCAAGTTTGACTAAATCAACCTTACTGCTTGCTATGGATGTCCATTTAATTGCTGACTGAAAAATTCACCTAATTTTCCTTCTCTTTTTTCTCTTTTCCTAATGAGCATGAGGGCATTCCCTCATTTCACAGTGATGACAGATAGCTTTTATTTTCTTTGACAGAGGAAATACCCTTTAAGTTGTTCCTTTTCTTTTTCCCTCCTTATGAAAATAATTTTTTCTGGATGAAGGAAGAATGAAACATAGTCAGTCCTTTGCATCCACGTTTAGGAAAAAGAACACCCAAAACAGAATCATATGTTCTTCTGAGCATTAACACGCAAGTGAAGAGGAAACAGTCTTCTATAACCAAGATTTTATCCATAAAAAGGAGTTTATACAATACCCAGGTAATACCGGGTTATACACTTTATCCAGGTAATAAAGGCATGGAACATCTAGGTTACCAGGAAAGTTTATTATTAATTCCACACAGAAATGTAGTAATAAATAAATAAATAAATAAATAAATGGATCTATTCAGTGACAGCAATGTGCCACAAAAATAATGGCACTATAATGTTTGTCTTGTAAAGGTGTGGGGGGAAATGTTTGAGTTAACATATGGTTAAGCATCTAATCAATCCTTAAAATTAAATGCTAATAGAATTTTTGGAACTGCCTTAAGTCAAATGAAAATGTAGATATGTTTGAATACTTGTATGGATGATTCTAGAGGGAAACAGAGCTCAAGCAATTTTTATAATCTTGATAGGATATCCTAAAAGATTGATAGCAGATCCTATTCATATGTGAAATGAAGTCGCATGCTATACTTGTTGCAAAAATTTACATTTAAATAAGCAATGAAATTAGCAAAGTCAGTTGAGTAGCTTTATAAGTAACTTCTCTTAACACATATAATCCATAATAAACTACTTTTATCATTATTATCTTATGCTCCTTTTCATCTACCTTTCTCAAAGAATGACATTTTAAAATATTCAAAATATTTTAAATTTCAAAAGACACAGTATCTATAATGTAAAGTGATTTATTATATTAATTGTACCTTTAAGTTCCTTAGTATACATTCTCTAATGTATTTTATTGCCTTTGAAAGAATTAATAGCAAAAGAAGCTCCCAGGTGTCACTAGCTATATATTTGTTCATTTAACAGGATGGGTTCTTTGAACAGGTTAAGTGTTTTTTTGCTTGTTTGTTTGTTTGTTTTTGTTGATGTTTGTTTTGTTTGTGTTTTTTTTTTTTGTTGGTTTGTTTCTTTTGTTTGTTTGTTTTATATTTACTTGCTGTGAAATATTGATAATGGCCAAAACTTTGGATATACATTTTATGACAAGGGATGATAAGATTGTCTTTAGATTAAAAGCTTGATTGTGTATAGTACAAGCTCAGTATTATGAAGAAATGTCAGATTCCATGTAATTATAATTATGTTGACTTTAAGTGATCAAGAATTCTAAGACAGCAGCCAGATTTATGAGTGAAATTAATCAGCAGGGGTTGAATACAAACCAAACAAATATTTCCTTATAAGAGCTTGTGGAGAGAAAAGCATTTTCTTCATAATTTACTTCCCACTCCATTTTCTAAGAGGCACAGGTTTTGTTTTAACAAATGCAGCAATAATTATTTATTTTCAAAATTCTAAACATACAGACAAAATCCAAGTCTTTTCATGAAACTTTCTGAAACATCGGTATTTTATTTGTAAATTTAATTTATTGGAAGAATAACTCATACATCAAAAAGAGAAATGAGAGCAAACAAAAAAATTACCCTTTGAGCTTGCGGGAAAATGTTCTGCAAATACAAACTGAAGCTGAAGGGTAAGCGTGGGACAGGACATTTAAAATGCTGAATTGCTTTCACTGAATTAGGATTTTAACACGCCTTATAAAAACAATCAAATCTCTAATACTTTCCATGTTATTGTACAACTTCTGCATTTTATATCATTAAAGTCTACATGTTAGAGTTTAGGAGTGCAAACTGCAGTTTGAGCATATTTGCATATTTATTTTTCATTATTTTCATTATTCATTTTTGACTATTTTGGGTAAAATTGTTTGAATTTTACTGTGCATATTTGAAGAGAATTTACAGTTATTCAAGTATGTGTAATAACACAGACTCTGTGCAGACTGCTTGCATGAACAGACTTGTTCATGAACTGTGGGAAGAAGCAGAGTTTAGGAGTGATGCAGGATGCAATACAAAAAAGCCCAATAAAAGAATCTTTAAGTAGTATAGTCCCCCTAAACTTACCCGTACTCCTGAATAACCAGTCATAAAAGATAACATTTTGAAAAGACAAATATTGCTTCCAATCTTAACAATGGAGTGAGGCAGAGGAATGGATACCTATCTTTAGATAACTCTCAATCTTTATATGCATACTTTATGCAGGAAAGCCACATGATCACAATAATCTTTGACATAAATTTGCAATGGGACAATCAATTAATGCTTCCAGTATATATATGATTATTGAGGCTTGAAATTCTAGTTTAAAATATCACTACATCGGTAAGGAAAAGAGAAAAAAAAAAAAAAAAAAGACAAAGTTAATATTGAAAAGATATATTTATTCTGGAATAACATCAGCTTTTCATGTCCTGCACTTAAACAGAACAGTACAAGAATAAAATTTAGTATTAAAATTAGCCTTGACCATGGGCCAAATGTGACCTGCTGTTGCATTAAAATCAACAAGGGTTATCCAAATGCATCTAGGAGAAGCATTTGTTACTAAATGGATTTAAGCCTGAAATCCTTCCTGACACCAGTTCAATAAGCTATGTGCATGCCCTCAGAATCATATCATGCAAGTCAAAGAAATTTTAAGTTTCTTAAGTATTTAAAAGCAAGACAGGTTGAAAAGATGTACAGCATTACCCTTTTGTGGGAAAATGTGAAAACTACGACAATGGATCAAGTTTTGCAGTTGTATAAGCCCCGTATGGCTTATGTTCCTGAAGTTAGGAAATACCATATTCAGAGGAATGGACTTACTCCATGGCTGGAGTGTGATCCTTTTCTAACTCTTACCTCCAGCTGTCATGTGTCGTTGTTTTTGTTTGTTTCTTTATTTCTAGAGCACAGTTTCACAGTTGCTGCTTATTTGGAGCTTCTTTGTTCACATTGGAAATAACAATACCCCACAGTCTGTGCTCCCAATTATAGGAGAAAAGGAACATTACATTTTAATCACATTTTAATAGCTACATGAAACAAAAGGCACAAATTTAAAGATCCATATTTTAATAAACTGTCTGAACAAGGGTAATTAAAAGGTACTGTAAACTCAGCTTCTCAAAGTCAGAAGTTTTATCACTCACAAGCATTTTCTGAGTGGCTCAAATGATTTATTTGCACTCAGTCCAGAACTTCATTGAAGCTGGGGGTTAGGGAAGGAAAAGACATGTGAGTGGAAAGTTTACCAAAGGATTTAATAATGACCCTCAAAATTGGTCCTTTTTGAGCATTTGGAACATATGCATATAAATTAACAACACTCAGAACTTGCTGCCAAGGGCCTGCCTACACTGAAAATATTTAACTTATTTAATGTTAGGTTAGCAAAGTTTGACCCTCAACTGCTGATGCTGAACGTGATTTCCAGTGAGATGTGTTGTGCACCATATGTCAATCAACATTATGCCTTCTAACTTGTGATCTCAGCATGAGAAATGAACTGAATACAGATTAGTCTGTGAGACAAACTTCATCACAAGATGTGCGTAGCCACAGCAACCTACTCTTTCTAATATAATCATTGATCTGAGCAATACAGAAAGAAAAGCACATTAGCCTCTGATATGCTGATAAATGCTGTCAACATACTGAATTTTGTAATGAAGAACATCAAAAACCTCTTGCTGCTGTTCTGCTTATAAAGTAGCTTCCTATGGTGATGATGGTCATTGGATGGGTTTGGCTATGGTCCTTCCACATTGTTCTGTGCTTGAAAAAGTATCAGAGCTTACTATGCACTCTACATTTAAATATGTGTCAGTACATACAAACTTTACCAATGTTGTTAGAAGTCTGTAGACTTTGCAACAGCCTGACAGTACAGGTTCAGAAAGCTTGTCTGGCTTTTTCTCAGCCTGATCTTTTTTTATCTTGTTTTACTTGTGATAAAAGTTGTAAATTGCTTAAATGACTATTGCCTAAGTTCTGAGAATCATAGAATCATAGAATGGTTTGGGTTGGAAAGAATTTTAAAGAATGCCCAGTTCTAACTCTCATGTCATAGGCGAGGGACACCTTTCTACGATATCAGGTTGCCCAAGACCCCATTCAACCTAGCATCCACCCTGGAATACAATATATGGAAACGTTTCAGAAACCTAGGTGCTCATTCTCTAAAACACAATGCACTTCCAAAATTATTGGGGCTGAAGAAAGCTATAATGCAACTTTCAAACTTCAGCTGGGAGCTGGAGAAAAGAAAGCAGGCTGCGACAAAAACTGTACGGCAACAACCTTAAGTAAATTCAAGACTGAGAAGGAAGTGGATGTTATGACACGGATACAACCACTCCCAGCAAAGAATGCAACAAAGAATTTACACTGACACCACCTTCCTGCTTGAGGAAGTCTAGCACCATCAACCATAGGAACCAAAGAGATGTTGGAAGGGTGAATATAACATGAAAGAAAAGGCATAGATACTTGGAAGATTTGTATTGCAATGTGGTGGTTTGACTGTGGCCAGCAGTCAGATGCCCACCCAGCTCAACAGGATGGGGTGGGAGGTAAAGGAGTAAAAAATAGTAATAAAAATGGTGGACTAACTTAAAGGCAGAGATTACTGTCAAGAGCAAGACTGGCTCAATTTGGGGAAAATTAATTAAAATTATTGCTAATTAATAACAGAGTAGGATGTTAAGAAACAAAAAAACTGAAACTCCTCCCCTTCACCTCTACCCCCCCAACCCTCTCCCCTTCTTCCCAGGTTCAATTTCAGTCCTCCAGCTCCAACTCCTCTACCTCTTCCACACCTCTGAGTAGTGCAGGGGGATGGCGAATGAGGGTTTTAACAAGTATTAGATGGAATCTGCAAGTTAAATTAGCTAGTTAGTTAACTGATTAGTTAGTTATAGTGATATCTTAAAAATTAGTATGATATTGAGGCATTGACTGTCAATGTTCTACTAAGGATGTGATGCCCCAATATTAAATGTAATTTTGTATAGGCATGTATCCGCATGCACTTTGTGAATTGGTCATCTTGTCTAAGTCAATACGGGAGTGATCCCAAACAAGGTTGCTGACACTTGTAAAACAATATGATAGTATTTTTTCAATGATTTTTGCTCTTGCTCCTGAACTGTCTAATTTAAAATGTCAGCTGAAAGCCTGAAGTATTTCCCAAATCCCAAATCCACATTTTGACCTTCTTCCCATGAATTTCACCAGTGTGCTTTTATGTGTAAAACCTCTGCTTTATCTATCAGAAAATTTTAATTCAGCTGCTACGTGTTACATCTGGATAACACAAAATGAATTTTATCAAAATCCATTCTTGCATAATATTTCAAGGCTATATAACCTATAGTAGAAGTAGACTATTCGTTTGAAAATAGCTCAGTCTTTATTTATTGTTCTTCAACTTTTGCACTGTGTTGAGAGACTGTTGTATTTATGGACTCTTAATGATGTGCAGGGCTTGCCATTTGAAAGAGCTTACCTTCATAGAATGACCCTCAAAACAACCTTCCCTCTACACCTGAGAGAAGTTGGGGAAGTGTCCTGGTTTCAGCTGAGATAGAGTTAATTTTCTTCCTAGTAGCTGCTATGGTACTGTGTTTTGGACTTAGGATGAGAGCAATGTTGATAACATACTGATATTTTAGTTGTAGCAGAGCAGTGCTTACACAGAGCCAAGGACTTTTCAGCTTCTCATGCTGCCCTTCCAGCAAGGAAGCTGGGGATGCACAAGGAGCTGGGAGGGGACACAGATGGAGTAGCTGGTCCCCGTTGACCAAATAAATGGATGTCCCATACCATGTGGTGGCATGCTCAGCAATAAGCTGGGGGATGTTGGCTGGGCGCCGCCATTGCTCAGGAACTGGCTGGGCATTAATCCTCTGGTGGTGAGCAATTGTGTTTTGCATCACTCTTTTTCATTATTATTATTCTTTACTGTTTATTTTTTCCTCCTTTCTTAGTAAATCTTCCATTTCACCTAATAACTTCTCACAGTTTTTGATTCTCTTCCCCATCCCATTGTGGGAGAGTGAGTATGGTTGTGTAGCGCTTAGCTGCCTGCTGGGTTAAACCACAAGAAGAACCCTTTTTGACAGGACTAGTAACTTTCTATTTATTTATTTATTTGGGGTGGGGGGAGTGGGGAGGGGAGGGAGAGAGAGATGTAGAAATAAAGGAAGATGTAGAAATAATAATGAAGACAGATGTCACTATTAAAATCTAAACTATAAAATCAAAATTGGGAACTGACATTTAAGATGTACTCAGTCATCTACAGAGTAATTTAGATGTTGATGTAGCACACAGTAATGTCTGACACTCTACTAAAAGGTATATTTTAAGGATGGTTAAATAGTTCTAGTTTTGTACAGGGCTGATCTTTCTTCATCAGATCTATTCCACACCACTAAGGATGCAAAAAAACCATGTTTTCAAGAAAATACCTGTATGAGCAAGGTGTTAATTCTTTGAAGAATCCAAAGTAATTAACTAAGGGCAAGGAGTTTAATTTTTCTTTAAAATTACAAAACCAATACACCATAATCTCATTGTGAATTAACACTTAAAAGATTTACCAGAGAGATGTGATGCTAATGTATTGTAGTTAATAGATTGGCTCTAAATATTCCAGCAGAATTGAGATAATAAACGATAAAAGATATAGGGTTCCACAAGGTACTGCTGCTCCGTCAGCACTTTATTTGACAGATCCATGACTGGAATGTAAAATTTAAAATGGTTCTTTAATTAGGGGCTTCAAAAGATAAATTAGAAAAAATAAATAAATAATAGTAATTAGCACTGGTCTCCATAATGTCAAGTTCTGCATTCCAAATTTTCCCTATAGTTTGGGCACCAAAGTCAGAGATTCAGAAGGACCTCTAAGCTGTTTAATATGCAAAACCAGTAATCCTTTCTTCAGAGTAGATGAATAAAACATTTGTTTTGGAAAACTAACCTGAGCCTAATGTTTCCTTTCAACACCTGCCTATAGCATGAGACCAACAACAGTGGTATAACTGTTTACCCTGTGCAGAAAAATACACAGCCACAACACTTGTATGGGAAACAGATCCTAGGGCCAGTTCCTAGTTTCCCTGGAAGAGTTCAAATCCCTTCTTTCCACTTCAGAGGGCTAGAGGACTATACATGTGGTTACCCTTTTGCCCAAGTCTGTGAAACTCTACAGAGGCAAGATCTGTTCTCTGCTTCTTGAACAACTTAAGTATTTTCTCTTTCTTGGGACTCTTTCTAGATTCAACACAGAGGACAGCAACACAACTTATACAGGAGTTGTCTTCTCTCTTGTAGTTGAGGTTAGCTGTTACTTTCATTCACAATTTGAGTACACTTTCAGAAGGGGTGTGTAAGACCCCCTTAGACTGCAGAGAAAACTGATCTCTCACTTCCCCATAAAAGCTTCAAACATTAGTCTATATATATTTAAAAATATATATAATAAAAATAAAAAATCTCTGGTGCTTCATCTCTTGGTGTCATTTTTCAAAAGGAAGCAAATGCAAATGCACAGGGCATTCAATAGCCTTGACCATTTTGAGGCCCCACAAATCACTCCAGGGTACTTCTGTTGCAGATTAGCAGTGTAAAAATTACACACTATATTTCTTAGGGAATTTAGAAACTGCTTCCAGGGATCAGCAAATGATGGCAAGAATTTTTTGGATCACAGTTTCAGAGTAGGGTGCACCTTCCCTTCTCTGTGCCTTCTGCATCTCATTCTTTGGAATCAGCCCTACAATTTGACGAGAGTAACTGTAATATGATTTCCCTTACTTTCACTGCTGTATCCTAGGACCTGGAGGATGACTCCCTCCAAAACACTGAAAAGTGAGTTGTGTAGACTTCTGCACTGGTCAGTCATTCACAGGTTGCTTTTAACCTAAACACCAGGGAGGAGAATTGTTCAGTACAGCTGCAAATACTGTTCAGTTACTTGAAGTTTTATATGGATCTGCAAGGAGACCAATCAGTAGAGAAGATATGCTGTAGATCAGTCAGACAGGATGCACTTTAGTTGAGGAAATTGTAGAGAAAGTTAAAGCTTGCCATGCAGCCTATAGCAGACTACACTCTTCTGATTCATTCAGAGAAGAGGATACAGCTACCTGTCAATATACTAATTATATTTTTATAGTAGTTTTTTTTTTGTCGTTGTTGTTGTTTTTATTAACCAAGAAGGAATGTATCTTAACGTATTCTGAAGTTGATTACCACATTGAATACTACCACATCTGAAAACTATGTTGGCTGCTATTCTGGGTCTTTTTTATGTCCAGAAGTTAAAATTGGCTGTTTAGGCTTCATGTAACAAATATATATGAAAATAAATAAATAAATAAATAAATACAATTTAAAAAAAAAAAAAAAACTAATGTATATTCCAGAAGCTTCCTGAAAACGTATTTTTATCAATTCCCTCTATTTAAGCAATGTTATTGAACACTTTATTGGGATTATGCAGCAATTGCAGACAATAACACTGGAAAAAAAAAATAGGTATAATTACCTGCATTGTGTGAAAAGGAGAGATAGACAACTCAGTTCTGCTTATTAGACATCATAAGGGCTTTTGTTGTTAATTTCAATGATGAGATGTTACTAGGCACAAGAAGTAAAGACCAAGTGTTACAATTTTCCAATAATTCACCAATGTTAATACAGTTTAGCCTTTTTTTAATGGCTTTCTTGCAGACAAGAATAGAAAGATTAATTTGTCAGTGCATGTATTGTAATATTATAGAATCATAGAACCATTAAGATTGGAAAAGACCTCCAAGATCATGTTTTCATTTATGTCTCTTAAATGAAGAAATAAGTATGTTGTTATTAATGGCAATTTTGAATAACTTGGCATTCAGAAGCAGTTTTTCTCTCTGATACATGAAAAGGATTTTGCGTTAGTGCTAATACCAGATTACTTCTGGTTGGAGCAGTAGAATATGTAGCAAACTGAACTAACATGCTGAGGAGGCATGTGTCAAGATTATGTGCCTAGAACGGCTGCAAAGATGTTAAAAAGAAAAAAGAAAAAAAATCCTTGCATTCTATGCATCTTTAATCCAAAGTGCACTCATGCCTCATAATTATTTTATTGAAGATTCTCATAATACACTGATACGATGTAAAAGAATCATCACCTGAGATTCTTGTTTTGTGATTCATGTTTTTTAAAGGTTGTTGATATAAGTAAAAAGCAATTTAACTACAATATCATGACAAAAAGTCAGCACATCCAAGAGGTAAAATATCAAGAAAATATTCTAATAAATACATGAGGCAAAGAAGCATGTCCTGTAGAATTCTGTAGCTCCATTTGTCATAGTTTTTGGCACAACTCTGCAAATTTTCCATTATAGAAACAACCTAACCAGCTATCTGGAATCCCATATGTCTGCCAATTGGTGTTTTTCTTTTTGGAGTTGTCAGCACAATTCCTGCACATAAGGCAACTTAAAGTGAGGAATGAAAGAACAAACAAAATCAATAGAACAACTTTTTTTTTTTTTTTTTCGAATTGAAAGCAGGTGGAGCAAATAATCTATTGAAGCCAAAATCAAAAGTTAATGAATCACACAAAGACCCTGTCATATGTTATTTTGTGAATTTAGTAGACTACAGTAGAATACTGCTTTTAATTTTTATTTATTTATTATTTGACAGCCATATTGTTGTTCCTATGCATTTCCTTTTGCTGTACATGGAAAAAGTCAAATTGGTAACATATCATCACAGAATCACAGAATCACAGAATAGTTTGCATTGGAAAGGACCTTAAAGATCATCTCATTCCAATGCTCCTGCCATGGGCAGGGACACCTTCCACCAGACTCACCGCCCATTGAGTAAAGAACGTCTTTCTAGTGCTGGATTGAAATCTACCGTCTTTCATTTTAAAACCATTACCCTAGTCCTATCACTGCACTCTCTGATGAAGAGTCCCCCCAGCTTTCCTTCAGGTATTAGAATGCCACTCTAAGGTCTCTCTGGAGCCTTCTCTAATCCAGGCTCAACAATCCCAACTCCCTCAGCCTGTCTTCGTAGGAGAGGTGCTCCAGCCTTTGATCGTCTTTATGGCCCTCTCTGGACTCATTCTAATAGCTCCATGTCCTTCTTATATTGGAGACCCAGAGCTGAACACAGTACTTGAGGTGTGGCCTCACTGGGGCCGAGTGCAGAGGGACAATCACTTCCCTAGTCCTGCTGACCACACTATTCCTGATAGAAGCCAGCATGCTGTTGGCCTTCTGAGCACACTGCTGGCCAACTGAGCACACTGCTGGCTCCCTGAGCACACTGCTGGCTCATATTCAGCTGACTAGCCACCAGTGCCCCCAGGTCCCTTTCCGACTGGCAGCTTTCTAGCCACTCTTCACCCATCCTGTAGCGCTGCTTGGGGTTGTTGTGCCCAAGGTGCAGGACCCGGCACTTAGCCTCGTTGAACTTCATACAGTCAGCCTCAGCCCATCTGTCGTGCCTATCCAGATCCCTCTGCAGAGCCTTCCTACCCTCGAGCAGATCAACACTCGCTCCTAACGTGGTGTCATCTGCAAACATACTGAGGGTGCACTCGATCCCCATGTGCAGATCATTGATGAAGATACTGAAGACAATTGGCCTCAATACTGAGCCCTGGGGGACACCACTAGTGACTGGCCTCCAACTAGATTTGATTCCATTCACCACAACTCTTTGGGCCTAGCCACATAGACAGCTTTTACATCAATAAAATTCCATTTAACATTTTTGTTCACTATCAGGCTGTAATGCACAGCTTTCCTTAGATACTTTAGTGATGTTTGTTTGTATAGTGTTCAGGAGCACAACCAGACCATATGGAACAGTTTGACTATTTGTGCTAATATCGTCACTCTCCAGCCTGCCTCATATACTAAAATGACTTAGAAATCTGTATTGATTTCCAGAACTAGATTCTGTCTCCACTGCTTACAGCAGTAGAGCTGCCTCCATAAAGTCCTGAACCTGAATAATAAATAAATGAGTCAACAAACAAACAAACCATCAGAAAATCTACATAACACCACAGAGCTGCCTCTAGAGAAGATGTAACTCAACAGCCCAAGCCTTGAAACACAGCCCAGGTCTTGAACTGTAGTAGTTTCGTCCATAATTTTTCAGCCAGTTTCCCATAACTTTGGTCTTCTGCTTAAATCAAGTAGCAACAGGGGTTTGGGCATTTGGGGCTAGACGTTCATCCTTCTTAGCCTGCTCGTACTTCTCTTACTTGACACACAAACTGGTGACAGACTTCCAGTAAGTTTGAGGAATGAAAGAGGGAGACACTACAGGATAATAACAATGTCATGCCATGTCATGAAAGGATAAAACAAATGAGTTATGATCTCAGAACTACTCTGGCACCTCAGTTTGCTCCAAAATACAAAAGGAAAAGAAAGCATGAAATTCTACCAGCTAAAAAGGCATCTGTCTTGGAAAGACTCCTAGCCACAGTAGAGTCAGCCTAGATGGCTGCTCAGTCCCAACTCAGCTCTGTCAAAGGGCAACAGGAAAGGATGTAGCCAGAATAGTCATTGTTACTTGGCATGTGGCCCTGCATAACTGGGGCCATGACAGGTGAAGTGGATTCAAGCAGTTATCTATGCATTGCCATTGCTTTCAGTCAAGACAATTCACGTAATTTATCTTGATTTTTAATGTAAAAATTAACTTTCAATTTTGCAACAAAGTGAATTTAAATATTCAGTGTATTATGAATATTATTATTATTGCCATTTGTAATATATCACAACACTCAAATCTACAAGTTATTTCTCTGGAAAAAAATAAACAAACAAACAAACAAAAAAGTGACTTTGGCTTTCCGTAGTCTGATATTCCACCATGGATAGTTTTAAAAAATATGTACAGAGTATACATCTACATTTGTGGATTGTCTGAGTTGTCATACATCAGAAACATTCTTCACAGCTCTTAAAATAACTGGATTAAAATTAATATCCATGTATCACACACGGACAAAGACATATATGTGTATATCGATACATGTGTATGTGTGTTTTATGTATTTATAGAATGTATTTATAGAAATGTATTTATAGAAAGGTACACATATTTCACATACAGAATATTAAAAAAATATCTTGCATTTGTGTCTGAAAGGAATACTTGAGCTATACAATTTCAGTTTTCAGCCACACAATGGCCAGCTGAACATGTTGGTCTCTTGAGTTTCAAACAGAACAAGTTCTTCTTGGTTATACCACTAAATCCTTTTAATCCTTTATTATTATTATTATTATTATTATTATTATTATTATTATTATTAATTATAATAATATTTATATATATATATTCTCTAATATTCTTTCTTGCAACCAAAAACCCCTAGTAGGTCATGCTGAAATTTTTTTAGCAAAACAGATGTCAGTTATAAAAGTAGCTTTGTCAAAAGCAAACTTTTTTTGAAATAGCAACAAATGTTCAATAGGAAAAGTCCAAATGTACTGTTTTTTTACACCACCAACTTTTCTGTTTGACTTCAAACATTAAAAACTGTCTAAATTTTTTAAAAACTCTAAATTTTCAGGCTTACGTCATTTTTTTAACCTTGTAATGGCCCGTATTTAAAACAAACAAACAAAGAAAAGTTCCACTAAAAAAATCTATTCTAATATGGATAATTTGGGACGTTGATGTTGAAATATTGGAACTTTATGCATAAAGGAAAATCCTGTTTCGGTCATATACTTCATATTCAGTTTTACCATCATTACTTCTTTACTCTTCTGCTACATCTGTAAGACAATGTTACCTAAATATCCATGTTGGCTTCTCCAGATCTCTCCTTTACTTCCTTTAAAGTATCCAATACGGCTTACTTTATTTATCTATAGTATCTGGTTCTAGAAAATAATTGTGTTAATCTTGTGGGTGGTTGAAGGAGAAATGTTGTGAACTTTGCTATGGTTGATGGATAAAATATAGTCTTTGAAGGAAAAGATATTACTCACTTTCTAAGGTAGTATACAAATGTACTTCACCTGCTGACTTAAAATACATTCTATTATCTAAAAGATAATAAAGTCTGAGTATTTTTAAAAGCCTGAGAGGATACATCCAATTTATGATTTTTTCCTAAAAAAAAAAAAAAAATCTCAGTTTCAAAGGAAAATCAAGTACTATTTGGTAATAACTTCAGATATAAACTTTCATTTATTTAAAAATAATAGAGGCACTCTGTTTCCTCTTCTCCAAACTAGAAATCCAGCTGTCTTTACTGGAAAGAGCTTTTACAAAATGAATTAAAATTAATTAAGAAGTTATTAACTCACAACCTTGAATTATAGCTGAATAATTGATTCTTAAGAAACATTCTTTTGTTGGAAACAGTTTTTAAAACTCAACAAGTTTAGAAAGCCACATTTTGCTCAGAAGTATTTTTTTTACTTTTTTTTTTAATTAAAAAAAGACAGGTTAAAGGCTAATAGGTCAGAGGATTACTTATGGGTCTTGTAAAAACTTTATGTACGCTCAGTTTTCATGGAAACTTTTCTTTTCTTTTCCATATGTGAAGAGAGAGTCAAAGGCAGGACAAGACTTTGTCACTGCATCATATCATAAGCTCTTGTTGAGGTAACATATTGTCTGAAGTCAGTGGAACTGTAAATCAGGACAGCAGGATGATAAATGTCCCCTTCTTTTTTGTTTATTGAACGTGGATAGGGAGAAGCAATGCTTTGGACTGTTCTTTGGACTGGTGTGTATGTGAGGCAGTGGTGGGGGGTCACATTTGTTGTATTGTTCTGTGAACTCATATCTCTCAAGATATGATGATGAATGTCCATTACCTAAGTATAATGCAGACATGTTCAACTCACCTGGTTGTGCAAAAGCTTACAGGGTCCTCAGACAAAACAATGGCAGCTATTTGGAAAAAAACAGTGATGTGCCCATGCTTCTAAGCCTGACATTCAGAAGTTTACCATCAAAAGCTCTTTTTCAATTTCAACATGAAGAGGGACAGAATGTTTCCCACTTCAATTCTCAAATGCCTTTCACTCTGAGTCAATTTTTCTTTATATTAAAACAAAAATTCTGCTCCTTAAAAAAAAAAAAAAAAAACCACTGTTCTAGATAGAATCATCTCCATCTTCCAGTTAAAGTTTTGGTGTTTTTGTTTTGTTTTGTTTTGTTTTGTTTTGTTTCCAAAAGAGCCTTTAAGTTTTGTCTATTTATTCTTATTAAACATTTTCCAAATTTACACTCAGCTATTCTTTCCTCAACTTATTATTCATGTGAGAAAATACTTCATACAGTATCAGAAGTTCTAACAATGTAAGTAGAGCTTGAAAACGTTTTATTGCCTTAAACATCTTGTACCAGATAAAGTTTTACAGAAAATGAGGATCATGTACCAGAGAGAGAGCTCTTAAGGGCACAGATGGAGATGACTACCAAAACTACTTCTGGGGCTCAATCAGAATTAAAAGAGAACTACAAGAAAGATATTAAGTCTGCTGTAGTGTATTTAGAGAAGAGCAAGAAAGGTAGTGAAGGGACTAGAAAACAAGACATATGAGAAGTGGCTGGGGGAATTGGGGTTGTTTAGTCTGGAACAAAGGAAGCAGAGGGGAGACTTCATCTCTACAACTACTGGAAAGTGGTGGAGTTGCCATCTCTGGAGGTATTTAAGAGATGTGGATGTATCACTTAGGGCTATAATTCTATGAGAAGCCAAGAAGGGACAGACACATGCACTTTTTGAATAGGTTTCTGCACGAAGCTAACCTGAAGGCTGAAGAGCTTTTAAATGCAAGGTTGACCTTTCATTTGGAATTAAACCAAGAATATAATAAGTTGAAGAACAACAGTGAAGAATTACAGTTTCTGTATCCACATTGAATAAAAGATCAAAGATAGCTGGGGTGTCTACTTGACAGTTTGATCAGGAATTATGGTTGGGAGACATCATTCTTTCCTAAGCTATGTTGTAGGTGTGCAGGTCTCTAGTCCTTTCTCTGACCTTGTCCCCTACATTGACTCTGAAGCTATGTTAGGTAGCTTTGTTCCCTAGATGGACATCTTGTACATAAACTGTCATTTATTTCCAGTCCTGCCTTTGGCCCTTTCTCCTTTTGCTCCTGATGAGACACCCTGTGTGGACCTGGCTTATGCCTTGTCTAGGAGTGTTAGTGGACCTTGCCACCAGGGTCCTGCACCAGCTCTGCTAGCTGTGTTCACATACTGTGGGACTGCACCCTGGTGCATGGCCTGTGCCGGGTCACCCACAGGTCGTGGCTCCCTGTCCCTCAGGGAGCAACCAGCTCTCACTGTTCCTTGACAGGAATGGAGGACAGTAGCCAGACATTTAAATGTGTTATTATTATCATTGTTATTTATTTATTTATTTATTTATTATTTGAGTGCCAGGAAGCATATTTCTTAGCTGGCCTTCAGTAGTGACGGGTTTTAGTTCCTGTGTTGGCCTGAAGGGGAGTAGGTCAGGAAGAGACACAGAGTAGCACAAGACAAAATTCAAGGAAACCATTGCTTTTCTCCCTTACACCTATTACTTCCGCTTAGGCTGGAAACAGTTTAAACAGTTTTATCTGGAAAATTGTATAACATTTCCCACAACTGTAGGAATTTACCTTAGTTACTAATTAAAAACAGCTTGAGTAGGCAGCACCTACTGAAGACTCTCTCTCTCTCTCTCTCTCTCCTCTCTCTTTGTTTCCCTAAAGGGCTTGGAATTTATCTTATATATTACCTGGAAGAAAATCAGTAATACTGTAAAGACTACCATATGCTCTTCTAACAGATTTATACTGAAGATATACTCAAAACAGAGACATTTATACAGTCTGATGAGGGGAACATTTTGTTTCCCCTGATCTTTGTCTGGTGTACAAATTCCAGTCTTTTTTGACTTTGGGGTAACCTTATCACTTCTGCAATTATTTTTCCCTATTAATGTGAAAAATGTTTGAAGTCTGAGCAACTGCTTTCCTAAGAAAAAGTTTCATATCTCTGTGGAAACACTCTTCAGAGCTTCATGTCAAAATAGGAAGAAAAGCCCTTTATAAAACCTGACATTGTTTGAAGGAATTATCTTAATCTCTCTACTAAGTGGATACATCATCTTGAAGATACCTACATAAGTGAGCAGGGCCTTTGTTTATTTGAAGATTTTTCATCACTGACAGTGTCAGTAAGTTAAGAAAATGTCTTAAATGAAGCTGAGGAATATGCACAATAAGTACTTAAAATAATAAATTTATATTACAATACTCAGTTCAGACCATTTCAGACTTTAGAAAAGAGCACAATACAAATAAGATGTCTTGGACCATCTTAGTAAACTCCAAAACAGCTCTAAAAGCCATATAAAATCCAACACCAAAAAAAAAAATGGGGGGGGGGGGGGGGAGAGTATTTTGTGTATACATGCATATGTGCATTGGAGATATCTATGTGAGTGATATACATGGTGAATGTAACTAACCTATATTAAAATACTGTTAAAAAAAAAAAAAATTTACCTGATATCCTAAAACATCATTTTTGGAGGTGTTTTAGAACTAGTTGTTGCAACATGTTATGTTCAAATGCCAATCTGAAAACTCAGGTCAGCTAAATCCCTTTTTAAGCATTTGATGTAGACCTACTAATTTGCAAACTACTCATTGTAAGTAACATCATCTGCAGTTAGAGCAATGGTGGCTTCATGGTTTCCTGCAAGCCGAAAATGACAGATTTCAGTTATCAGTAACAAACATGCTTTCAAATTAAACTAACAAATTTTAAATAATTTATTTTACCAGGTTACATAAAATAGTGATAAATAGTTAACAAAAACATCTGAGCAATGTTGTAAGTTAGACTAATGATCACTTCTGTCAAAGAAGTGATAGGCACTGCAGTGCCTATTACAGATTATTTATTCATTATCTCACTCTCAGTAATACAGGTCAGGAGCTTTCATGTTGGGATTGCTGATACATTTTATTTGGTTTCCAAACTTCCAATACATTTTCAAGAATTTCTCATATTTGGGGGATCTTTGGTTCACATCTGCTTAGTTTAAAATTAATCTCAAATACATTTATCTCTATTGCAACATTGTGGTTTAAAAATTGTCTCTCATATCACCAAGGAAAAGAAAAAACATAGGATGTGCACAAAGAAAGTACTCAGCTTCATAACCACATTATTACTGTACTCATTGGAATTTCCCAGGGTTTCTGTAACTGTCTGTACTAAGATCCTTTGTCATTTGATGACCCTTTATTCTTTACCTGCTCATTGTCCTCTGATGAGAAATGCAGACCTAGCGAGAAGTACTCATTACTCATGCCAAGTGACAGTCAGGTCACAGGAGAGAAGTGAAGCAAGTATTTCAAGAACTAAAAAAGCATCCACAGCTTTTGTTTTAAATGAGACTTACTTTCTTTCTTTTTCTTCTTTCTTCTTTCTCTTTCTTTTTTCTTTCTTTCTCTTCCTTCTCTCTTTCTCTCTTTCTCTCTTCTCTCTTTCTCTCTTTCTCTTTCTTTCTTTCTCTTTCTTTCTCTCTTCTCTCTTTCTTTCTCTCTTTCTCTCTTTCTTTCTCTTTCTTTTTCTCTCTTTCTTTCTCTTTCTTTCTTTCTCTCTTTCTTTCTCCCTTTCTTTCTCCCTTTCTTTCTTTCCTTCCTTCCTTCCTTCTTCTCTTCTTGCTTGCTTGCTTTTTTCTTTCTTTCTCTTTCTTTCTTTCTTTCTTTCTTTCTTCCTTGTTCTTTCTTATGGTTTTATTTATGTCACTTAATTTCCAAGAAAATGTTTTCTCAATTCTACTTTTTCATGGTTTCACCTTCAGCCTAAACCCAAGCAGGTTGAAACGTATGTTCCCCCTCGTCCATGCCCCCCCCTCCACCCCGCACTCCCCCCCCCAAAAAAAAAAAATAAAAAAAATGATGGCACAGATTTAGCTTTGAATCATGACCTCTACTCAAGCAAAGACATTTTCTACTGTACTATCATCTACAGTAACATATATATTTGATTTTTATTGTTCTTTGGAGAAAAACTTAATTCCTGCCCAAGCAGTACTCTGATGAGCTGATAAAGGAGTAATTTGGCCACTCAAAAGCTATTCTGAATGGTAATACATACTTGCATTTTGGTTCTAAATACTAGTAGGTTGAATTAGAAATTAACAGGGGAATTTAATTAGAAATTACATGTCTCTTCAGAGAAGAAAACATAACTTACTGTTACATCACGACATTATAATCCAACTTTCTGAATGCAGTTATTAGGAGTTTTAATATAGCAGGGTTTATATCTGTGTTTGACTGTGTGCAGCTTCTAGTTTTATTATCAAGAATAACACTTACTATACATAAAAACATAGGAATGGTCTGCCATCTCAAGTACCAACATTACAGTCTCTTTCATAAAGCGAGCAAGGTCCAGTCAAAGGTGGACAACAGGTTGTTCTGCATGGATTTTTTGATATCCCCCCACTCTTTAGAAGGATATTAATCTCTTTGCTGCACAGGGCATAGGTGCTTTTCTTATTCCTAAGGGCTATCTTAATGGGCCTGCAGCTCTGCCATCCACCTCCTGCTTGCAGTTCTCTACCCTCATCTTCTTGTAAGACATTCCAATCCTCTTCTGTGCTGATTTTGTTTCTCAACTTTACGTCATCTGCAAGTTTCATTAGCATGATCCTGCTGTTTGCACCAGTGTCATTAATAGAAAAGATTGGCCCACAGACTAAAAAGTCTAAACCTCAAGGAAGACAATGGACAAACCTGTCCAGAAAAATCATTCTCCTCTCACCAAAAGCATTTCCCTTCCTAATACTCCTCTCTCGGTAGAAAACAAGCAACCCTGAATTTTTAAATATTATAGTTAATCCATTCTGCTAATTGATACAAGTAGTTATGAATGCCAGTTATTCAAATTATTTGAGTATATTTTTTTTGAGTATTCATATGTGTACTGGGATATTTGTGCCTTCAGAAATGATGTTTTTCATAACTGAGGACTTTTCATTAATGAAAATAATCAGGTGACATTCTGTTGTACATAATTTTAGCCAGTCAGCCTATTTAGCCTGAATGGTTTTCTAATTGTATATCCTTTGTAGGATACACCAATATCTACTCTGAGAGAGTGGAAATAATGCATACAAGGACATCTTCACACACACAAGCACACATACTCTTACCAATAGTACATAAAATAAAGTGATTATAAACATATAAAATTATATTAGCTGGAAGTTGGTAATAGTCCCTTTCTTCACCAACACTGTTAATGAAATCCATATTTCCCTGCCAACTACCATATTGACAAAATACTTACAAGGAGTATAAGAGAATTTCAAAATACAAGCTTTACTAAAAATGCATATTAAATAGGCATAGGATGGAAATCCATACTCTACTTGCACCACTGAGCACTAAAATACAGGCATTCTTTTTTCTCCTGAGGTAATTTCTAACCATAAGGCAGTCATTTAGAGAAATTGCATCCCTAGCTCCTTAAAGCTAAGCATCTTTCTACTGTAGGAAATGCTATCTAATTACACTGGCAAATAAGCAGCCTTCTCAAATTGAATTCCCTGTGACAGCAACATGTGATGACATTTAGTGATGTTTATTTCTTTTGGGTTTCTTCCTGTTACAAGTGCAGTCTGAACAGAAAATAATACATTTCTATACTTCCATCTGATTTCAGATTGATTGAGAAGAAAGTTATTTAGGCCTTATGGGAACTACTTGGGTACAGTAGAGGTGTTTATGGGATTTAAAAAAAAAAAAAAATCAAAAAAAAATCTCTATATACTGGACTATGAATGTTAATATACTACTTAAAAAAAAAAAAAAAAAAAAAGAGAGAGAGACACAAAAAAAATCTTAGCCTTTCTGTTTACAAATCCCTGCAAGAAGTGGCCTAATACCAGAGATAATCTTCCAAATCTAAAAATCAAACATGCTTAATTGGAACAGGCCAGAACAGCACGGAAAAAATCTCTAGAAACATCTTTTACATTGATTGCCACTTAAAAACACAGATGCACCAATCTTTAATACGTGGTGATATCACAGGCAACAGCCTTTTATTCTGCCTTTCAAATAAAGCAATGGCTTTGGGGAACTGTGCACTAATGTTGATTTTAGTGACTACTGCCTTGCTATAGGTTTTCAATTGCAAAGAAATTTCTAGGGGAGTACAATATTCCAGTCAGAGAGCTTTAGAGATTTCATAGTTATTGCACTGAACTTCAGATATCATTACTGCTGTAGAAGTAGACTATATCCATACTTCAGATGGCATTGTAGCACACTGGTGTCTTAGATAGTTTGAATGATTGAGCTCAGGTACCAGAAGCAGCCTAACAGCAGCTACACATTGCTCATGCAGTTGAATGAATGTGTACTAATTTACCTTGCTGAGAAGGCTTGGTAATTCCCTCAAGCTGAGCTCTGCATTTGCATGGTTAGCCTGCCTGCTTTTTTGAGTTAGGTTGAGTAACTTCACAGTTCAGGGAGGTACAGCATAAAGGAAATCACGAGGGCTTGAAAGTTATGAATGTGGTCAATGGTTTCACTAGGAGACATGTTTACCAGCATTATAAATCATCCATCTTAGTGTCATTGTCCAAAGCATATAATATATGCTGTACATACTTTTTTCTCTGCATCATGATATCATGCAATAATGTATGTTATCTACATTATTTCTGTCTTCAAAATACAACATCAATCTGTTGTAGCCTTACTCTAGATTTCATATGTTTTGACTCAATATGAGTGGCAGGAATAGGACTGCAGCAGATCTTACATTACTCAACAGCAGTGTTATGTTTGTCTAATTTTTATTTACTTTTTCCGTTTTGTCTGTAGCAGTATCTTTGACTTCCTTGATTTTTGCCACAGTTTATCTAATTCTCAATGCCATTTGGACATTGCTCTCAGGAAGTGACCTTTTATCCAATAACATTTGTGTGACAGATGGTGCAAATGACCACCCCATCAATGCTAGAATAGTGTGAAACGATATTGCTTACTGCTTGATGTTTTACCAAATGGCAAGAGTGGATGGCTAGCAAGGCTAAGTCTGAAAACAAAAAGTTCTGTGTTTGGATTTTTCTGATTTTTGGAACTAAATTTTAAGTGTAGCTCTCTTTCCCCTTTTCTAAATGACTTTTAATTATATGTATCTTATTGCCAATGCCCTTGATCTCTGAGGATATTTGCAAATTGAATCCCTTTCCAACAGAGGCAGAGCTCAACACGTTAGTCATTCTTTCCTCAACCAATCTATTATTTAAACTCTTATATTCTTTGTGGTACAGGCAGTTTTTCAGTGAATATGCAGAGAACATACCATTCCATCTGGATGCCTCCAGGTCTCACTATTTCTTTGGGTTGCAAGAGGTTTTGGTCCATCAAGCATATCAGGAATTCACTTGCCTGCAACAATGAAGTCTAAATGAAAGAAAAAGTAATTTTTATCATCCCTCATCTTCTTCCTGGTATGCACATCCTGACTCTCCCTATTTTGCAGCTCTGAACTAGAACCCAACATAAAAAAATATGCAGACATCTAGCTTCAAGATGACTAGATTTTTCACATCAGGCTAAGCAAATTTTTCCTATTCCTACTTGCACTGTATGTCTCTTTTCATAATATCTTCATCAAATTCCTTTCTCACATTGTGTACAACCCTGCTTGTTTACTGCTCTAAAATTAACAATTTCCCTGTTTCCTGTTACACGGAGATTTACATTGATGGTCTCTTGGGTAATTTTCTTACCCATTTTCTACCAGTCTTCTTTTTCCAAGCTGTTGGTGAAAAGACTGACCCCAGGTCTTGACTTGTGAATTTTTTGCTAAGATGTAATATCTTTTTTTTTTTTTTTAAACCACATTGTTCTCTCTAAAGCATACAAAAGTCTACAAAATGTCATGTATGCAACAGAGCTGGAGAGCTTCTTTATTACTCTCAAGGACAATGTCATACAAGAGTATTCCTAATTACTGTCCAGTCTGTTGGTGATATAGCAGTAGTGTTAAAAAAGATATAAAAAAGTGTTAAAAACTTATTTTCCAAAATGAACCTTGGTTAATAAAGCAACAAGCCTTCCACTTTTATAAGATAAAAACACAGGTGAAACTTCAGTTATCTTTTGTTATTTATATTACAGAGGTCTGAGAACACTTTGCAAGGATTTATGATAACTGTTTATTCTCAAATGTAGCTAAGAGTAAGACCACCTAAAACACCTACAAAAAAGATACAAAAACTTGACCATCGCTGAAAGATGTCTCATATTTTCAGAATAATTCAACAAGAGATGTCTAAGATGTTTTACCCATCCAAACAACTAAAATTCTCTCTCAGTTGATTTTATGCTCCATTTAATAATGCAAAAATTTTTTCTCAGAACAAATTCAAGGTTGTCTTACAGCTAACCATTCAGAATTTCCTCTGAAAGATCAGATCCCTGATTTGTCCCTTTGACCAGAAGACTCACATCTCTGAATGCTTTCATTACTTTATAGGAAATATTTCAGCTTTGTTTGAGTATTGTTGCAAAACTGAACTATTACTGCAATTTGGCAGAGGTACAGAAGGTAAACACTACTGTACAGTATATTTAGCCTTACATCATGAAACCACATTAACTACACAGCAAAAGACAAATGAAATGTGCTTGTCCAAAGTACAACATAATGGAAAAGCAGTATTATCTAATTCTAATACCAAAGGAAAAATAGGTCAATTTCAGAATGTCCATTGACCATATACCAAGTTTTTGAATTCATGTGTTGAGGTTAACTAGATAAAATTCATTGGTGTAGAAAAAATATCTTGTAGGATAAAGAGTATTGTACGTTCATCTCTGGGGGTTTTACCACATTCCTTCACCACACACTTTACGTCCCTTTCTTCAAGAGGACAAATATACTGCAAAGTCCAATCTTTTATACAGTTCTTATAGCAAGCAACACACAAACAACACACAGCAAAGTTTGTTCCAATCAAGAAAGCTTATCAAAACTGTTACAAAAAAGTAAACAAGAACCTTTGTGACATAGGAAAGAGAGGAAGTTATTCACATCTGTTCCAGGAGTAATGATGCTGAGTTCATACATTTGCTTTCTATCTTTGTCACTGCTTAACCTCGCTTCTCCCAAGAGGAAAGACCACTGCCACTGACAAATATTCACGTTGTGTCAAATGACACTAATCGAGTAATTTATTAGCCTAAGTTTTTCAACTGTTGCTCAGGACAACAGCACTAAATAGGACAATTAATTCTCAAGTCATGCTGTGGGTATTAATAGCAGTTGAACTGGAGAAGGACAATGTAGCAGGAACAAGTTGGTCAATTGGATATAACAACACATATAACCCCAAGTAACTTGATTTATTATTTATTTAACATTCAGCTTGATCTATGCAGTCTTAGGGTAGAAAGAAAAAAAAAAGTAAATAAAGTGTTGCAGATGAGGATCAGCAAGGAAATACTGCTCCAGGGGAAAGGAAGATTATAAAGATGTGCTATCTGATTAATAAGGAAGATTTATTTCCTTAGTTGTGCTCCAGTTGGTTTCACACCAATATTAAGTGGCCAGATTTTCAGAATACTTCTTCATCATTCCCCCTCTGAAGATCATGTTAACAAATGTCCATTGTTTCTATTGCTGTCTCTTTTGTAAGCTCTTTGTGCTCTTCATAATGGTCCACAACCAAGTATCCTTGCAAATTATTCTGTTGGCATGTCTAAAATGAAGACTACCACTACTGACACAAGAAAAGAAAACTAGTCAGCCTAGTGTGGAGCTTTGTACAGTACAATGTACCACCTCCTGGCAGAATTAATTATTCCCTAAAAATATGCAGTCAGATGCCTTTTGATAGTCAAGCAAGGTTGCTCAAAAACTACCTGTGCTAATGCATTATTACAACAGAAGACATTTTGCAGGTACTACTCTGCAGATCATCTAAAGTTGGGAAATAATGCTCAAATCTCTTGGAAAATACTATAGTACTTAAATCTATGTTTAGACTAAACACTTTTTTTTTTTTTTAAAGTTAGTATTTTCCTGCATCTTACACTAACTTACAGACATCTGGGCTTGGACATTTTCCAACTAATTACAGATGACTATTTTATATACTTCAGTTAAAAGTCAGGTTGCCATTGACTCCTTCTATAGTTTCTGTAGAGGAGAATGTGAGTTGAGAAGATAGGCCAAACACCTCCGCAAAGTGCATTTTTGGTCAGCTCAAATTTGAGGGCAACCAATTAATTGTTTTCTTTGCTTTTCTTCTTAAGTAAATAAAATCCCACTTTTAAATAAAAAGTAAAATTACAAAAACTTGTTGCAGATTACAAAATTAAGCATTTGATTTTGAAGATGTTAGATCAAAATATTTTGACATTTTCAGAATTCTTTACTTTGGGTTTGATAATATTTCAAGTTTCACCAAACACTGCTGTAAGTACTTTGATTCAGCAATATTATTTATTTATTCATTTATTTATTTATTGCAGCATACATTGTTTTAAATTTTGGTGCAGATCTTATTTCCCACAAAATGCCATTCTCTGCAGCTGTCTATGAGCAAAGAAACACATATAGACAAGCTTGTCACAGGTCCTTTGTCTCACCTTCTCCCTGCCTCATCCCGTTAAACTGAGTTTAGGTGCTTTAAAGATAATGAGGTACTCAGTGAGTATAACAAATGGATGGGTGTTTTGCTAATAAGTGAGTCTCTGGTCTTCTCACTTACCCCTGCTTGGCAGAAATCAGGTGGAGAAAAACAATTCCAAGTGCTAAACACGTTCTACCTCATAATGTTCCAGCTCAGTAAAAACACCTAATTTGCAATAAAATTATGATGATATAACAGGAATATTTACTTAGCAGTACGTTGGTCATTCTGTGCACTATTAAAGTAATTGAAAAGTAAGAAATATCTGGCATTAGTCTGAGTCTACACTGTATTTTTATTAATATTACTTCTGTTTAATTAAAAAAAAATCCTACCATATTCTCTGCATTTCACAATTACTTATGAACATATTTCATTTTGTTGTCGGTGGTGGGATTTTATTTTTTATTTTTTATTATTATGATTTTATTCTGGTGGGGACATAAATTGCCTAGCTATCCATAAGAACTCCTGGACAGCAAGCATGCAGGGAGCTGTTACTGAGAATGTTACTGAAAATGTTAAGGGCTTCTCTACTGAATTATTTGCTCAGCAAAATAAAGCTAGTTGGTCAGGTTAAGAGAGATCATTCTATTGGAAGAATTCTGGAGTCAATAGGACTCTGCCAAGCTGTACATTTCAGTAGCATTCAGCTGTTTGAATTATGATGGAAGTTCTGATATCTACATTCTGATGAATATATTTTCTGCTATAATTTGAGAGCAGCAGTAGTTAGGAAGTTGTGCTGCTCCCTTGTGTGATACCTTCATCCTGGCTGACAACTTTTTCTCTTTTCTCCTCCTCCTTCTGGGCTAGGAGGAAAATAGACACTGAGAAAAGGCTGGGTTCATTCTGTTTCCATTATGCTGAACAAGTTACTTCTTCCTTCCCTCTGCACATTATATCCTCCCACTAACTGCTGTTCCCCTCATTTCCCTGGTTCCACTGATAGTACTATTCCACAGAAGAAATCTAAAAACTTTAGGTGAACAGCAGACCTGATTTGCATTTATCACCTGTAGGGATGCTGTGAATCTTACTCCTCACTGCTGACAACCTATTTTAAAACCAAGTACAATTTAATTGTTGTTAATGGAAATCACTTCGACTATATTCCACACTAACATTTACCTACTGCTGTCCCTACTGAACAGCTGAGCTGTAATTTTGATAGTTGGAGCTGGCTTTGGAAGGACAACTATTTCTGTGTATGCTGGCTACTAATTCTGTTCTTCACGTTTAAAATCCAGACAACATTTTGGGGTGCTATAGTAACACTTTAGAAACACATCCAATGTATTTCTAAACATGGTATGGAGACAGGTCATGAAGCTGCAGTCAGTTCTCTATACCATGCAGCATTTTCTTGCTATCTGCCCAGACACACATGTTTGGGTATTTTCAAGATAAAAGTGTCCAGTGGAGATGTACACTCTGTTTGAATATACACACAGCTGGTTGGAATTAGCTGATCATTCAGGATTCATTTTCACTGGAGTCCCAAAAGCAAGGAATACACAAGTTCCTAAAGACTGATCAAGCATTAACCTTCAGGATGTCCACTGCTCCACCTGAGTCTCCATCCTCTACATGACTGTAGGAAAACACTGGCAAGGAAGATATTACCACAACATCTGTTAGTAAAAGGGGTCTGATAGAAAAGGTTTTATGGTCCTCTTGCCTCACACAGACGAATGAGCTGGGTGGAATTCTAGATAAGGGCACGAATCTAAAATTATGATATTTTTCTTCTGATAAACTAAAATCGTGTATATTTGAATAAAGGCAGTCACAGAAGCTGAAGAGGAGACTTCACAAGAGAATCACAACCAGAAATATTAGGCTAGGTCTTCTCTTTGGAAAATTTCAGAAGGATTGAGTCTCTTTAGTAATTTAACAGATTCATGAAAAGGCACAACTACAATGGGGAATAAAAACAACAGTAACAAAAACAACAACAACAAAAAAACAAGCATACACACAAATAAAAAGCAAACAATCAAAAAACAAACTTAGAGGTCCAAACATACTTCTTTGAAATATTTCCCACAAGTTTTCTTAGACAAACATTCTTCCAGTAAATAAACAAACAAACAAACAAAATCTATGTATAGAAATATCCATTAAAATACTGATGGAAATTTCTATTGCTGAGTAGTCATAACACTAATTGTAGTAGATACATATGCCACAAGGGCTCAGTATCTCTGAAAAATAGCTCCCTTCTCCCCTTTTCAATACCTTTCCTAGGTGATATTTGTTTATAGCTATTTGAGTTAGAAAAGACTTGTATTCTCTTGAGGGAGACAAGTAGACATAAAATACTGCAAAACCTACCACAAGCTGCATATCGCTTCTGAAGTAGGACCTCACTCATGCAAAAAGGATTTTAAAGTCAACCTAGAGAGGCAAATATTAATTACCAGCATATGAGCATATGCTGCTGAATTATTAATTAATTTCTGCTGACTAAGCAATATAGTTGCAACAATTCATTATTTAAAAATATTTTTTAATATTGTCTCGTGATTAGGAGATGTCTGCTAGAGGTAGTAGTGGAGTCCTTCACAAACCAGCAATTCATTCTGAAAAACTACATGCCACAGAGTTTAAATTAAAATAAAAAATAAAGGAGTTTATACTCCTTTCACTGAGCTTACTTTTTTTTTTTTTTTTTAAGTTATGATCTGTTGTATACATTCCCAGTGGCAGGTTGTGACTTGTACATTTAGGAATGACTCAGGCAAGTGAGAATTGTTTCTTTCAGTACTGACTTATGAATAAGGAGATGCATAAATGATTTTGCTTCTTTCTGGGTTCACCAGGACAGCTCAGCACACCAGCACATAGAATCTTGTGATGTGACTGCATCAGCACTTGAGGTACAACTTTTGTCTTCAGCTTAGACCACTCCAAGAAAATTATTAATTTTTAAGGGAGCTTTTCCAGCTGCCAGGACTGTAGTTTTGCTTAACCCTCAAATATATAATGAATTGGCCAGTTAATACTTGATCAATCACAGGCCTTCACTGTGTGCAAAAATTTCTTTTAATGGAGTGGAATAAAAATATCTAGCAAACAATATTTGGAAGTCCTTTAAAATATATTGTAAAGTATTTTCTTCAGCAGCATTCAATGTAATAATGTTATTCACAATAAAGTCCTTGCTCAGCTTGTTTTATAAAAGATATCTTATTGATATATTTAATCATCTCTAGATGGTTAAAAATAAATCTACGAAGGGGATCTCTGCCTTCAATTTTAAAAGGTACAGAAATAATTAGGCTGACACCTCTTAAAGTGGATATTTTGAGAACCTGGGATGGATACTGAAAAGAGTGAAGAGATTTATATTTACTTATCAGTTCTCATAACATCTGCTCTGTGGAAACTTTTATTCATTTTTCAATATACCAAAACCAACCAAACAAACAAACAAAAAAACACCCTTCCAGTAATGTTAAGGAAAATCCCTTAAAAATGTCTCTAGTCATCCTCATTCAGTCAAGATAACCAGAGAATTATAACCACACTTAAAGAATCAACCATCCATATTTTACCCTGTTCTCCTACTTCTCAGTATAATATCTAATGACAAAGGTAGAAGCAGTATATTTAGAAAACGAGACAAAACAAAACAAAAACATTCCAGCATCCATTCTACATGCAAGTATCATTTTGTGCATACAGATATTTCATTCATTTTCCTTTTATTTTTTTTTCTGACATGCATACATTTAACCTCCAAAAACTTAAACCTTGTATTTCCATCCAAAAATCAAGCCTTAAGTTAATAAACCAAATCAGTGTGCAAGTTCTAAAATGTAAAAACATATCCCAGCTATCCCATCACCTCTTTTCCCAAAGATAGCCAGAACCCACAGAGACCATTTCAACCCAATGCTCTTTGGATTTCTACCACCAGCAAGGCACACTGGAGTGGGAGAAAAAGGCAGAAGCAGCAGGATCTAGAAACATATCTTTCACTCTCCCATCTCAGGTGCTGCCATATGGTATTGCTTTGTATATGTACATGTCTTTCATGCTTAGCTTTTTTCCATGGGCAATCATCCATCATCCATCACTGCACTGGATTTAGCATGCTGCCAGTACAGCCTGCACCTCTCCAGGGGTTCCTTCTGCTTTGGGTATGCAAACCCCCAAATCATTGCTTATTTCCTACAGCCCAACACGTTTCCCTGGGCAATTTAGCTTCATTAGAGTTACTGTAAAACCTTCCAAAAAAAAAAAAATCATTTTTCTGCTAAAGTGTCTCTGCATAAAACATTACAAATTTAAATTAGGAGTTCATGGCTTAACAAGAGATAACCCTGGCCTTGCTTAGTGTAAGGTCAGCAAAGACTTTCCTCTACTGGCAAAAAATGCTTAATGAATAAAGATTTTAGAAATAGTATCATTATTTTAAAAGGACAATCCAAATGGTTGCAGCATATACAGCAACATTACTTTTAAATCTAAACACCAAATTGAAAAATAATAAGTGTGCCAACATCAAAAGCGGTGGCTCACCAAGTAATAAGATGAAAGCAGTGTGAAAACTCAGGGAGACATTTTGTAAATTACATCTGGAATGACAATAATAATATTAATAATGACACATAATATATATATTACATAGACCTATACATAAATACAATAAGCATTAGCATAATATCTATATTATATATTAGTAAAGATTAACCACCCTTTATATGTTTTTTATATATACACTTATATGTGTATGTGTGCATGTTTCTGTGTGCTTGCATGGAAACTTGATTTTATATATACAAATGATTTATTTATTTGAAACAATACCCTTTTTTTGAGTTTCATTTTACAGAATTAAATGACTGTGCAGTGATACGTGTTGCAAATGGGATAAGCTAGTTACGGGTAAGTGAGAACAGACTGACCTTTTAATGCAATGATTTGCATGTTGTACCCCTGCTCTGTATTTTTTCCACCTTACTTCTCTTGCTCTCTCAGGCTTTCTAAATTAGTAAGTCACATTGTGACTGACATGCCTAACAGGAGAGGTCATTTGGTGAAGTCTGGGCCAGCACACCCTGCTAGAACAGTATGTGACATCTTCAAAATCCCTTTCTTTCCTGCAGGGGAAAAAAAAGCTCCATGAGCTCTGCTGCATCAAATGCATTCATCTGCAAGTTGTAATTCCAAGAAAAAGAAATACTGAAAATTTGTAGTCATACAGACAAAGAGCCACCCAAACCATACCTAGCTGCACCACAGTGAAACCACAGGCATCTGTCAGTGTGACAGCCTTCTACAGGGATAAATAGTGGAACTACTTTCATATAACGACCAAGACATTGCCTTAATTTTGTGAAGCACAACATCCTGAGAAGAGACATAGGGGATGGTAAAGGGCGAGAGAGGTCTGGGGTCACTGAATCTGTAGTTGTTTTGGCCAGAGGTTGTAATTACAGCATTGGAAATGATACCAAGCTCCTCTGGCTGAACACATAGAAATGTGGAACTGAGCCCCATGTACAGCTCTATCAGGGGAACTGAAAAACTTTTTATCTCCAAAATTCTTCTGGCAAATCAGTGCATAAAATACAATTCCTCATTCATTTCTGAGTGTAACAGAAAATAAATCTTATTCCTTTTTTTATTTTTTTTAAATCTTCATGTCCCATTTTTTGGTAGTCTGTATATGCTGATTTTAATGCCAGTGCCTACTGCTGTCTTTAAAAGCTAACACTTTTGAGAAAAAGTTTCAGCTGGATCTCAGTCAGGCCTCTAGAATTAATCCTCTTCTGGCAAAAGAAAATGTGAACCCAGTACAAGCAGTGAACTGCAGGGAAAATATTAGTAGTTAGATGTTTACGTGCCTAATTTGATGCTGCTGATACATGGGCAAAGAGATACAGTGTCTAATAACTAGCAATTAAATGGTGTTGAAAGTGATTGGGGTTTTGAAACTGAGTCCACCAAGACAAAGAACAGATAAAAAGATGAAGTTTACAGTACTGGAAGATTGGTCTTAGGGTTTTCTAATATCAATAATTTAAAAAATAGTCATTTGATATACAGCAGGGAGGTGAATAATCAGTAAGCTATGCACTCTGTGTATTTAGAACTCATACCAGAGAAAATTGCAGCATGTACACTGTTAGTCAGAATGCAATAATAATTCAGTGTCAATTGCAGTGTATTTTTTTTTTTTTTTATAACACCGCTTCACTCTAAAGTGAGCTTTCTGGTTGCAACATTTTATGTGAATCATTAATTCTTACACTTTAAAAATGTGTACCCTTGAGCTATAAAAGATATGGTACATCTTCATTCTTTACAATCTGAAAAAAAAATATCTTCCTGATACCAATCATTTTGAAGCAGATATAAAGAGTGACAACACCAGTTGGTTTAATAGCATGCAGTGATTCTTTCTATAAAGCTATTTAATACAAGTCTGCCTCTTATAAAGCTATTTAATACAAGCCTGCTTCATGCTGGTTTCCATTTTCACTGATGTTCTCTACAGCTCATCTGGTTTTAAAAGGACAGGAGCCAAATCTATTTTCAGGAAAGGCAGGGTAAATGGGAAGAATTGAATTGTTCTGGCCTGTCACAGGCCATGCTGAGCTCTAAGTTGTTGCTCAGTTTTAGTGTGTAGGTGGCCATTGACCCTCAACACCCCCTAGTGCCATGCTCCAGGGCTGCTTCCCAAAGCATACACTGCTGTTTCTGCTGTTTGTGATACCCACCAAAGCACTAACAATATTAGCCATAAACAGAAAGCTAAGAAGATGCATTCAGTGTACAGTTCTATTTTAGAATTCAGTATCTTTAGTTCAAGTGCTTTCCTGTATTTCCAAAGCAATCAGGACCAGACACTATTAACAGCAAAACAAACATACAACAGATTATTGAAAAATTACTGCGGGGTTCCATCATCCTGAATGATTCCCCATCTTATCTAAAATGTTTTTTTTTCTGCTTTACAGAGCAGTTCTACAAAAATATATATAAGAAATAAAAAAAATAAAAAATTAAAAAAATTATTTATATCAGCCTCAGATTCATCAGTTTTAAAGAGATTGTATTTGCTTGTAAGACATAGCTTTCTCTTCTACAATAGTAGTAGCCCTTTCATAGCTCAACATATCTCCTTGTTGAGCTTCTCTGTCCTCCATTTCTGATAGCAAAGGCCACAGTGTTGACCAGATTCAGTAATGAATAGTCAGAAGTGGGTGAATATTCAGCATGAGGATTAAAATGCAGATTTTTTCTCTCTCTAGGGACATCCTAAACTGAAAATGTTCTAGGGGTTGCAGGGTTAATGAGTCTTATTTACAGAAAACAATTTGAGGGTCTATTAAACTTCTACATCATGTGAAGATGAGCCTTGACCTATGAAGTTAATAAACCAGGGTTTCCACATGCCCAAGATAAATGACAGGTTATAATCAGCAGCCCTGAAACTCAAAGGAATCAGCAGACAGATGTGGATTTCTTTCAGTGACACTGAACATCAGACAGCCTATTGAAATGTGTGAAGAGAGAATCCCAGAGGTTTGCATGTCTAGCAAAAGGGTTAGTAGGTGGGTTTAGCTTTTTTTAAAGGGATCTCAGGAAATTCCCATACTACTCCATTGATATACTTGACCTGTTACCTCATAGTCTCACTGAGTCCTACTAATGCAGTGGGGAGATGGAGGCTTTGAAAAGCCTAAAATTGAGGTCTGCTTTCATTTATTTTTCACTTAAGCATGTTTTGTTTTGTTTTGTTTTGTTTGATTTTTTGTTACAATAGTTAGTGATAACAGTTTGAGAACCATGTAGCCTCCAAATATTAAAGATCTGGGGCTCATAATATGAAAAATTAAAATTATATTTAAAGTGCACCTGTTCATTTACCCATAGAACAAAACACAAAAGCAGCAAGTTCTTGCTCCAAATCCTTTTATTTTTTCAGGTTTATGAATTCTCTTAGCATAATCAGTAGGTGAAGTTTATGGACCAGATTTTCAAAGGTACTCAGACATCAAAATATACAGCTTAATATTTGGAAGGAGTTTTTTTCTCCTGGCTTTAGGCAGGTAAATGCTGAAAAAAGTTTGAAATCCCTATTAGCCATCCTTGAAAATGCAAACCTATGTAAAGATTAAATACTCTGTTTGAACTCAGGAACAAAGTTTCCATCTTCTTAATTAATGACTGCTGGACAGCCACATTCTAGGATGCAGAAGAAAGAGGCAACAATGAATTAAGAAAGCAAGCAATTCAGATAAGCTAGATACAACCTTCCTGATTAGCTATGTAGTTGAAAGAGAAATACCTATCTTTTGTGCAAGGCATGTTTCCTTGGCTGTATATGAAAAATATATCTGCACATTCACACAGAAAAGAAGTAGACAATAAAGTACCTATTATGACCGATTGTCATAATATAGGTTGTTACAGTTCCAATTCATCTATACTGAAATAAGACACGTGATTTTAAGGAAGTGGAGAAGTGTAAGACATTAATGCCATTTTAGCAGTATCAGCCACAATTTTATACTGAGTTAATTTATCCTGTTCTTTGGGTCTCCACAGATACATTGGTATGCAGCCTGAGCTACCTAGTTTAATTCAATCTTGCTAGCACTCTTCTATATTGTACACACTTCTGTGGCTTCCATGAACGTATACTCTCTAGTTTGTTTGTCAAAAAGATAAAAACTCAGTTGCATCACTTTCTGCATGAAGTTTGTGGGTGGTTTGCTGAAGTATAATCATATTTTTAATAGCGTCCAATGGGAACTACAACCCCCTCCTACTTTCAGGTTCTATCTTTGAGCTAGCATATTACATATTGTTAGCTGCAACTTGTACTTCATAATAAGAACATGGAAGTAGGTAATGACCACTGGTTAATACATGTTTGGCAATAATTGCATAAGATTCCTTAGTTTAGTTGTTCCTTCCAGTGGTCCATCTCACACATAAACCACCACAGGACTCAAGGCTATTCAACATACCATTGTAACCACTGTAATATAGTTGAAATTCCAGTCAGAAACATTAAGGAATTTATCCATTCACAAAAACTTTAATACGATACACTTGGACCTGCCTAGTTTGGGTCAACAGCTAAGCATTTTCTGTACCAGACTGTCATTAGTAAACTCCGAACTCTGTGACTCCTCTCAGGATTATGTTTCCTTTTATTCCTTGGTACTACTCATAGTATTTTTAATAGTACACCAGACCTTAAGTCCAATACTCTGACTCTGTCACAGACCAGTAATTAAGAACTCACTTCCCACCTACTGTCCCCTCAATGCTTAGTCATGGATTGTTAAAGAAACAGGAGCACAATGTGTGGGATAGAATATTCTTTCTGTACATAGCAGCCTTTCTTTCACAATTTCAACTACTGCATCTTTATCTTAGTTTACATAAATGCAAACTTTACTACAGTTCATTAATTTATCTAGCATTTCTTAAAAAAAACAAGTCACGGAATTTGTTTCCATAAACCTTCTGCAACCTTGAATTTCAATACACTGAAAAAATGTACTATGGAGAGAGGTCCCCTTTTATTTCATTGCTTTATATTTATAAGGTATGATTTCATATTCTTTATGTAATAATAATAACCAATAGATAGTCTTTTCTTTAAAAAAATATGTTTCACTCAGTTGCCCTGTTTTTTTCCACCATGCTTGTCATCATAAACACATAAACTCACAGGCTTTTCTGGAATCTTTTCTCAAGGAAAAAAAAATCAAAGGAATATAAAAACAATTACAAAGAAAACTCAAGCATATCATTATATTCTTCCAGCCCCTGGATCTTAGCTGGGGGGAATTCCTGAACTAGAGGTAGAGGTTTCTGACAAAATCAGAGAAAAAAAAAAAAAAAAAAAAAACATCCAGACCTATACAATTCTATCAGTTCTCTAACACAGGCAAATGTTTAACAAGAAGTCCCACAACAATGTGCTGTGAGAAATATCTTATTTTGTTGTTGTTGTGTATTTTGAAGCCACTAGTAATATATTTTGATGCTTCTAAGTTGCTAAGTGGGTAAAGCTTTCAACATTCCTCATTCAGCTCACCTATGCCAATTATGATTTTATTTACTTTTATCATGTCCTTTGTATAGTTGTCTTTTCCAGGATGAATACTCACTTTTTCCTATGTGAGATCTTTCACACCTTCATTAACACTTGTTTTATTTTCTTGTGCACTTGTGCACTATGGAAAACTAAAATAGGATCTGAGAATTCAGAAACCACCAAACATTTGGTGAGCTTCATGCTGTTACTTCCTAAGAGTTAAAACAGAGCCAAGCATTCCTGTACATGCTTTGGCTTTCCTGTGTGGATGCAACAGCCCAGTGCATCCTATGACTAATTTGCTGTTATTACATGGCATATTAAATGGCAGCTGCTGCATATACTAGACTGGTGAATCGGTCTTTGCTCATGTAAGCACCTACTGGAAAATACAAACAGAGGAAGCTAAAGTAAGTTGGAAGGTAAATCAAACCAAAGCTTTGAAAATCGTCATGGGCAATATTTAAATTCTCTATGGCCTAGACAGTTGCAAGCCCCTTGCATTAAATATCAGAAAGTTGTGATTTCTTTGTAAAAGTAAATTAGTTTGCATCTGAATAAAGAAGTTAAGCACACTTAAAAATTAAAGCAATTAAAATTTTGAATGGTAAAGCAGAAATATTACAAGCATGTTTAAGATGTTCTATTTCTTAAACAAACCTCAATTTTCTGTTTAAACCTAGCATTGTATATTGTATTTCTAACTTTTACAATGATAGGAAGGAAAAATGAATGCACAGCTAACAATTTAATGTTAATTCACATCTTAATTACAGAACCACAAAAAATACAGAAAGTTTAATGAGTTAATCAGTTGTCCCAGACAAACGGGATAAATGAAATCCAAATTTTGAGTTCTGTTTAAACATTTCTGTTCCTCCCAACACCTCTCAATAATCAGAACAGGCTGTTCTGAGTAATTAGCAAGACAAAAATCAACCATCAGTGTTGATATAAATCATCATAAGTCCAATCAAGTTAGTGAGTTACAAGGTCATAAATGAAAGTGAGAAGAGCATGGTTTCTCTTTGAATTAATTGGAGCTGTACCAGTTTATATCAGAAAATTGCTCAGGAGTAACTCAGCCATATGTGCATCAGCACAGAAACACTTGCAAACTATGACATATTTCAGCACCTAAAGTGGTCTGAGAAAAGTCTACAACATGAAGAAGCAGTGTTAGCCTTAATCTTCTTTAAATTTGCTTTGCACATTGAACTGAGCTGGTGTTCAGACTGAAGTCATACTAAAATCAGTGTAAAATCATCAAGAGCAAGACAAAAAATCATGTCCTGTTTTTATCTCTTTCCCCAATTAGCTCTTTATTTTTCAATGTTTTGTTAAAGAGAGTAAAACATTTGTAAATGGATTTTCATTTGTTCTTGCTTGCCACATGCTGCAGGTCTTCCTCTTGTTTTCATCAATGTAAAACTTTACTTCCTCCTCCCCACACCTCTCACCTCAGTTTACACAGCAGGGGCAATCCACACCACTTTTTCTTTGACCTTATAGCGTATTATAGTACATTTGTGTTTGGCTTTGAGTAAGAGTGGAATAATGCAGCTAGCAGCTGCTTTCATCTTGAATGATACTGCAGAAGGGGTCTTTTGTCTCATTATCAAATATCTGAGTTATTTTTTTTATAATTTTATAATTAAGAAAAGATTCCTTCTACTGAAAGGAACTGCAAAAACAGTAGAAAGATGAACACAAGGGCTCATGTCTTTGTTTAAAACTATTATTATACTGGTTTAAAGAAATTATTAAAGGTTTTTCTGTTATCAACAAAACCAAGTGTCTGTAACCTACTCTAGCTCTGCAGAGATTCTGTAAACAAAATAGACAATTCCCTTGACACAACCAGGAGCTTTAACACAAGCATCTCAGCTGGGTGGTACTGATTACCTGAATTTAAACACTTATACAATCTCTTTCTCATCCATTGCTAAAGTGAAACCATTAAGAAGAAAAAAAAAAAAAAAAGAAGGAAAGAAAGAAAAAAATGGTTGCATAATCATATAAAGAAAAACTACCAGAAGCACAGGAACAGGATAAGCGCCTGTTTTTCAAAACTAAAAACATTCAAAATCTTGGCATCCCTGATGAGAACGAGATGTGAGATTAAAGGATGGCCAGGTCCAACACAATGGAACATAATAAGGTTTTTTTCCTCTTCTCTATACTTATCATTTGCAAATAAGATGCTTTTTGTTAAACTCATAATAGGAATAATGATTTTGTTGAATAATATTCTCAAAACCTTTGCATCAAGGAGATACACTAGATATGCCTATCTCCTTGATTATTTTTGTGTGTGTGTGTGTGTGTGTGTGTGTGATTCCTAAAGTATCACCTCGCACTACAGAGACAGAAAAAGATTAAACTAATGTGCTGATATGCTATTATAAGTATGACACAGAAATTCTGACTGGAGACAGTTCATGCATCTCCTGCAAGACTATGCTTATGTTTGTACAGGATCTACCCACCCATACTTACAAGGAGTATTCCAAAGCAGTGTTATGAAAACCACATGATACTTCACACCTTCAGGAATAATCCTTATCAATTTCTAGATGCGATCAGTAGTAAACTGTCAGTCATTTTTCATTGGGATCAATATTTACAGTTTTAAATTTCCGGATCCCTAAGGAATCTCCGATTTTTTAAAAATGTTTTGTACTCTCTTAGAGGAGGAAAAATATTTGAATATATCACGTGAAAGTATTTTATGAGTATTACCAATAAGGACTTTCTACTAATATTAATAAGAGTATTATATATTTTTAATTAATGTGTAAAACTTACACTGAAGACTGCAGAAGTTAAAAGCAACTGCTATATTCCTATAGAACCTGACCCAAAATCCCTGAAATACAAGCAGAGTTTTTCAGTGGCCAGACCTCCTATGAATAAAATGAAATTATAATTTGGAAGTCCTTATCTTTAGCCCAGTGACAGACAGGCTATCTGCATAGAGTATTCTTGATGCTTATTTGTATAACATAACAACTTTGCAGTCAGAGAAGTCTTCATGAAGTGAAAAAGGCTTTTCCATTACCTTAAATACCACTGACAAAAATTTGGGCAGAGATGCAGGAAGGAAATCATTTTCTTTCCATACAGCTCAGTGTGCCCTCAATACAAAATTATTCCCTACACTAAATTAATGAGAAACATATAAAATATTATTTTTTCTTAACACATGTAGATTTCAATTCATCACATAAGAGACACTTCTTCCTAATTTATGTAAATAATACACTTTTTCTTCCTTTCAACTATTTCACTGTCAAACCCGACCTTCAAACAAAAGGCCATTTAACTCTTGTTTTTCACATTTCAATCTACCAAATACATTTTAATATTTAGTTTATGAACTAAACCTCCTTGCTTTGCAGTTTTTCTTTTTGAGCAAATTCATAAGCTTACAAGCTGATTATATCATTCTTTTATGATCTCCCTTTCTTTATTAGTGCTAATCTTGTACTGAAGTGTATATAGTAGTCTGTCAATACAGCATACTATAATTATACCAAACCTGTACTGATCTTCCTTAGTTTATGGCGTCAGCCTCCACTGTGTTAACCTGAGCAGAACTGCCTCAAACTATAAACATACTAACAAACTGTAATTCGTTGTATACTATTGAATGTCTCTCCTCTATTCATCCCTGACCACTCTCACTAAATTATTATTTTGCAGAAGTTTTATTTTGTTGAGTATATCTTTTAAGCTAATTTTCCCTGGGTTTTCATTTTTCACTGTAATTATAGATTCAATCTATTTGTACTGCTGTCAAGTGCTTGTGTGTGTGTGTATATATATATATAATATGGACTCCTAAATGTGCATATTTTAAGCATATTTGTATCCTTTTTTTAAGTCATTAGGATAGCAACACATCCTGTACCCCCTTAGACATCCTGGTTACCTCATTAGACGTCTCCATTCTAGCATGTTCTCTGTGTATTAGCCTTTGTTATTAATATTCTGACAAATCTGGTGACCTTCTACAAAGGGTTTACAGCACTGCTGTAAAGGGGAAGAGCAACTGACATCATCTACCTGAACTTGTGTAAAGTATTTGACACTGTTCAACATGATATCCTTGTCTCTAAATCAGACAGACATGGATTTGATGGATGGAGCAACTGGTGAGTAAAGACTCCTTTTTAGTGATGAATGGCAGCACTCAAAGAGTTGTGGTCAGTGGCTCAATGTCCAAGTAGAGATTAGTAACAAGTGGTGTTCCACAAGGGTCCATATTGGGACTGGTTCTGTTTAATATTTTTGTCAGTGACATGGACAGTGGGGTTGAGTGTACCCTCAGCAAGCCTACCAATGACACCAAGCTGTGTGGTGCAGTCGACATGCTAGAGGGAAGGGATGTCATCCAGAGGGACCTCAAGAGGCTTGAGAGGTGGGCCTGTGCAAACTTCATGAAATTCAAGAAGGCCTAGTGCATGGTCCTGCATCTGGGCCAGAGTGTGGAGACTGGATTGAGAGCAGCCCTGAGGAGAAGGACCTGTGGGTGTTGGTTGACAAGAAGCTCAACATGAGTCACCAAAGTGCACTTGCAGCCCAGAAAGCCAACCATATCCTGGGCTGCATCAAAAGAAGCATGGCCAATAGCTCGAGGGCAGTGATTTTCCCCCTCTACTCCGCTCTCATGAGACCCCAGCTGGAGTATTGTGTTCAGCTCTGGGGCCCCCAGCACAAGGACATGGATGTATTAGATCAAGTCCAGTGGAGGGCCGCAAAGATGATCAAAGGGCTGGAGCACCTCTCCTATGAAGACAGGCTGAGAGAGTTGAGGTTGTTCAGCCTCGAGAAGAGAAGGCTCCAGGGAGGCCTTCCAGACTGGTCTTCCAGTACCTAAAAGGGGCCTACAGGAAAGGTGGCGAGGGACTCTTTGTCAGGGGCTATAATGACAGGACAAGGGGTAACAGCTTTAAACTAAAAGAGGGTAGATTTATATTAAATATTGGGAAGAAATTCTTTAGTCTGAGGGTGATGAGGCACTGAAACAGGTTGCCCAGAGAAGCTGTGGATTTCCCATCCCTGAAAGTGTTTTAGACCAAGCTGGATGGGGCTTTGAGCAACCTGGTCTAGTAGGGGGGTTGGAATTAAGTAATCTTTAGGGTTCTTTCCAATCCAAACCATTCTATGATTCTATGAAGGATTGAATTGACAGGAATTCTCAGTGAAGCATTAATTGGATCAATCTAGCTTAGGCTTTTTTTAATTTTCATATTTGTTAAATTGCAGAATCCCTCAACTTCGCATCTCCTGTCCTGATAGATACAAAGGATTATTTCTTTCAATATATCATCTAGGATTATTACTGGAAGGTCATGGTCTTCAGATGAAACTAGACAGGTGCTAGAAATCCATACTTCGACCCCTTACTTACCTTCATCGTAATCAAAAGCTTTAAAAAGACTTCTAAATTTTCCTTCTTAAGAATCCACTATTTTTCTGGAAATTTTTGTGCTAGATGTTTCAAGGAAACAAACAAGCAAACAAAACTTTGCATATGTCCACTCAGGCATGGGAAAGACTGTATATCAAAAAATAAATAAAATGAATACCTTGTATATTGATGCATTAGATGTTCATTTAAAAGGTCTCTGGACATTTAAACTGCTTGTTATTTTTTAAAATTTAAATATAGTTTAAGCAGGAAATTACAAAAATGTAGACTAATCATCATGTTATAGCATTTAATTGCAACTTGAGAGAGAAGAGGATGAACAAAATCAAGAGCTTTTATATAAAGAGGAGATGTTTCAAACTTGCCTGTTAAATCCATTGGAGAAAATCTGTCCAGTGGTAATCACTGTTTTGCTTGACCTCAAATCTGTGCTGCTGAAACATAGTCATCTCTGGATCATAACTGTTCCTGTCCAAGATATCCCAGATGAAATCTTCAGGAGGAACTAGCCAGAAGTCCCAGCTGAGAGGAGCAGAGGCAGTGAAAGAAGAGGCAAGTGAGGTTTAGATGATTGATACGTAGAACTGAAGCTGGTGCTTTCACTGGGAAAGTGAGTATTCCATAGTAAAACAAAATGTTCTTTTTTGCAGGTAGAATAGCCTTGCTCCAGGGTAAAATGGCTCCTTTGTAACAGATTTTGTTTGTGCCTGTGTGCATACATGTGTATTTGTATGGAAATAGCAGTCTTTATGTTCTCTAGAGCACTGCTGTCTGAATCTGGATACTGCCAATTAGGATGTCTAGACCACAAAAAGCTAACTCAACTTTAGTAGAAATCATCAACATTTACTGCTCTTTTTAGTTTATTTCCATCATAAATAAAAAGCAGAGTAACATACAGGGCAATTTGGATGTGTTTATTATAACAGGGCAGAATACACTTCATTTCACTGACTTGCAGTCCCTAGCTTGCCCCGGAGTTTGGCTGCCTTGCATTGGCTGTACACTCCTCTCATTTATCCAGTATTACTTCCAGTACTTCCCTTCACTTTTCTCAATATTTGGCTTAGTCTTTCCTGTAAGTAATCAAAAAAAAAAAAAAATAAATAAGGAAAGTCATGGAACTAAGGGGATATTTGTTTCAATTGTCCTTTTTTGCTAATGAAGCAAAGAGACACTAAGGGTGGGAAGACCCTACCTTGATGCTTTTCACCTAAGTAAGAGCTTTGTTTGGAAAATGTTTTTGTATGGGCACAGATAACATCATTTGAGCAACCATACTTGTAGGTTGGATTTCTCAGGGGATTCTGTGAAGTACATATTTAATTTGGTGTTTCAAGCTCAATGGTGGTATTAAAATAAAAATAAAAAATCCCAAAAGCATAACTTCGTCCTACAAGTTTGGACACTATAAAATGATTGTTTCATATTTCATTCCAGCCTAAAATGCTGCTCTGCTAAAAACTGTGATAAAAGTAATAAGTAAAAATTACAGTTTACACATTCAACTAATTTACCCTGTGGTTCACAAGGGAAAGCCTTCATGAACTCATGGCTAGGTGCAAGAATTGCAAATAGAACAAGTTCATGAGGGCTTATGCTATAATTTGATAGTGATTTTCCAGTTTCTTACTCCTAATGAAGTGTTTTGGAACACCTTTGTGGGACAACTTTGATATAAGAAATCCTGTTTTTTTCAGAAAGACTTGTATTAGTACATGGGCTAAAAAGATTATCTATTCAAGCATACTTTCATTATTCAGTGTTTGTCTAATCTAAAAGAAGTGTTTGTTTTTGAGATTATTATATTTGAATAAGAAGAAAAAATTTCTGTATTAATTTTCAATAAAATTAAAATGCAAAAGCCCTAGATTTCCTATTTAATTATCGTACCTTTGACTTCATTACATTTCCTGGAGGTGTAGTCTGTTCAGAAGTATTTGAAGGAGGTGTTTTATTGATCTACTGTGAAAGTCAAATGATTCCAGATGCCAAATTTTACTGAATGTTTAATACTATTAACATATTTATGACTGTGAGCAAGGAGATAATTTTATGGAAAGCAAATAACAGATGCCAATATATATGCATGTGAGTATGTATACATTACATTATAATAATTCAAAATTATTCATCAATATAGGCAAAGCAAAAACCACATACTACAAAGATATTGTAGTGTGTAAAAATGAAACTATTGTGCTCTATAGTTTGTATGCTGTCTGTACTGCAGACAGAGTGTAAGTGGACTTCCAGTTCAAGCAGGCAAGAAATGTTCAGGGTTTTTGTTAAGTCTCATCTCCCTCATTCTTATAAGTAGAATTACACCTGCTCACTTAATTCCCAACTCTGCATATTGAAAAAGATGGTTGTGGTTGTATGTAAAACTAACATAAGTCAAAAATAATTGAAAGCAATGATGTTAGAAACTGGATTGTAATTTTAGCTTCTGGCTCAGTAGTTTAAAAATTGAAAATAAGCAGACAAAAGTTATCTCATATTGCCACCTAAGATGAGGTATTTCTGTACTTCCTATGGTAATTCCATGGTTTGGGTTTCAAAGAGAATGGCATCAGGAACTGCTCTGAGAAATCAAATTTTCATAGATTGTGTAATTCCAGACATGAAAAAATCAAAACACATAAAACTGGATGGATAAAACCTTATATCACAATTAATAGAACCTAAAAACTTAAGAAAAGCAGGCAAGAGTAAGTACGGTGTTAACGGAAAGATTATCTTACTGCAATGTTAACTATCTTATGGTGTATAGAATAACAGAGATAGAAGATGAGACCATGTGACCATTTTTTCAGCATTTGTAAAATGCCTTTCACAGTGCCATCTTGTTCCTAAAGTTAGATTATAAGGCACTCTTAAAAAGTAAACCAAGCAGCAATGCCAGCAGTAAATATATATATATATATATGTATATATATATATGTATATATATAATTAGGTGATTAGGGGACGGGAGCACGTGTCATACGAGGACATGCTGAGAGAACTGGGCCTGTTTAGCCTGGAAAAGAGAAGACTGAGGGGAGACCTCATCAATGTATATAAATATCTGAAGAGAAATTGTCAAGAGGATGGAACCAGACTCTACAGTTGCGCCCAGAGACAGGACAAGAGGCAACAGGCACAAACTGAAGCACAAGAAGTTCCATCGGAATATGAGAGGGCACTTCTTTACTATGAAGGTGCCAGAGAACTGGGAACAGGTTGCCCAGAGAGGTTGTGAAGTCTCCTTCTCTGGAGATATACTAGATGATCTTTAGAGGTCCCTTCCAACCTCAGCCATTCTGTGATTCAGTTATATATATATATATATATATTTATATATATATATATGTATATTTACACACACATAAATAGCACTCTCACAAGCTAGAACCTACAAAAAGGTGTACATAACACATTAAATTTACCCATGTGTTTAAGGATCAGGGTCTGAGCTAATGACAAAACTGATAGGCACAACATGCAGATGGGTAAGGTCAAGAAAGAGGAAGGAAAAAGCAGCAATAACATAAAAATATGTTTGAGACAGAATGTGTGACTTGCTGCCTGCCAAAGAGTTAGCAGTAGGCAGTATTGTGTAGGTATCATAGAAGGAACAAGGCTTGCTGAAGAATCAGTAAGAGCATGAGCTAGGTGGTTGCTTGGCTTCTCATGTTTTAACTTCTTAAGTGCTGCATGGCAACATTTGTTTACAGTCAGTCCCTTATTTGGAGAGCAAAGAATCATCAAAATCACACCCACTGATCCTGGGTCTTTTAAAATGCTTAATTCAGCTAGACAGTCTAGCAAGATACATTTCAGTTCTCATTTAAACTCTCTGGGGACAGAACAGTGGTTAAGAACAAAGTACATGCAGCTGGAAGCATTTTATTTTACTTTAACAGGTATTTTTTGGTCAAGATTTGTTGCATTCAAAACAGAGGAAGTAAATTAAATCGTAAGTCGTGTGGCACCAACATTTAGTCTTCAATATTTGCAACTATAAACTGCAACTGTGTTTTTATAATCTAATTTATACACATTTTTTTTAGCTTTTGGATATAAACAGTCTTGGACTTGTGTTGTCTCCCTGCAACATTTTTACCAATTTGAAGGAAAAGCCAATGCACTTACTCCATTGTGAAACTGCAAGAAACTACAGCATCTAGATGGACAAGCTTTGTATCAAGTGGGAATAGGCTCTTGTAGTAGCTTGGTTAAGTCTAAGCTTGTTTAAATTCAACACAATGGTAATCAATTTGTCCTCCTTTCCCACCTCCCAGCACACTCCACATTTTGACAAACATTGTCTATAACTGCACATTCATGATGTTCTATTACTTAAGCACATTCAATTTTATATTATTATATATATATATATAGTTTAAAAGGAAGTATACAAATCAACACTTTTTTGGGGGGAAAAATATATTATTGTTATGATAGTCCATTGAAAACTGACAGCCATAAAAGATGTGACTTCCTTTGTACGAGAATTTAAATCCATTTAGTAACACTGTGAAGTTCCTAAATTGTCTATGTTAGAACCATACTTCTAAATCTGTAAATTAATTTCCAACCAAATAAATTTTCTATTTTATGTTTGAAAAAGGTTGATAGAGACCATAAGTATTCTTTAATCTTTGAGAAATCAGACTTTTTTTATATCCTTTTCTTTTTCTTTGGAAGAAATAAGTACTTTGACCTAGTACATAGATACACATCTGTTTAAGCATATGTTCCATGTGTTACACAGTCAATTAAGCATACTTACCATTAAATTATCTCATATTCAGATTTTGTAACTTCATCAGACTAATATTTTGGACTGAACTTTTGCAAGCCATACGTTGGCCAACCAAAGTTTTGTTTTGCAATGTTAGGCTAGTAAGGGAAAGCAAGACAAAGGAGAGGAAGAAAGTCATACTGACCTTTTTTTGCCACCTAATTAATTACACGTAAACTCTGGAAATATCCAGTACTGTTGTGGAATACCATGTCTGTACTCATCAATCCAAAATTCAATAGATATTATGCACAAAAAAAAAAAAGAATCTTTGGGCAAATCTTTTCTTATGCCCTGCAGGGCAAAGAAAGAAACATAGTAGACAGTCCTTGTTTAGTTTGTAAGCCTTTATAAAATAATTCCCTGAATTCTATTTTACTTCAATTTTGTAAAGACAGTGGTTGTACATTTCCTTGATTTTTTCTTAATTATAGAAAATATCCTGAGCAAAAGAACAAAGTTCACCTCTTTCTAAGAAGTAACCTATTTCAAACTTTAATTTTGCAGTGACTTACTTTCACATGCCTATCAAATTATTATCAGTATTCAGGTCACTTAAGTAACTTAAAAAAAAAAAAAAAACTGCTTTAATCCAAACTACACTTAACTAAGATGTAAGTTCATCTCTCTAACTAGAATGAGTTAAAATACTTGAAATATATAGGTGAACTAACCATTCAGTCTACTGCTTCCACTGTACATCTTTTCTAGATTCTCTTCCTTTCCTTATTAACTGTACACAACTATTAACCATGCATGGACAAATTTAATTACCATATGAAATCAGTGCCACTTCATAACTTTGCCTCTAAGCATTCTAATGGATTTTTGTGGCAGTTATTATGAAATGCTGATGACAATTTAGCTTGCTGAGTTAAAATCTCTTCCTACAAAAGTATGACTGTATTCAGCTGCAGTGTCTCACTTACGATTGTAGATACTTAACCTCTTCTGTGAATTGTTTCAAAGCTATTTTTTTATTTGGGTATATATGCGCTATATGTGAGTTAATAAGCTAGTACATCTAAGCATCTCTGTGACATACAATACAAAGTTCCAGATTGCTGGAATACAACATAAAATGGATATTGTTGAATCTAGAAAGCAAGTCAAAATGCTTGATTCAGTCCTAAATGGCAGCAGCAGAATACAAGACAAAAAGCATCTTTTTAAAATAGTGTGATGCCATGGAAAAAATAAAAATACAATATATAAATAAAAATCCATACAATTCAAAAATTTTAAATCCAAGAAACTTCTAATAACAAAGATTATAAATAAACTGTATAGAGGAAAAAAAAAAAAAAAAAAAAAAAAAAAAAATGAAGAACAACAAAAAAAAAAAAACTTTAGCATACTCAAAATATTCTTGGTTTGATTCCCAATTGGATGCAAACAAATATCACCATACCAAAATATCCCCAACAAAAGGAAATGCTGAGTATCAAAATGTGAAGAACATGAAAAGGCTGTCAAGACAATGTACTGATTTAATGCTTCTGGGAAACCTTTGCCAACAGGGTCTCTATGGATTCCAGTCTTCTTTTTCATGAACTAACAGATCAGAAAGTATTCATACTTTCTGCCCTTTCTCAAAAGTCTAGCATCTCTATGCGCATGTTCAGAACAGAATAAATTACTAAGAAAGTCAAATGGAACCTAAAAAATGGGCTAAATCAATTCACCACCACCCAACCACATTATTTGAATGTAACATCAGTTCTTTTCTAGCATTGTGTTTCTATTAGTTTCTCTTAACAATACATTCCACATATAAAGGATTACTGTCTTTAAAGTTTTCAGCAATGCAGCTAATTCCAATTTCTTTAGAAGTAATCTCTCTCATACAAATAACCAGGCAGAAGTTATATTCTTGATCAAAGGCTCTTTTTTTAACCTTTCATATTAAGTGGATATTTATTAATAATTTGCCTTTCAAATATCTAACAATTGCTTATTATAAACACCTATCCTAGAACAGTTGTCATTTTAGAAAACATTTATGTACTACTAGTAATATGATTGCAGTAAGCCAAATCACTTGGTAAAATTTTGCTGCTCAGAATGTAAAAGTCATTCTCTAGACACTCATTTCTAAGAATGACAACACCATTCTCTGTTTATAAATTATGAGTTTATATATATATTAATATATATATATTATACATTTATATATATAATATATTATATATATTATAAATATATATATAAATATATATAATTTATAAATTATAAGTTAGAGGTATAGGAATTGTTTACACACAGAACAAAGAGAAGATAGAGGTCTACATAGCAAGTCTTCATATTCTCATACACTAAACTATTAATGGCTACTTGGAGACAAAAATTTTTTGACCTAAACTTTAGCCTTAGTCTATGAAAAAAAAAAGACATGATTCATGTTCAGAAATGGTCTGAATCCAGCAATAAAGAAAAATTATAGTCTGTTTCCTGCTTTCTTTTTTAATAACATAAGATTAATTTTAAATTATGCAGCATCTGAATGCTAAGTATTCAAACATATACAACTTTGCTCTCAAATCAACAGCATAATCACTCTCAAGCTAGAATATTTGTAGATGAGAGTTCAGTAACGTTTCCGAAACTCACCATTTTCTATCACATTCATCTCAAATCTCATATGGAAGACTATGCAATCAATCAACTCTGTTCACATGCCTCCTCTGGGCTGGCTTCCACAGTAGTCAGTTTGTCTGCAAGAAAAGCAAGCAGAAAGAAATTGTGCAGCTTTCTATTCAATTAAAAGTAATCTTTTATTGCAAATGAAAACAAAAATCAGAAACCAGCATTAAAAAAAAAAAAAATGACATCTGTCTCCAGTAGAGTTTGCAGAGACCTGTAGCAAACATTTAACAAATTGAAAGGGTGAGTTTCTCCACTGAGGTCCTTGCAAGTACCACAGCCTTGGTAATTAACTGCTGTTTGCTGTCTAATCTACTACGGTGGCTTGTGATTCCCATTAGAAGCATCACCAGCTACGTTGGCACAGACTTGAAGAGAAAACAGGAGTGAGCTTGAACTCCCAGATCGGATTTCTCTTAACTTTTATTCAGCTAGGATACAGGGCCCCAGTATTAACAATCCCTTTTCACCACCACAACATACAGACAGCAAGTCTTCTGGCTAAGATCCTGCAAGAAGGGAAAATAAAGCATAAAAAAAAAAAAAAATCTCAGAAAATAATATGCTTGCTACATCATTGCACAAAACAGATGTAGTCAGTTTAAACTGATGTTTTATTGTGTTTTTTGTTGTTGTTTTTTTGTTTGTTTGTTTTCTCTAGTGTTGACTCCAGCATCAAAGGAAGCAGTAGAAGTAGTTGGGACAGAAACAGCTGTTGGTAGACTTGGAATCACAGAATCATACAATCATTAAGGTTGAAAAAGACCTCCAAGATCATCTAGACCAACTGTCCACCTACTACCAATATTACACATTAAACCATGCCCCTAAGTACCACAACCAATCTTTCCTTTAAACACCCCCAGGGACGGTGACTCCACCACCTCCCTGGGCAACCTGTTCCAATGACCAGAAATAGAATGGAATAAAATTCAATTTAATCCAGTCTCTCACCTTGTGAGAACAAATATTGGAGCAGAAGCTGAAACAACTTCTCCTGATTTCATTCACCGGAAAGGAATTCTGCCACTCCAAATGGAAACTAAGGAAAAAAATGTAAATAACGGTTTGTTACTTGTCATCAGTGAATCCTCTGTTGGTGCGTAACTCGCTTGCTAATGTCTGATCTTATCAAGCGACTCATGCTCAGGACTCCAGACCTTAAGTTTTGCCTTAAGAAAACATATAGACTCGCATTAGACTTTTGAGTCCAGTTAAACAGTCACATGGATATTACATGTTTGCTGTGACTCCTGAAACCAGTTTATGCAGAATACCAAAGTAGACCTAAACAACAACAGAGTATTAAATATATATATATATATATATAAAATTAATAGTTTAATAACTTTAAAATGAGAAAGTATTAAAGATATATGTCTCATAACCTGAAATCAGTGCATCCCTTAAATAATCCTCTCTAGAATACTTTCTTCTTGGCTACTCTCAGTTTTCTGCAAGAGCCAAGTCATACAAACTCTTGTTTCTTTATGTGTGTTTTCTACTACAAAATTCACCACAAAACACTCAGAGACATGTAAAAAAGAGTTTTGTGTTGTAACATTGTCCTTTAAAATGCCATAATTAAAAGTGTTATTGATTCCCCCCCTTGGCTTTAATCATTTGTACTCGTGTTCTATTCTGGCTGCATCTATAAACTGTTAAAGTTACTTCAAATGACATGCCAAAATGACTGCTTGGAAAGTTGTAACTACATTTTGTGTGGGAATTTATAAGGTAAAAATATTCTTTGACATGGTTCCTTAAATTCAAGTGTTTTAAAACCTCAGAAGGAAGAAATGTAATTTTAGATGTACCTTAATGTTTGTGGCTAAGTACAGTTAAGAAGACATTATTTCTGATGTTATTCAATGTTTTACTCTCATTGCACCATATTGACAACAAAATCATCACTCATTAAGTTAATAAGTAAGGAAGAGAAAAACTGACTTAGAAAATCTCAAAATGCACATACAGAAAAAAAAAAAAAAAAAAAAAGCTCTTCTGAAACTGCACTGAAATTAGCCTCACAAGGCAGTATATTCTAATGATCCCTGTTTCACTGAGCTATGCTGGTGTACCAATAAATAAATAAATAAATAAAAGAAGGAGAAAGAATATATTGGGAAACACTACAGAAATGACAACAAACATAAACTATGACCAGGAGTTATCAAAAATCAAGAGGGAAATAAAAATCATAGGGATGCATGACAAGAGCAAACAGGATTTTTACAGCAGAAATGTTAGAGTTGTTCCAAGAAAACTTAAATAAGGATGGAGTAACAAAGGAATTAGACCCTGCTAACCTCCATTTTAGAGGCTGAAATTGAAAGTTCCTTTTGCTTCCTGACCATGACACTGTTCATAATTTTTCAGAATCAGAGTCCCCTGGCCATGAGATATTGTTTGGGGGCACTGCTAACACCTCTGTTTCAACAGTGCCTATTTCATCCTAAGTCCCATGACAAACCGAATTTTTCCAGATTTGCTGCTGAAAGAGTTTACTGTTTTAGGTATTCACAGATATTTCCTTAACCTATCACACTCCTCATCTGCTTTTTGCCCATCATTCAATTGTACCAGGCAAGGGAAGACTTCTGTTCAGCCATCACACTTCTATCCCATACTTGTCCCAGGAGACATTCATATTTGTTCATGCTCATCTCTTTTGACGTGAAACAATTTTGTTTGGAGGAAATAAGGTTATACATACAATTCTAAACATGTCCTTTCCAGTTAGTTTTCTTAGTGCTCAGACCAGTGGCCTACTTTCATACTACTTGGGGATGTCAGATTTTAGAAAAGACCATCTAGATCCGTGTTTCACTTAGTTTGTGGGCTCCTCCAGTCCCCTTGTGGTATTCTTGCAACTCCAGAAACATATTGTGCGTGTGCATGTGTGAGAGTATGTAAGTGAATATTTCATGTTCAGGGTGAGGGACTCAAGTGTCTGAAATGAGTGAGGGCAGTGTCACGCTTGACTAGAGCAGTACTTCTAATCGCATAAAACTACAGATGTATGTAGAACGTGTAGGGCGTAAGCAGAGGGTACTGTGTAAAGCTTGGTGTAAAGGTCTACAGTGGGAGTATTTTATGGAGTACAGTCTTGCCTATTCCATCCTATCTTGCCTACCTGCTAGGGCTGGGCACTGGACCAAAAAATATTCAGATGCAGCTGGGTTTTGTTTCAGAGAGCACTAGATGGTTCATAGCAAAAAGAAACAAACAAACAAAAACAACACCAGTGTTTGCTCAGGAGAAAATGAATGTTTGTGGAATGTGGGCGGTCAGGAAATAGGGATGATATGGGACCAAACTGAAGAGCTAAGTTATAAAACCTAGATGTATTTTTTGCATTTTCCTTGCTGAGAACAGCCCACCATCAGGTGATTAAGGTATTCTTTGGACAAGAAAAAAAAAAAAAAGTGAGATTTGATTCCAACAGATGGAGAAGGGAACAGATGGTACAGTTTCAATGCAAGTGCACTAACTACTTGAAGAAAAGAAGACTACTGTCTCCTTTTATAGCTACAGAAAAATTAAAATATAAAATAAAATATTAAAATATAAAATAAAATAAAAAAAAAATAAATAAACAAACAACTGGCTCCTGTTTAGCTTTTGAAAGCAATGAATATATGCATGTAATTTCAGAAGACAGTTTAGTCTTGTGAAGTCCAAGTATTGTTTAAGTTTGAAGTGTGTATGCCCTAGGATGGACAGTTTTTAACATATCTCAGAGAAATTAGTGTTTCTTCTGACTACTTGATGCAGCTCCCTTTTCAGCCTGTTACTTTCTCAGATGCCTACCTCTTTACAAGCAGTAGCGCTTCACTGCCTATTTCAGGACTAAGGGCTTTGGTGCAGTGGCCAAATATGCAGGGCTTATTGCCCCGCTCATTGCCTGCAAAGCCATCACTAGAAGCAAGAACTAGAAGACAGCTTTCTGTTACAAGCAATTAGAAATAGAGATTGTTTAAATCCAGTGAGGTATCCCCTTCCCAGTGCCCATACTCAGATCATCCTGTCATAATCAGCTAGGAACAATAAAATAATACACCAAAACTACCTATACCTGCTGATTCTCACCAACCTAATGACAGAATTATATTTTACAGGAAAAGAAATAATAACAAAAAAATATGTATTCTATTTATAATAATAATAATAATAAAAAAAAAAAACATACATCCTAGACCATAGAGTAGTTAGACTGGATAAGACTTACTTTGTTTATTGAAGTTCTTCATTCATCTAGCTTAAAGCTTCTGACCTTAAATTTAATTTTGACCTTAAAACAGAGAAATGTGTTACCCTATGAACAGTGAATTTATACAAAGAAATAATAAATTGCTTTTAACAGGGCAAGGCTGGATTACTATTATCTATGTTATTTCTGCTGCTTTTTATAATTAGAATATACTTTCTAGAATAATAGCACATGAAGGAATGATTATTGTGTCATATGAGCATAATTTTCTCCAAACCTGATGATTTATTTTTTCTCAAGTGTGATTTTAAATTTCTTTTGGCATATGGGTCAGAAACTTCTTGGTCCCAAGAAGATAAACATTGAAAGTGCACAGATTTAAAAGGGTTCTTCATAATACTCATCCCCCCCCCCAAAAAAAAAAATTAAAAAAAATGTTGTGCATTTAAATGAGATACCCCAACTTAAAAGTACTCATGTAAAAAGAGGTCATTCCGTGTCTAAAATCAAAGTAGGAGAAGTGGAATTTAAACCTTCAGGAGAGAGCATTGTCTAAAGTGACCAAGAACCATAAGTGATTCATTAAGTATAATTGGGCCAGTGCTTCTTCTCAAGGGATTGTCTTAACAGCAAATTCACCTTATCAGGACTCCACATCTATCTGTAGGATCAGAATACCAATTACTCCATATAGGTTAAGATGTGCATCACCTGGAGTTTTCAGTGGATATTCATCACTCAGTATGTTATTTTGAGGATGTTTTATTCCCTCTGTTCAGCTGACAAAGTGTTCCCTGCTGAAAAGTTACAAATGGAATGTGAAAGAGAAGGCAAGAGAAAGTGATTATTTGATGCTGGTAGTTAGAGAAATTTCCAGATCTTTTTACTTCAACAGTCTTTCAATCTACTATTAACAATCTATCATTTTGTTTTGTGTATCTGAACATACTTTTTCAATTTGAGAAGCATATATAGGTCTACATGCACACACACACACACCATGCATCCACACACTGTTTCCATGTTGCTTAACAAGGAATAATACAGCTTGTTCCACCTAAGAATTTCAACAGATTTTACAAAAAAAAAAAAAAAAAAAAAGAAAAAAAAGAAAAAAAAAGACTGATAATAGCCAGTGGATTCACTAGGACATACCTTCTGACTTCATTGTTCCTGTACCCATTTCAGCAGATTTCCACTTTATTTCCTATATCTTTAGATCAGGCTGTTGGTCACTGTTTAAAGAGAGGTCACCTTTGTCATAAAGATGAAGGCAAATCTGTGAGAGGCCTATCATAAGGACTGCTTTTAGCCAAGAGAAACCGTTATATTAGGTATTGCTCTGAAAGTCTGTGTGTCTATTTCCATTTTCCAAATCACATTCTGAAAGGGGAGCATTTCCTCCTACTTATGCCAGGGGGACATGGCATTTCCTTTTTTTTTTTTTTCTAGCCCCAGCAGTAACACAAGGGGTCAGATGCCACCCTCAGGGAAATTCATTTTAGGTTAAACAAACATATTTCTGGCTTCTCGCTATGCATATTTTTTAAAAGTCTGTACAAAAAGAAAAAAACTTATGTATTCTCTCTGGTTTGCTTTTGTTTATTATGGTATTCAGAGGTCCCCTCTGGAAAACAAAACAAAACAAAACAAAAAAACACACACAAAAAAAAAGATTTAAAAAAATATATTTTTTTCAGCTCCTCTCTTTCCTCTGACAGTGATTGTCAATAGTTTGCCTCATTTGTTTACTTCTTAATGAGAGGTTCTTATCTACATGGTCCTGTTCCTTTCAAGGAAGATGGGCACTTAGAGCCACAGTTGGTTTCAAACACTTCATTATATGGTGGGGCTCCTAAAGTCTGCGTTCCTTTTCCCAAATTCTGAGCTATTTCTGTAAAACCAAGGAAGCACACTACAAATGAAAAGAAACCTTACTAATACATCTGCTAATTATATTATCTCCATCTAAGTGTAAAGCTCAAGTCTTTTTTGTAAATAAAAACAGTAGATCACTGCCTTTTGAAATGCTTCTGAAAGAAAATTTATTTTGGTCAAGGCAACTAAAATTAAGAATAAATCCATGATGGCTATGTAAGTAGAGTGGCATGCCTGATGCTGTGCAGCATAGCTAAAATCAGTTCTTTAGAGCAAAACTGGATCCCATCATCATTGGTCAGTTCTCTCCCAGTCTTATATAAATTAAATAGGAAAGAACAGCAGGGCAGTGAAATTTGACCAAGCATTATCAACACGAGGTTTGGTTCAGATAATAAAGAAGAGGATAGGAATTGACCCAGATGTGAACAGTGTAAATTATATAGAAAAAGAATAAGATTTTTGCTACTTTATTTCTCTTTGTGTTGAATAACTTTTATTTCTTTTTTTTTTTTAATTTATTTAGTTTGTAAAGGAAGAGTCTTAATGTTATTTTGGGTTAAATGAGCAGGACAAGTTAATCCTTAAGCCTACAGTTGTATAGTAAAATGGGTTCATTTATTCTTCAATAAGACAGAAAACATGAGTTATTGCTTTCTGACCAACCTTTTTACAGCATAAAACAATAAGAGCTGAGAGAATGAGACATGTCTACAATCAGTGATGCTGAACATTAACACAAAAACTAATTACATACGAGAAAAAAAAAAAATCATTTTTCTGTACTGAATCAGTGGAGAAACTGTCTGTTAGGTACAGAAGCTCCTTTTTAGTTCTTTCTTTTCCTATGGACTGAAGGATTGTGTATTTTAAACACAGTTGAAAATATTAACAGGACAACCAGTGAAGTCTGACATTTGTTCCATATGATCATTAGTTTTCTGCAAAACAGTAATACTGTTATTAGTGTCTTCATATTTTTAAAAGAAAATACGCAAATTGTGTATGGAAAGTATATGTAAAATTAGTATGGAAAACTATAAAACATCTCTCTTTTTGTCCTCCCTTTTGCCCATCTTTTTGCCTAAGTAATGCAAAACTTACTGTTAGATTGATTTCATTCAGTGGGTAACTTTAAGATTTCATTTTAAAGGAAAATCCACACCTTAACAAGGTCATAGAATTTCTAAGGCTCCCAAGAATACATTTACAAATGACCAATATTGAATAACTACACAGCTTGAACAGAAAAAGACATAGGTTTGTGTTGTTTCAAACTCTGGTTGGAAAAGAAGAACACTCTTGGGTTGGTTTTACTTAGGTGGGCAGCTGAGTTCCACCATGGCCGCTCTCTCACTCCCCCTCCTCAAAGGAGAAGGGAGAGAAAATACAATGCAAAGGGCTCAGGGGTTGAGATAAGGACAGGGAGATCGCTCAACAATTATTGTGACGGGCAAAACAGACTCAAAGTAGGGAGACAGTAAGACTGCCTATTACTGACAAGCTAGAGAGGTGAGAAACAGAGGAAAGAAACCAAAAACCACCTTCCCTCCATCCACCCTCCTCCACCTCCTCCTCCCGATCAGCGCAGGCGAACTGGGTGACGGGGGCTGCAGTCAGTCTACAGCACTTCGTCTCCACCACTCCTTCTCTGTCACTCTCTGCCCCTGCTCCATGTGGGTTCCCTCCCACGGGATGCCGTCCTTCCCGAACTGATCCTGTGGGGGCTTCCTACAGGCAGCAGTTCTTCAAGAACTGCTCCAGATATGGGTCCGTACCATGGGGTCCATCCGTCAGGAGCAAACTGCTCCAACCTGGGTCCTCCACGGGCAGCAGCTCCCTCCTGCTCCTGTGTGAGCTCCTCTCCACAGGCTACAGGTCCGGCCTGAAATTTGCGCTGGTGGGGGTCCTCCACAGTCCACAGCCTCCATCAGTGCAGGTCCACCTGGTCCACCATGGTCTCCTCCACGGGCTGCAGCGTGGAACCCTGCTCCACCATGGTACTCCATGGGCTACAAGGGGGACAGCCTGCTTCACCATGGTCCTCGCCACAGGGGAACTTCTGCTCCAGCACCTGGAGCACCTCTCCCCCTCCTTCTTCACTGACTTTGGCATATGCAAGGCTGTTTCTCACTCCTGTTTTCTCACTTCTCAATCCCAGCTGCTGTTCTCCAACCGTTTGGTGGTGTGTTTTTTTTGGTTGTTTTTTTTTTTTTCCTTTCTTAAATATGTTCTCAAGGAGGCACAAACAACATCGTTTATTGGCTCAGCTCTTGCCAGTGGCAGGGCCCTTATCTAACATGGGGCAGCTTCTCAGAAGCTTCTCCTCCCAGAAGATACCCCTATGCACCCGAGCGTGCCCCTCCTCAAAAAAACAAAACAAACAAAAAAAAAAAAAGCCTTGCCACATAAACCCACTACAAGTCTATGATGAACAGATTGTGAATAAAACTGGTCAAAAATGTCCAATGATTCTTCGGTGTGTCCTGGCTTCAGCTGGGATAGAGTTAATTTTCTTCTTAGTAGCTGCTTTGGTGCTGTGTTTTGGATTTAGGATGAGAATAATGCTGATAACACACTGGTGTTGTAGTTGTTTTTGAGCAGAGCCTTCACTAAGTCAAGGAGTTTTCAGTTTCTTATACTGCTCTGACAGCAAGGAGTCTGGGGGTGCACAAAAAGCTGTAAGGGGACACAGTTGGGACAGCTGACCCAGACTGGCCCGAAGGATATTCCACACCATATGGAATCATGCAGAACAATAAAAACTGTCATGAGTTGGCCAGAGTGGCAAGTGGCCACTGTTTGGGGACTAGCTGGGCATTAGCTGGTGGTGAGCAATTACATTGTGTACTATTTGCTTTGCATATTATCATTTATCATTTTCCCAACCTTTTCTGTCCTATTAAACTCTCTTTATCTCAACCCATGAGTTTTACATTTTTTTCCAATTCTCTCCCCCATCGCATGGGGTAAGGGAGAGTCAGCAAACAGTTGTATGGTGCTAAACTGCCTGCTGGGTTAAACCACAATAGCCCTTTGGTGCCCAACGTGGGGCACAAAGGCTTGAGATTACGACAGATCTGACCAAAGTGTGTTAAAACAAATTTGTTATAAGCATTATATCAGTTTAACAGTTGCTGGTCACAATGTTGATTTATTTGCTCTCAGAGTAGATTGCTTGTTCTCAGAGTTGTGCTGTGTAACACCTTACTTGCTGTCTATGCACCCTGTCGTGCTGTTTATCATCTCTGGGGGCTGGCTTAAGGTTATCATTTTGCTGTGCTGTGTAACATTGACTTATGTTATGATAAAATTACCGGTCATGAGACTAATCTGGTATTTGTATTCAGCATTGTCATCATCTCTATACTTTAGGAACCATCTGTCAGAAACTAATAGTTATACTCTTTATGTTTTAACCTCAGGGAGCCAATCTATGGGGGATACAAGGAGGGACACTTTCCCCTGCTTCTTTACCCTCCCTTTCTCCTTCACTTCCCCCTCATCCTCCAGATTAGTTACAGTAGCTCTTGAGAATTTTGAATATCCTTGGGATGATCAAACTAACATATTCCTATTGCTATGCCTCCTGAATGTGTTACTGGTTTTGTTTATGGTTAAACAACTATTTAAAAATATCAACCTGTCTGCCCTGAGGCAGGATAGTTGTGAGTGGCAGGGAGCATGGCAGGATATGGGCAGGCACCTCCAGTGCTTTGGAACTTCACCCCTGAAAAAATGCAGAATCCCCCCCAAAATGGTAAAATGTTTGAATAAGGTGTGCCATCATTCTGGCAATTCCAAAGAGACACAAATCACTGCAACATGCTGGGGCTTGGCCCATACCCATCCAGCCACACTCAACACTAATCCAACCCCCATGATGGGCCCTACAGCCACTCCAACCCCTATGACAGGATCTGTATCTGGGCCAGAGACCCAACCTGTGCCAGTATTGGTTGCCCTTACACACGAGATGAAACAATGGATGCAAAAGTCAGCTCATTTAGTAAGGGAAAAACTACTACTAAGAAGGGGAAGGAGGAAGAAGTGGACGAGCCAGGCTACTCTGAAGCAGGGCTATCACAAGGACAGGAAGAGGCAGATCTCATAAATGCAGCAATAACCACCTGATCCCTATCCTTGGGTGAGCTGTGAGATATGCAAAAAGATTTCAGCTGTCATTCAGGTGAACATATTGTCACCTGGCTACTCCAATGCTGGGATAATGGGGTCAGTAGCCTAGACTTAGAGGGCAGGGAAGCCAAGGAGCTGGGATCCCTCTCTAGGGAAGGGGGCACTGACAAAGTGATGGGAAAAGAAGTGCCAGCTCTCAGCCTCTGCAAGGGACTCCTGTCAGGCATGAAGGAAAGGTATCCTTTCAAAGAAGATATGTCACCTATGTATGTGGACCACCATGGAGAGAGGTATCCAGTACCTGAGGGAATTAGCCATGTCAGAGGGGATTTATGGTGACTTAGAAAATGGCCAGCCATCCAGAGATCCAGACAAAGTCAAGTGCACACAACCCACGTGGTAGAAGTTTGTACAGAGTGCCCCATTGTCATATGCCCACTAATTGGCAGTAAAGACCTGGAAAAAAGAGAGGAACAAAGATTGGGTGAATTGGCTGGCCAACTCCAGTAATATGAAGGAAACCTCACTTCCTCCCCATAGGCCTGTGTCTTGGCTATGGAGCAACTTTCCCAAGAGGTCCAGCAACTCAAAGAGAATATCTTCCTCCCCACCTGTAGGGACCAGTTTCTCTGCTATTAGGAATAAGCATTCTTCTGCTCAAGACAGAGGATATAGTGGATGCACACCACAGGCCACCCCGTGGTTTTACCTGTGTGACCATGGAGAGGAAATGGAAAGCAAAATCTTCCTTGACCCTAAAGGCATGAGTATGAGAGTTGCAAGGAAAAACAATGCAAAAAGGGTTTCTTCCAGGAAAACGTCTGCTCCAATTTCCAGTGGGAACTTCCCCAGATGGAGCAGAAAGGCTGATCTTACTTCTGATCTTAATAAAGGCACTACTGATTTTAATTTACAAGAAGTGATTATTTAAGAATGCTATGATGGGTGAGGGTCATAGTTCACTGCCTGCATGGTTAAACCACAACACAGTGGTACAATCAAAGCCTCTGTACAGGCTTCAGGAGGCTCTCCCTATCCTTGTGAAGAGGGTAAGGATTGACCCTTGAGTCTCAGAGGCCTGGGTGTGGAGCATTTTTCTCGGATGGTCTGCCCTGGATCATCCAGGAATGTTCAAAAGCTTTCCTATTGTATAATAAGCTTGTATATCTATTCAGAAGTTTGTGTGTCTATGCACAGTGTATATGCATATACACACAATAGCTGTACTTCTTGAACACTGGATTGGTGAAGCATGATCTGAAAATCAAATGAACTGTTTTGTTGTTGTTGTTTTTACCATGAATCCTATTCCTGAGTTCTTGCAAAAAGGGAAGAAGACTTATACGTGAGTATTTTTTGCTGGTACTTGAACAAAAGCCCTTTCCTACCACTGCCTGTTTGTAATAACAGGACTTACAAAAGCTTTCTAATCTGCAAAATGCCAACAGTTTTATTATACTTATTATGCAATATATTTCTGTGATTTCTTAGAAAATCACTTACGGAGACAATGAATTATTTCTGGCTTTGTTTGGCCTTTCTGAACTTCTTCTAATATAGAAGAAGAAGGGAATGTATTGCAGTGGGCATTTTTTTTTCCTCAAGGCTTTGTCCATGGTTATTGCTTTTCATCCCCTTCCCATTGATGGTTCATGAGGATATACTGCTCCAAGTGTAGTCTCAAAATGTTGTACCTAAATATAATAGCACAGTGTGAAATAATTATTTGTGGGAGAATGACACCTTTGTTTTTTTATCCAAGTGTAACCCCTGTAATGAAAAGATTATTAATTGAGGAGCTAAAAGTCCAGGAGGCACTGGAAGATTAAAAACAAGTGACTTTATAAATCTGTGGATGTGACTGCTGTAATAATCCTCTAGAACTTAACTGAGGTAACTTCTCCATTTAAATGGGCTGGTTTAATGGAATGGGAATTGTTATGGACAAGAGTGCCAAGCTGAAGGAGGTTTGGAGGGCATCCCTCCAGGGCAAGAATAATATTGATGATTAAAATAGATTGTGAAAGAAGCTAGAAATTACTAACTAAAAGATATAGGCCTCTAAGCTGAATAATACCACATTTATTCTTAGCCATCAGAATAATATATGAAATATCATCTATTTTTGAACTGTATTCTATTTGGCAGGCAGTGAGTCAATGATTAAGTAGATCTTCACCATCTCTGATGGCTCTCATCCTGTGATTTATGTATTCCAAAAAAAGAGCAGGATGTCCCAGCATGAGGGACAGAGAAAATGTGTGAATAAAGAGGAAAGCCTGAAATCAGAAACCTCTTATTCAGAGGCTGACAGATTTTTGAAGCCAGAATGGTCATCTAGCCTGACCTCTCTAATATTACAGGCCATAACATTTCACTTTGTTACCCTAGCTGTAAGCCAAATTTATCTTACTAAGGAGATTATTAAAAAGTAGGAGTAATATTTTCAAAGATATTTAGACACGTAAAAGGTGGAGGTAAAAATACCTGTACAGAATAGGTGCTTCTCATTGTTTTCATGATAGGCTGACATCCAACAACTTCACTCTGCTTTTGAAAATTTTAGTATGTCTCTGAGTCTGTTAAATGATATTTGAATTCTGGTGTGTGTACATGGTCATATATACAAATCACAGTTCTTTACACATTTCTAAACATAATTAATAGCACCAGAGAGAAATTTTGCTGGGAAAAGAAGAATTCATCCCCTTATGTCTTCACGATCTAATAAGGAATTGTTATTTCTTCATGGTTTGAATAGGGATTTATTTTCTTGATTGAAACATCTCTGAAATGAATGCTAAGGTTAGACTCTTCCACCACCTTAGATATATAATTCCACAATTCTACACACCTATCCTAAGAAGTGTCAGGATCTAGTCATGTAACCTAATTCCAAAAAAAAAAGTAAAAAATAAATTTAAAATATATATAAATGAAGGAAAAGTGTCACACACTGATGTAAGAGAACACATGAAGGGCCATTGTTGACAACAGTATAATAGAAATTAATACTAGCTTCCTAGTAATGAGCACAAAAGATTCTGCATATAGTGATTTGGGAAATAATGTATCATAGAGAAAATGATATGATGTTGTAGAGGATGTTAGATTTGCAGGTGTTATTGGTAAAAATTTAGGAGTTCAGTAACATTCTGTAAATTGAGTTTTACTTTGGCTTTTTCCTTTTTTAAATTATGTAATTGTTCTTCTTTTTACTGCTGAGCAGAAGGTAAGTAGGAGTAAAATTACAAAACATTGAGAAATATGTTATTATTTTTGCTATGGGGAAAAAAACGTTAGAGAAGCAGAAAGAGCAACACCAGAGAGAAATACATTTCATTCCCCCCCCCCCCCTTGAAATTCCTCAATATGTATTTCACCACTATAACCCTCTATCTCTTAAAAGAGGTTGTGCTGTGTATATATTTCATGAAGTACTTAGGAATTTCTTAGTAAACCTTCTTCATTTTGCAGGTGGGAATGCAATGGAAACAGAATACTTCAAACGGTTAGATGCATTTGAGGAAAATTTGAATTTAAAACTAAGTCTAGGTAACTGTACCATGCAAATTATACTAATTTAATCAAAGAACTGGGATGGGCAGAGTAGTGGATTTCATTTGCTTCCACTTTTGCAAGATTTTCAGCACTGTCTCCTACAATATTTTCGTATCCATGTTAAGGCATTGTGGTCTGGATGGGCATAAAACAGGTAGAAAATCAGTTGGGTGGTCAGGCACAGAAGGTCATGGTTAATGGGTCATGTTCTACCTGGATGATGGTAATAGCTGGTGAAGTGGGGTCTGTGCTGGGATGTCTCTTAGCTAAGATCTTTCTCAGCGGTCTGTAGAAGATAACAGAATGCACAGATACCGAGTGTGAATATAACACCAAACTAGGGGGGCACAAGTTGATCTTCTTGAGAGTAGACTCCCTTCTAGAGGGACCTCAACAGGCTGGAAGAATGGCCAGACAGGATCCTTGCAAAATTGAAGGGCAAGTACCACGTGCCCCTGGGACAAAGGAGCCCCTGCAATGGCACAGACTGGGGTTGGACAAGCTGGAAGCAACCCTAAAGGAAAGGCCCTGGGGCCTGGTGGCCAGTGAACAGCCTCAGCCAACAAAGGTGGCCAACAGCTCCCTGGGCTGTATGAATAGGAGCACGGCCATCCAATAGAGGCAGTGATTATCTCCCTTCTTCCTCTGCTCAGCAGGTTACACTACATCTGTAGTACTGCATCCAGTTTTGGGGCCTCCATGCTAGAAGGAAATTAGCAAACCACAGCAAATACAGCAGAGGTTCAAGGAGGCTAGAACACTTGCCCTGTGAGGATAGGCTGAGGAACTGGGGCTTGTTCAGCCAGGAGACAAGAGAGCTTTGAGGGCAACTAACAGCAGCCTCCAGTGCCTGCAGGGAGGTTATCAAGGACATGGAGCCAGGCTCTTTGCTGCTGTGCATGGTGGGAGGATGAGACGCAATGGGCATAAACTGAAACAAGAGATGTTCAGACTGGATGGGGGAGAAACTTCCTCTCTCTGAGAGCAATACAGCAGTAGGAGAGACTGCCCAGAAAGGCTGTGCAATCTCTGTCCTTGGAGGTTTTCAAGATACAGCAGCTTCTGAGCAACAACATCAGACCTCAGAGCAGACCCTACTGTGAACAGGAGGTAGGACTAGAGACCTGAGGTCCTGTCTGAACCTGAATTGTTTATCATTTTATGAAACATTAAACAACAATATTCAGCTGCTCCCCACCTCCCAGCAAGTGAGAAAGACCATTTCCTGAAATACCACAAATAAACAAAAGCAAGGGTAGGACAACAGGAGTGATTGGATCTCCAATTTCCCAAGCTACCTTTAACTAGTTATAAAAGCTGAGAAGTTTACTATACAAGTCTTGTTAAAGACCAATTCCTGAAGAAAAAAAAAAAAAAGGCAAAAAGAAAGCAAGGATAGCACAACGGGAATGACTGAATCTTCAATTTCATGAGTTATCTTCAACTAGCTATAAAAGTTGAGAAGTTTAGTATACAAGTCTTCTGAAACCTGCCATCCTGACACACATCAGGTTCAGGTTCAGTCTGAGGTCTGAGAAATTCACATCTTGAAGAAAAATCTCACTTGACACATCCATCATAGCCTCTTTTCAGTTACCCCTACAGGAAGGTAATGCTGGAAAGTTTGTTCATCTTCTCACCCACTGCAATTGTTGTTGCCATCTAAATAGATACATTTCAGTCATCCATTTCTTTTCATTATTAAATTCAACTTTGGTCTTTTACATGACCACAACACTGGTTTTGGCATTATTTCTGAAAGTGTTTCACATACAAACACAGGACTGCAAATATCAGTTTGACCTGGATTCCTTTTCAGATCATTTAATTCCTAGACATTTCTTTATCTCATTAAATAAAATTTGTTTCAAATGCAATTAGGCTGGTTTAAATTGTTTGTCTTTTTTTTTTTTTTATGAACAATAGATATGTGCTATCTTTCTGTTTCTGAAGATCTGTACCAGGAGGGTGATTACCCATCTTAATTTGATAAATATTAGGTGAACAATGACTTCTGACTCACTCAGATTTCTTAACAAATCAGAAGTTAATAATGTTACCTACTTCACATTATCTACTAGTATAATGACATTTTAAATAGTCTGGCCCTAACTGTTTGCTCTGAAAGGTCAGTCCAACTCAAGTACAACTGGTAGACCAGCTTCTTTCTTACATCAATGTCTTTCCGAACACTAATCAGTGACTAGTATATTAAATTATTTTCATTTTATTATCTTTTAGAGAAACATGTATGAAAGTGATTACCTTTGCTTGAGATAATGACTCTAAGAAAACCAGCTATCACAAGCATAAAAAGAACATGAAGTTTTATAAGCCTTATGCTTTATTGCTAATTTAATTAGCTTCCATTAACCCACAAATGCAGCTTGATAGATATATTCTGTTGTTTATTATGCCAATTAGCATCCCACAACATGGTGCTTATTTAGATTATCTCATCTGTTGCAGTTGACAATGCTCCTCAGTGGTGATATTCAGTAACATGCTAGGCTTACCAGAGCTGGTGCCTGACAATTCTTCTCAAGTTCTGCTTTTCTAAGGTTAAGGATGAAACCGTAGTTCTTGACAGGAATGCTAAACATTAGTCCAAAATTACTAGGAGAATGTCTCCTGTAGAGGGAGGGGAGAGCTGGGACTCATCAATAAACAACAGCTTCAATGCCATTTCTTTAGAAGTCTTAGTTTTAGCTCTCTGCAGTGTAAAAACAAACAAACAAAACCCAGCTTATTAAAATGCATATATTTTCCTTTTGTTCCAAGAGTCAGGGACAAGCAGGAATTGGGAAAAAACATCTTGCACTTTGCTGAAGACCTTTGTTAGCAAACTGTTTTCTCATCATACAGTTCTTTCTGATCAGAAATCAGCATATGAATGAACATAACCATATGTACAAATTCATACCGTTTTCCCTCAAAATAAGCTAATATGCAGCTTTGTATAATATACAGTGAAAAGTTTTGTTTGTTTGTTTTTCTTGGAAACAGAAATCATTAATAATAAAGCTAGAGTTACTTATACCTGACTGATACTTGAAAAAGACTGTTCAACAGGACATTCTTGCTGAATTTTCTAGGAAAGCTTTTGGGAAATATTAGGAGTGAACAGAATATATACAGAAAACTTCTTAACCAGAGATGAAGCAAAAACACCATACAATCTGAACTGAGAATTGATGTTTTCAGGAAATCAAGAGCTTCCTGAATAATTAGCATACAGCTGCTAATCATCCTGTAAATTTTTGTTACAACCAGACATAACCCTGCTAACACACTTCACTAGAAATTACTTCAATTGGTTGCTCACTTTCAATTCCCTGTAAGAGAAAGAGTCTCAAAAACAGATATAAAAGATACAGACCTGACACAGAAAAAAACTCTCATTTTTCCAGCTAATTTGAGGGCTGAATTTATTCTCAGGCCTAAGGAAATACCATCTGAATGAGTGCAACTGTTAATTCTGTCAGAACTCAGCTTTTTACCAGATGCAGAATAAGCCTTTTTTTTTTTTTACTTCTGTAATTCCTTATGGTTTCCTTAAATTCTAATAAAAATTAAATGAAATTCTAATATCTAGAAATAATTCCTAAATATATAGAGACAGAAAAAAAAAACTAATTTTAATTAAAAATTAAATTAAATTAATTTTAAAAAATTAATTTTAATTTGAAGTCTAATATTACCACCTTCCCCTCCTCTGCTCTGTTATTGTCCTAAGGCAATAAGACATGTGAATCTACTGGGAACAGGAGGAAGCAGATGAGTGTTTTCTATTGAAATCTTCATTAGCAATATTGTCAAAGCAAAATAAGCAGAAAAAAAAGTTACTTGGGAGCACTTGTCACTACCCTGAATTGCACTTATTTACTATACTTTGCTTACTAATAGAGTATGCATTTATTTTATGCAGCACCTTTTATCTAAAAAGATAAGACAATGAAAAAGAGAGAGGGATTAAACTGTTTAGAGGAAACATTCTAATATTTTTTTCAGTGAGATTTTTTTGAAAAGAGACAGTCAATGAGGCAAAATATATATATATATATATATATATAGCAAGTCTCTCCCAGATGGTAAGCACTGTATAGAAAAAAAGCTCTTGAATCACAAGTAGTATGAATTTGTTAAGGGTCAGAGAGGAGGCTTATAAGTAAAGGCAGAAACATTAGAAAGTATTAGATGTGGTTCCCCTTGACTATACACTAGTAGTTTTATTCATTTCCCCTTTGTGTCAATCAGTGCCATCAGGAATGAACATTAAAAGCTCATTGGTACTTCAGCGGCTTCTGCTGGTTTTACTGTGTTTGGCACTATGTCCTTTAGTAATAAGGCCTGGGGAAACCCATCCAGCAAACATAAGAATCAACAAAACCCTTCATCTACAATGCAAATGAACTTGAATGTACCCATTTTAAACTCATTTCAAGACAATAGAAAATAGCTTACAATACCAAAAGTATTTTGCTTCATTTCCTGACAGCTTTCTTAACTACAACATTAATTTAAGTAAAATAGGGTGTGAAAGTTAAGTGTTATAGCTGTCCTTGAATAAAACTAAACAGCTACAGTTCATTTCAGAATAAAAGCACCTTGTGCCTATTTAGTTGAATCCATTTACTAGTCAGTTTATCAGTTATTTGTCAGAATCAGAACTGGAAAGCACATTAAGCTAAATAAAGTTAAGATTATTTTATTCTAGACCGCAACAAAAGCTTCCTTAGGGCTTGTCTTAAAAATGAAGTTAATCTGTTTTGCATACACAAATGTGTTCCATGTCAAATCTGTACGTAGCAAAACCCTAAATTAGACTCATATTTTGACATTTTTCTTCCTAACATAGTTCCAGTGAAACCTGCATTGAATTTTCTGGTCCAGTTAAGTGACTTTATGGCCTGAAAACAACTGAAGTAATAGTTATTTCTGAACAAACACCTGAGAACATTTAGTTAACTTATGAAGCAGCAACCAAATATTCCATGTGGTGGTGTGAGTCTAGCAATAATATATGTAAGAGTAATCCTAGTAAGAAAAGGAGGTCTTATAATAAATAGGGAGTGGGTAACTATATACAGCTTTTGATATAACTCACAATAATTAGGATTATTGTGAAAATAGGTAATAACTATTCCAGATGCTTAGAAATCAAATGCATGGAAAAATCAAGTGAATAACAGCAAATTAAACAAGAAGATGCAGTGCAATGGCAGGAATTCCCCCAGTAATCATGAAATTTTCCCTTCTGAAACCTAAATGTTGAAATCTGGTATTTGTCTGAAACAGCCATTAGATTAAGAGAAGCCTATCCACTGACAAATTATTTTCACAGTCTTGAACATACATTTTTACATTTTTTTTCTCTGAAATCCGCATTGAAATTTGTCATGATTTGACCTAGTACAGGAGAAGCACCTTTTTAAGCAGAGAAAAAAAAAAAAAAAACATGAGTTTAATGACAATTTATTTCTTTAAGTTATCTAGGTGGAAATATATTCTCTTATTTGAGAAATGAATAGATTTTTCTTTATTATATTCACAACTCAATGTTGTTAATCTCTTAATCTTCACTTAAACAAGGGATTGGAAATACCTAAGTATGTTATTTAAGTCCCAGTAATGCCAATGAAAATACAGTAGGATTTATGAATTTGGTTCTCTGTTTATGGATGGATTTTAGTTAGCATTTAAAGCACTTTTCAGAACAGTGTCATCAGATTGGGACTTAGGCTTGGTTCCTCTACTAACTCAGTTTAGCTTCTCTGCCTAGCCTCTTGCCATTGCACAAGAACACTGCACATTGGACACTGCTCATTGCATATTCAGTGTTTAGATATGGGAACAACATCAAGGTAACAGGTTTATGCACTACATTCTCCCTGCAGTTTACCTCTGATGGCATTTTAAGCATGTGCTTTAGTCTTCAACGAGGACTATTTAAAAATCTGTGTTATAATTTAGAAGTGGGAGAGAGAGATTTTATCATATAATCAAGAAAAACAATTGCAACTCTAATTCAGCCTGAAGTAAAGATGATAGAGTCAAAAGATTAGGTCAGTCTGAACTAATTCATCTTTCCTAATGCAATCTTTTTCCATAGTTTATCAGTATCCAAAATAGAAAATAGCATAAAACTGTCACCTCAATGCTTGCAAATTACATAAAAGCTAATTAAGACTTAAGAGAAGTACAATACCAAAAATAGGGCAGGACAGAACACACTTGTATGTTTTAATATTTCTGTTAAGAGTAGAAAGATCCAAGATCAGCTGCAGTAGTTCAATGCCTTATCTAAGACTATTAACGGTAGCTAAGGACCTTTGAGCTCTACCTAATCTATTGCTGAATGCACTAGAATTAATAGAAATATGCAATACGTAAGCAAGGTTAAAGCCAGGCTGACATTTCACCGTCTTCCCCCTACTTGTTGGAAGATGAAAACTTTTCTCTAGACATTTGCCCTCTTTTGATATGTTGTCATGACAAGGATTTGATGAGAACAAATATTCAAAAAAAGGTGTCAAGGTTAATAGGCCACAAACACAACTCCTTTTCTCACACACAAATGTAGAAACCGTGACATTTTCTTAGGGAAGAAGTGCTTCCTGAAGAATAAATTTTAGTGTGTTCTTCTCCTATTTAAAATTTGTTTCTCTAAATGTCTGCAACTCATTTATGGGCAAAATAACAGCGATAAACTTCCACATGCAAAGCAAGGAAACATTTATGAAGAAATACATTGCAGCCTATAAGGGATTATTTTATGCTTCCAGTTTATATTATAAATGTATTATTTAACCACACTCAAAATTTCCAGGAACGATTTTGTCATAAAATCTTTTCAAATGTGCAAATAGAAGTAGCAATGTAAAATAAAACTGGCAAGAGACATTAAAGGTGCTTTCCAATGTGTAACTGAGTCTAGTAACTGAGAGCAGAGTCTAGCCTAAAGACTTTTGTCTGCTGCAGATTATATAGAGAGAAACAATTGTTATTAAAACGTCCCTTAGGTCTGCCTACCGTATAACTCTGCATGTATCTAAGGAGTATAGGAGTTTTTTAGTGCTAAGGATGGGTATTTATATCATAAATAAAAAACAGACAATTAGAAGTTTATAGGACAAAAACAATCCAATTAAATCCCTTATTTAATCAATATATCTATTCATTTGCATCTTCATTTAGCTACTTGTCTTTTTCTTTGTTTTAATCTCTCTTCCAAGAATATGTGTTTATGGTGGCCAACATTCAAGAGAAGAAACAGAAGAGGGCAGAGTTTTTGAGGTTGTTCCTCTGGAGGATATTACGCCACCATGTCATCAAAACCCTCTCAGAAACCTTCAGGTGTTGTCTGACAATTTGTCACCTGACTGGTCCCCATTACTACTATGGCAAGACCACTGAAAAATTTGTCTTCCAAGGCAAGGCTATATATTCTTCCAAAGCAAAACTATAGGCAAACATATTCCAAAAAGCAGGGTTTTTTTGTTTGTCTGTTGGTGATGATGGCTGTGTTTGTGCTTTTTTTTTTTTTAATGTATGTTGCATTTCCAAGTTCACATAACTATCTAGTTTTGCAAATCTCTCTCTTTTCATAAGCAAGGAACTCTGCCAAACCCTTCTGGCTTTGTACAAAATAGCTGAAAATGCATCCTAAAATTTTCCATCCACATACTATTTCTTTCTGGTTCATTGGTACAGCTAGTAATGAGTTTCTTGAGGAACAAGAAATACGTAAGAATGAGATTTTTTATACTGAATAAATATCAATAGGTATAATTTCCTCATTAGAAGTGGATGAGATTACAACTTCTTTCAAACAAGAGGGGAGCATTTTTCAGAAGCTTTTGTTTGCATTTTGGGAAGGACACCATCCCTGTCTTGAAACAGTGAGCAGCCAAATGAATAACTATTTCTATGGGAAAGGCTGTTTGCTGTAGTGAAGCAATGATAATTACACTGAAAATGCTGCAAAGAATATGAAAGTTGAAAGGCCTGAGAGACAGTAAGTATCCAGTGAATTTTACCAGAGATAATTTGCCAGCTTGGATGTCTCCATGTGCGTGTCCAGCATCAAACACCCTGTGTTTTGGAGAATACTGTACACAATAACAATAATAAATTAAAAACAAGCAAAAAAAAAACAAAACAAAACCAAAAAGAGCTCTTGCTATGACCAAAAACATTAAAAGAGGGAACATTCCAGTCATATTTAAAAATCCTTATCCCAGCCAAAATTTCAATTAATAGTTAAAAAGGACCCTTTAAAACAGAAAACAGAGGTAATTCAGTGATCCATATTGCTCTCTAATGACTGTGTTGGGAGTTTATGTCTTACCTTGAAACAGCTCTATATTAGGAAGCCCCTCTCTGCTGAGGATACAAGGAGTGTTTTCATCATATCAAACCAGCTGTGTGTGTGAGAGATGCTTATATAGACCAAGCACCTGATTTGAGAGTTCCTTTCTCAGGTGTGACCCCTCCCTAGCTCCTAGTAATCAGGAACCTTTTCCCTTTTTCCCCTAAAAATAATCAGGCAATGTTGACAAACTTTCTTCAGTATGATGCTTAAGTTACTAGATCCTAGTAATAAAATAATAAGCCTTAGAGGTTTGAAGCACTCTAAATTTGTTATACTAATGCTCCCTAAGATGTATTAAACCTGGGATAAGATGTGAAGACTCAGCACAAGAATATACTACAGAAGGAAAAAAAAAAAAAAGCATTCTGGTGACAGCAAGTTTAAATCATATTGCTATGGCTTATGCTTCAGATATGGGAAAAAATACAATGCATGTATTTACTGTTGTTCCTCTCCAGAAACCATTACCATTCTTTCTCTTTTCCCACTGAATTTAGAAGTCCCACTTTCTTCCCCAAAAGTAAAATTAAGTTTTTGATTGGCCTAAAAATAACTCCTGCTAATTTAGTATTTTAGCTTCAGAATACGTAGGTTACAGAACGAATGCCTGAGTGGCTTTCAAAATGCGATAGAGTGAATTGACCAGCTCTCTTCTGGGGCATGTGCTGCTTTCACGAAATAAATAAATAAATAAATAAAAATTGTTTGCCAACTTTTTTTTTTTTCTCAGCTGCAACAAAAATTGCTGCAGAGTAAGTGTTCAGACAGTTTATGGCAATTCTGCCCCAAAATCCTGTTAAGCAATAATAAGATTTGTTTCTCAGCTGCCAGTTTCTGTTTCAAAAATATACCCCCATGCGCTCTGAATTCTCAGAACAAATTTTGACTGATTTCTTTCTCATCACACTCCTTTGAAAATAAAATTCTTGCTCTTCATCATTTTAAAGCATTTTAAGAGGTGATTAAACTGCAGCCACACAGCTTGTGTTACAGATGGATAAAATGTTGCCCACATGGGGTTCAAACTCTATGTGGTAACTGCAGCCAGAAACTATCCTATTCACAGTTCTTGTCCTTACAAGTTCTTGTCCTACAGGTTACTGCAAGGACTTATTTACTTATTTATTTATGTAGAAATACTTTTCCTTATATGAATACACTTATAGTCTGGTTGGTTTTGCATTGATTGTTTGTTTGTTTGCTTGCTTTTAATTTTAAAGTTCTGTATATCAAGGAACATTTAAGGTCTCAAAAGAAGGAGAGTCCTAGTGTCAAAAGTATTTGTGTAAGAAAAAACAGATAGTCTCTACCCAGTATAAAACAGACATAATTTTTGCCTAATGAATTTGAACGCTTTTTAGGGAACCCTTTAAGAGTACGAGCACTATAACAATTGCCTATCTTAATGTTGAAAATTTCATACTTTAACTTTCAAGAGGCTATTTCCAAACTATTTTTATAAAAGGAAGTGAATAACACTTAGAGATAACATTGTATTTCAGTTAAAAATAAATAAAATAATAAAAATAAAATAATAAATAATAGTATAAAATAAAATAAATAAAATAAAATAAATAAAATAAAATAATAAATCAAAATAGGAGGAAAGTGAAAGAAGGAAAGAAATGTTATTTAAAATGATAACTGTGCATTCTCCTACCAGTGGGTTTTTCAGCCAAAACAACATTACTCAAATGGTTCAGACTTATTTTGCAAAAGTAGCAAAAAAGGTATACAAGCACAGCAGTTATCAAACATGCCAACTTCACTGGTGTGATTTATTTGATAGATTTTCAAGGTATATACAACACATAGGAACTTCATGAGTAAATGATATCCATTCTCCTCATACTCACTATCCTAAATATAATAAAATATATTAAAATCTTGAATCTGAATCAGATTTCCTTTATGTACCTCCTTTACTCTCTGGCCTTTTGTAGTGCTGAGCATCATGTATGTCTCTGGAGATGGATGCTTTTGAGTATCAAATTATGTTTCATTCAGATGAATGAATACCATTCAGATTTCTCAGTAACTTACTGGTGAATATTTTGAGTCAGAATAGGATGTAATCAGTCCCCTCTTCTACTTTTCTTTATCCTGGTCTTTGTTCAAGGAAGAGGTGGTTTGCTAGCCAGTAATGATTTTGATCAGAGTCTCTCATGTCCTGTGGATAAAGCCTCCCATCTCCTCACAGAAATATTTTCTTTTTTTGATCAGGAAGCCCATTTTTCTCAAATTAGTTGTTGTTCAGGTGGTATTTCTTTCCTGTGAAATAAGCCTGAATAAGCAGCTGAGTACTTGTGTCAGAGATGATAGCAGAATCCTCTCAACCCTGTGCAGGAAGCAACTGGGGAAAAAAAAAAAAAAAAAAAAAAAAAAAAAAAAAGTGGTTTTCTTTGTCTACTATATCTTCCATTTTTATTGTTTGACATTTCTAAAGCTAAGTCTTATTACAGGCTATTACCTTGTGCTGTGTGCTGGGAAGAATCCTTATGAAAATCAGAGAACACAAATATATCTGTAACTGCAAACACAGAAATTGTGAACATGGGAAAAAAAAAAAAAGCATCTTATGAAATATTAGTGCACTTCTAAACTACTGAATAAAAGATGAAGTAGCAGGTGGAAGAGGAAAATGAAGTCAGAGAAAAACAGATATCCACCTAATGCATCCTAAATATATTTCTTATAAGTTAAAAGTCAACTTCTTTATTCTTAGAAGAACAAATGAGTTAGTCCTTGGGATCGAATACTAGAAATTTTTGGAATAGTACAAAACAAGGCACTTAGTCTCACCCATTAGTTTTTATGAACAACCTTCTGAGTTTGTGAAACCAGTGTAAAAAGTTATAAATGATGAATGAAATTAAAAATTTTGTAAAAAAGCCTATAGAGTTTTCATGCATGGCTAGCAACGCATGGCTGCAATATATGCAGTAGTGGTTTACCAGACCAAGCCAAAACTCTCCAAAACATATGGTTTCTCTGTACAAAAGGTCATATTAAAATATTGTGTGTTCTTTTCACCCAAACCAACATTTTTCCTTTATATTGGAGCAAATATCTTGAATTCATTATTAACGTTTGCCATTCCTCTCAGCGACCTCATGAAATAGGTACACTTCAGAATTTTGCCTGCAGGCAAACTACTGGCTGAATGGCACTGGATATTACAGGTATCAGGCTGATGCTCAGATCAGAAAAAAAAAAAGAAAATATTCCAGTATTTGTGACAGATAGTTTAATCATGTCCATAAATCCATAGCCTACTAGGCCAATACAGAGCAAAATGGTTCTGTCCATACTTCCTAGATGACTCTAATGTTTAAAAGAAAGATTTCCTTTGAAATATTGCATGGAGTTTCTGACAGGAGAAATACCTCTAGCTCTTTAAGCAGTACTTTGAGGATAACCATACTTTTCAAGAGATGCAACATCTCAACTCACTATCCCAAAATCAGTTAGACTGAATCTAGGTGGTTTCTTTTAGACCTCACACACACTTTCAGGCTGTCATCATAATGTGAATTGTGCCTATTATGTTATTTTCTATGGTTTCATGTTCATTAAGGGGATTTTAAGATTTCTTTTTTTCCTTTTTGCTGTTTCTTCTCCCATTAATCTTCCTCCAGATACTTCACAAGAACAAAACAACTGTTCTAAATGGAAGATTTTCTATCCAAAATTTGTAAAAAATACATTATTTTCTCATTTCCTTTAAGGCTCTGTGTTTGAACCCTCTTTTTTTGTTTGGAAACATTTTATCCATAGCTGAAATTTTGCCTTAGAGTTGAAAATACCTTCCTATTCCTAATGATTAGAATAGAATAAAATAATGAGATCACAAGGCATTATCTAAGTTAGGAGGTCTTCAGAGGTGATGCATAAAAATGATCAAATGATGCATAAAAAATAAGTATCAGAGAACTTAGTTTTTCCTCACCATTACTCTTAGCTACTACTGCTTCTTTCTTGGCTTTTTTCATTCCTGATTTTGATAAATGCACGGAGATTTAGGCAATAGTTTAGGTTTTCAATGCTGTCTTGGGCAGCTGTTGCCTATCTCTTCATTGTTTGGATGTAGAAGTAAATAAATCAATGAATCAACATAATTGGTGTTCTGTCCTGAACAGTGAGAACCATGCATATGAGAAGAAACTTCATTTATTTCACACCCAGCTTCTGGTTATTTCAAAACTGACTACATTTAGGCATAGTACTTCATCTTTATCCTTGCTGAATTAAATCTCGTTAATCTTTAAGACATTTTTCCAGTTCATTATAACTTTTGTAAAAAAAATCCAAAATTCAAATTACATTCTTCTTACTCGATTCTTCCACATTCTCCCAGTACTTTTAGCAGCATACAACCCGAAAGCACAATGAAACATTCCTTGTTTAGTTATATCAGTCATAAATTATATGGAGTAGTACACTGCCTTCCCTCTTTTCTGATAATCAGCAAATAAGTTACTTTCTGAATATTGTTTAACTAGCTAACTCATACTTGGCAGTACTTTCATTAGGACTATATTTCTCTAGCTTATTTAGGAAAATATGATGTAACAGTGAAATAACATCAAGAAATAAAATATATAATTTCTTCTCTATTCACCAAGATTTTAACCTTTTGTTTTCTAATGGCAGTGTTTAAAGCAAGCATCTCATATGGTTTTGTATTCTCCGTGGTTCTCAATAACCAGTCTTAGTCAATCTTAAAATAAATGTATCCATCTGCAAAGTTTGAAGATTCAAAAGTATAATCTATCTTTCATTAAAAAAGTCCAATGTATATTAGCAATGGTTCTGAAAAAAATTATCTGTTTTCCAACCCCATTGGACTGTAGTAGAAAGTAATAAGTACAAAAGTCATGCTTGTGCTTATAAACTGTTGTCAAGGACATACACCTTTTTGTTCCTTCCATCTTCCTTCTATACAGGACATTTTCTTATTTTTGTGGTCAACAGCTCGATGTCCAGGTGGAGATCAGTAACAAGTGGTGTTCCTCAGCAGTCAGTATTGGGGCTGGCACTGTTTACCATCTTTGTTGGTTACATGGACAGGGAGTTTGAGTGTGCCCTCAGGAAGTTTGCCAATGACACCAAGCTGTGTGGTGCAGTCAACACGCTAGAGGGAAGGGATGTCATCCAGAGGGACCTCAAGAGGCTTGAGAGGTGGGCCTGTGCAAACTTCATGAAATTCAAGATACTGCATGGTCCTGCATCTGGGCCAAGCCTATCCTAAACTCAAATACAAGCTGTGCGGAGAATGGATTGAGAGTAGCCCTGAGGAGAAGGACCTGTGGGTATTGGTTGACAAGAAGCTCAACATGAGTCACCAAAGTGCACTTGCAGCCCAGAAAGCCAACCATATCCTGGGCTGCATCAAAAGAAGCATGGCCAATAGCTCGAGGGCAGTGATTTTCCCCCTCTACTCCGCTCTCATGAGACCCCAGCTGGAGTATTGTGTTCAGCTCTGGGGCCCCCAGTACAAGGACATGGATGTATTAGATCAAGTCCAGTGGAGGGCCGCAAAGATGATCAAAGGGCTGGAGCACCTCTCCTATGAAGACAGGCTGAGAGAGTTGAGGTTGTTCAGCCTCGAGAAGAGAAGGCTCCAGGGAGGCCTTCCAGACTGGTCTTCCAGTACCTAAAAGGGGCCTACAGGAAAGGTGGCGAGGGACTCTTTGTCAGGGGCTATAATGACAGGACAAGGGGTAACAGCTTTAAACTAAAAGAGGGTAGATTTATATTAAATATTGGGAAGAAATTCTTTAGTCTGAGGGTGATGAGGCACTGAAACAGGTTGCCCAGAGAAGCTGTGGATTTCCCGTCCCTGAAAGTGTTCAAGGCCAGGTTGGATGGAGCTTCGAGTAACCTGGTGTAGTGGGAGGTATCCCTGCCCATGGCAGGGGGATTGGAATTAGATGAACTTTAAGGTTCCTTGCAACCCAAGCCATTCTATGTTTCTATGATTTTTTTCTTTTGTTGTTTTTGTTGTTGTTGTTGTTTTCGTTTTGGTCTCCTTTAAATTCTAGTGCTATACAAGAAACATTCCATCTGTCAATTGACTCAGTATATGTATTTAACATGTGCTAAGCACATTATTAAATTGATATCAAATCCCACTTGTTGAAATATTCCAAAGCAGAGACTAAGCAAAATGAAAGACATCAGTGAGTTACTGAAAATATATTTATACTTTAGTTGGTGAAATCTTCAGGCTACCAAACCTAGACTTTCAGTACATGAATTGTCACTGCCTACTATAAGCTTTCCTAACATATTCCTGCATAACAATGAGAGTAAAGTGACATTTTTTCCTAAATTGGTGGAACACAACTGATAATTTTATCCTTTACTACAAAAGAATGCAACCGAACTGTTAAAGGTAAACATTTGATAGATTCATTTTTACCCAAGAGCTGAATAGCCAAAGTGCCTTGTTATTCTGTGTGTTTCTTCACTTTCTTGTTCAAAGGACAGAGCTATTTTAAAAATGACTTTCCTTTGTGTGAGAGATGTAGGGCTGTGCAGCTCTCAGTATTTATTTCTCATTTACAGTACTTGTTATGAGAAAAGAAGGCAAATAAAATGCATACACTTACTCCTGTAAAAAGTAATAACAATATTTCTGGCCATATTAAATATTTTATAGCTCTGTAAGTTCTCAAGTTCCTGAGGAGAAATAAATTCCAGTGCAATTATATAAACTTAGATATACACAGACAGTATATAGTTATATGTTCTGCTTTGGGTGGTTTGCTACTGCTGTTTATATTTCAAGAAAACTTATGTGACTAAGTAGAACACACATTCCAGCAAATAGCAGATGAACCTTTTAATAATAACAGCAGAGCTATGTGGGATGTGCCATGGTGATCAGCATCAATTGTCAGGTGTCACCTGAAAAATAGTGTGGCAGCCAGGCATTTTATGAAACTTCTCAAGGCTATTAGGGGGGAATAATGGTAGACGAGTGATCAGTCTATCTTAAATATTCCTGTGATATTCATCACTGCTGTCTCTTATTTCACTCTTGATCACAGGACTTCCTGAGTCATTCTCTCCTACTGCAGATAACCACATTATTTAAATGATTTAATGAACTCACCAAACTCTACCTTAAAAAAGAAAAAGTTAGGTATATCTTGCCTGTTCCTTTTATTGGTTACTGCTCCAAAATTTCATTCTTATTATTTTTAAAAAGTCTCTTCTGATTTTTTACTTAAACATATTATTGTCCAGTTTAATATACTCTTGCTACAGTACTTAGTATGGTAAAGATGGTAAACTGTCAGTTCACGACAATTCCCCTCTACACACACAGACATATCTTTCCTAATGTATCCTAAATCTACATCTTTTAGTAGCTACATCTCATTCCTGATGCATTGTAATCCTCTAATTGATTCCAAGCCTTCTCCACTTGTTTTGTTTTGTTTAGTTGTGCATTTTGTTTGTTTGGTTTGTTTTGTTTTCAGCTTAACAAATATTGTTTACTTTTATGTTATTCAATTTCTGCTCTTTTACTCCAGTCTTTGCGGCATCATATATAGGATAGGGCAATATGTAAAAAGTCATCCCTCCAATATGATATTTTGATCTTCCTCTTTATTGATGATGTTTTTCAATCTTTTTTTCATCAAAACATTGCATCAATGCACTACTCCTTATATTTTTTTCATCAAGCCCAGTGAGGTCTCTCTGACCTTCAAGAATTTCACTATTAACCTCTTTCCTTTTTTTTTTTTTTTTTTTTGGCACAAGCCAGTTCTTCTCCTTCAGCTAGTTCTTTCCCTACTTTATCATTTTGCTAAAAGCCTGTCTTCCTCATTATAACTTACAATTTTCAGCTTTTATTGCATTAAATGTTTCACTAATGCCAAGGCAGATGGGATATATACACCATTTCCCTTTACCATAAAAAAAAAAAAAAAAGTTATATCATAAAGAAAAGATACAAAATTACTCTGTTGAAATAGTCTTCATAAACCCAGTTGGGAATTAAATCATCTGAAACACATCTATAGTTAGAAATCTATTCTTTCTTTTCTCCAGGACTGTAAACAGACCCCTACATTCTTTCAGCTGTTCTCTATTGAACCTTAATGTTGTAGAGGCTTAGATTAGCTGTCCACATATACTCACAGGATCACAGAATGGCTGAGGTTGGAAGGGACCTCTAGAGGTCATCTGGTCCAACCCCCCCGCTCAAGTAGGGTCACCTAGAGCCAGATGCCCAGGACCATGTCCCAGAGGGCTTTTGAACACCTTCACAAACGGAGGTTCCACACCCAAAAGAGTCCCGATCATGTCAAACATTTAACTTTCACCTGAAACACTGCCTGCTTGGTAGAGAAAGGTCCCTTCTTCATCAGATCTTAAGTTCTATTTTGCTGCAAAATTTAGGGACCCTGGAAATGTTACATACAGCAAAAACTCATAAGTTTTCATGACAACCTTTTTCATGATAACCTATTAGCAAGAGCACTCGTACAGAAAATAAGCCTATGTTCAGTCTGAGAAAGAAGCAAGGTACCTGAAAAATATCCTTAATCACTTTGCAATGGACAGACTCTTCCTCTTCTGAAGCTGAGCCACTGGAAAGCCAGTGAAAAAAAAGAAAAACTGGTATCTAGGCTACATTGGCCATACCTTTATTACTGGGTAAGATATTGCTTTAGCATAGACAAAGATTTTAATCCAGATTTTCTTGTATTCAGAGTTCTTGAAGTAAACCTGGCCCCTCAAAGAGGGAGATTTATTTGTTTTCTTAAACAGACGTCTGGATCTTTATCTCAGACTCCTCTCCCTCTTCACTTTTCCAAGTCTATACATGCTCCAGAATACCTTCACAGAAAAAAAGGAGACAAAACTTGGCCTCCCAGATATCAGATAATTGACCATTACTACAAAGTCTAGTTGGATATAAGTATGATGACGTTTTCTGTTCTACTTATCATATATGGATGCAACTTAAAGAAGTCTTAAAATATTTTTAAAAGATCAATCCTTCTTAGTTTTTGTTTGATTGCTTGCTTGTTTGTTTAACGTTCAAAGTTACATTCATTGGGAGTGGAAATAATCTGAAAATGCCACCCTGGACACAGTCTCAGAACAAATCAGTGACTAACAATTTCTTTCTCTCTTCTGCTAAATAAGAAACTGTTTTATTAGTTTACTACACTCTTTAATCCCACAGTCTGCCTCTGGGGATTTGAGGGACACTTTACTCATATTCCTGAATTTCCTGTGGCAAATTCTGTCTTATCACACACAGTTCTTCACTTTTACACAATGGCAGTTTCTGTCTTCACTCGCTTACCTTTTCTAACTGTGGAATACCAACGTAAACATGGGAAGAGAAGGTAGCATGAGTCATATCAACAATTGTACTTTAATCTAGAGTCCATCATGCAACAGGAAGTCTTAGATAGGTTGATTTTAAAAGCTGTTCATAGTACCTGTCCCTTGCAAATCTTTCCAACTGTACCAAAGAAGGTGGCCCAAGAAGTTCACTTGAAATGTACAGCAAAGTTCTTGTGCAAACTAGAATTCAAGGTCATCTTCTCCTTAGGTGAACTGATGTCCTTGCCTTGCATTTATACAGATATAATGTAAATATAAATATGCATATTTTATATGTAATATGTTTAATCTATATGCACATACACTTTATAAATATTTACATACATACATATATGTCTATAAAAATCAATGTTGTAGTCCTGTGAAAAAGAAATAGTAAATCTCTAGTGTTTGGGAATACTTGATCTACCCGCTTGATTTCTGCATTCCCATCACATACTGTCAGCCATTAGTCTGAACACATGCAAAACTATAGGAATCCAATAAAGGACATGAAGTGCCTTTAATTTTGAACTCATTTGCAATATTTTTTACATTACTCTGGTATTTTTAATACGGTCTTTCATTAAAACACCCATAACAACCCATCATTTTTTGACAAGTTGAAATGCATAAGTAGACTATGATAGTGCAATAACAACTACTAACATGTTAAAATGAATTATTTTATTTAAATTTTCCAGTGAGAAGTGGAGGCAGTTTAAAATTTTAGTGTTGAAACAGCTTTGGCTGGCATCATAGGGAAACGAGTGAAAAAGATGGAGGTAGCAATCAAAAGTAACCTGAATGTTTTGCAACATAAAACCATTAAACAAAGATAACCATAAATAGTTTGGACATGATTTCCATTGCATGTTTCACTTCCTATGTCCACAAGTTTCAAACCAAACCCATGTTAATATAGACATAGCCAACATTTTATTGTATTTTTATCCTACCTCTATCAGGCTAATAGTAGGTGATTCTTTCCATGTCCTTCCAGGGAGTGACCTGTCCCTTCCAGGGAGTGATTATTCCATGAGATCTTCAGTGAAAGTTCATTCTTCCCACTTTTAGCTGCCTCAGGTCTCTTTCTCTTCATTTCTGGGATGCTAGTTCGTTCAGGCACAAAGCATGAGCTAAGTTCATCGCTGGTGTTCCATTACTGATAAATTACTTCAAAGGTAAGCAACTAGCATTAGTATAATAGAAAAAGAATGAGGTTTAGAGTTTCAGTAGCTTTTAGTGTAGGATGCAGTCACAGCTATTCCTACAGGTAGATGCCGGGCTATATTGCATAGCGACTAGATCTGTAATGCATCTCTAATTGCTTGCATGTTCTTTACCCAATTGTTGTAGCTGGTGTATTTCCAAGCCCTCGGTTACAAACTAGATAAGTGAGAGAGTGGCTAACTTTTAATAGTGATGTAGAGGGCACAGATTCAGCTGGAAAAAGCTGGGAAGAGCTTTTCACTTTATTTTATTCTGCCAGCGGGGTTTACTTACTTTGCATTTCCAACTGCACATCAGTCATGTCCAGCTATTATACTTCAGATTAATTTTTCCATGTATACCACTGTTTAAACATACATGATAATGCTATGAATCTATATACTGCAATTGCTCTTATAATTTTACACGAACACTTCTCAACAGCTAATCCTGCAGGCAGAAACTGCAGAGTAAGGAAGAACTGTTTTATTACTGATATATGACCATACACCTTGTCATAGTAAAAAAAAAATAAAAAATAATAAAAAATGTAAATATTGTACAAGGGTTGGATCCTCTTCATTACTCTTCATTAATAACCATTTTCTTAAATTTTGGAACACTTTCACCTTTATCAGTGAAGATTTGATTGGCAATTTGTGAGAAAAGTAGCATAACCAAAAACATCCTCATCAATGCAACTAGTTAGTGGCTCTTTCCTCATTCTGAGATGTATCATCTAACCCTCATTCAATCCAATTAATATGCATCGTTTTTCTTTCACACCATTTCAAATTCTTAATAAAAACGTTGCATTATAATAACTACAGTGCTTTAGAAAAAAAAATAATTATCATTGTGCTAATAAAATATAAACTAATTTGTAATACTTGGCATGTCAGTAAAATTACATACAGTTAGTTTTATGGAATCAATTTTCCATAAACTCACATTCAATCTTTATTATTATTATTTGTTTATACAGTTTATTTTCCTGAAGTAGGTATAAGAGAACTGAAATCCTCCTAATCATTAAATCACTCCAATCTGGTAGCATTTTTCATGTAACACTCTGTAAATAAGCAATGATCTACAGCTTTAACCACCCTTATATCTCCTGGAAGGACAACACAGCGTGGCCTACTAATGACAGCTTCCTGATGCACATGATTAAGGAGCCAACAATAGAAGGTGCTCTGCTGGGCTTGATACTTACAAAAGAGAAAGAACCAGTTGTGGGTGTGAAAGTCAAGGGGAACCTTGGTGCAATGACCCTGAGGATGTAGAGTTCAAGATCCTAAGAGGAGAGAACAGAGAAAAATGCACCCCTGAATTTTATGAGAGCAGATTTTAACCTTAATCCATCAACATTGTATTCAGAGTGCAGAACAGCACAACTGGCAGATAAAAAGAGAAAGACTAATTGTTTGAAAGTTAATCCAGCAGAGGAAAATGCAGTCTGTCAATTGCACTAAATTCTTACATTAATAAGATGAAATAGATTGGAAGAAAAGTTATCTTAAAAGTGAACACACACACACACACAAAATTAACTGAAATAAAATAAAATTATGCTAAGTTAAACAGTGACTGACATCAACACAGTAAAACAACAGTTAAATTTACCTTGTATGAACAAAAATACGATTGAGGATGCATCTAACAGCATTTACAGCTAATATTATCAGCTCTGATTTATCAAAACAAAATGAGGCTCCTGAGATTCAACATTTATCAGTGTAAGGTATTAATGCTGACATCTGTAGGATTTCAACAGGACAACAAAATATTAAATAAACAGATTAGGTAATAATAAAAACAATAAAGCCAGCTTGTCTTACACTAGACATTTCAAACTGGAGATATTTAACCTCAGTGTTTATGTAGCTGATACCTCAGAGGAATATTTATATCTTCTACTGAAAAATTGTATTATTTGATTCTTTTTTTTTAATTTAATATTTTAATATTGAGTCCTACCTCTCAGACAGCAACATTTTAAGTTATACCTAGAACTGCTGCTTTTAAAAAAAGCTCAAGGACCTGGCGCACTGGAATATTACCTGATCTTGAATCATAATGTGAATTTATATAATTGCTTATCCAGAGGCCTGGTTGTATCAAGGCAAACGCTACACACAATGCCCACTCTCCATTATGGAAAACATAAGTCATGCTGTGACAGAATATTTCAGTGTTATTGCGAATGCACTTCCTGTTTTGAGTCCTGAAGCTTCTGGCAGGGCTTACAACTTCTCCCAATACACTGAGTAAGCATCAGGAGCTCAGAGTAACAACTTTAATATAAGCAATAAGATAGTAATATGTGCAAAAGTCTTTTTGTCCCATTGCTTTTTCCCTCACCTTTAAACATCCTCCATCTCTTTTCATTGTTTCGTTTTAATTGAATTGAAAAGGGATACTATCAACTTTAAGATATATATTTTTTTTTACTATGACATTTTTACAAACTATATTATAATAAAAATCAATGCAGTTAAAACGGATTTGTTCCTATCCTACCAGATAATGCGTGATGTACTTTACACATTTAACACCACTTTTTTCAAATTGGTGCAGTCAGTTTTACCATTTTCCCTGCATAACCAGCATGTCCAGATACATAGGATGTGAAAACACACATTTTCTTTCTCCAATTAAAGAACACACATATGGAAGTTAACAGTATATTTAGAATGTCAAGGTGCCTTTAAAACTGATGGGGTGTCTAATAGAGAGTGCCTCTCAAACACTTTCAAAGACTTAAACCTTTCCAGCCTGCAAAACCTTCAGGAAAATGATGCCCTGGATCTTCTCAGAATACCTAGAGGGGATCCCAGGCTCCTTACTATTTAGATCATTTCTCCATTATTTATAGTGTGTTTTAGAAAAAGAAATTCCTTTCCTTTCTTTATCTCCCCTCCTACTTTCCTCTTCCTCACATTCTAATCCTTGATATTAGAGATGTGTCATCCTATTTCTCTCCTTTTCATCTCTAAAAGTTACCTGTTGCCATTCTATCAGCCTGACAACCACATAACTCCTCAGGTCACATTGTAAATATATTCTTAGCACAGCACAAGTACAGCCTGAAATGCATGAAAGGTCTATGAAATACAATCCTGAATACCACTTTCTTAGGGCTCCATGTGGCATAAAGAGTCAAGATTTATAACACCCTCAGCCTGCAACTCTTACTCTGCACCTAATGTGCTTTTTTTTCCTTAAAGAATCAGCATACAAAATTTATAGTCTATTCTGCATCCTAATCTTGAGAACATAGCCGCTGCAGGGGTGATGAGGGAACTGGTGACAGAAAATAATGCTTGGACAATGATGGATCATATCTGAGAATACTAATAAAGTGAGCTAAAAGAAAAGCAAAGTGTCACTTCAAGTGATTTTCTTTCACAGTACACTTTTAATGGGGTAAAATATATAAAGTTTATTAATTTTGAGCTATGGGACGTAACACTCAGCAGTCCCTAAACACTTGAGATCTGAATCCAGATAGCTGTTTCTTTGGATTATATTTATTTAAGTTTTATAGAAAGTTGAAGGCTCTTACCAGAATAGTTCCAAAATTACCTCTGTTCACAAATTTAAAGACTTTAATCAGAGGTCTCCATTTCTTGTCATTACTGGAACATCATCCCAAAAATGGCAATAAAGTTACAAGTGTCAGTCTGCACATGGCTTAGGGAAAATGGCTTTTGAAACAGCATAATTGGTAAAGTATATTCTCAGGGATCTTTTGGGGGCTTCTGAGGATTCTGAGGAACTTCTATCCCCATGCTCTGGGACTTAAAGTCACTCATCTCTGCTACATGGTTGACAATGATTTTCAAAACCGTGGTGAGGGGGCCTTGGCCAGCTGCCAGGTGCCCACTCACCATGGCTGCTGGGCTCAGCTTTGGTCAGTGCTAGGGCTGTTGGGCCAGCTAGAACTAGTTATACCCAGCACAGGGCAGCACTGGCCTCTCCTCACAGGGGCTGCCCCTACAGCTCTGTCTCTGTCCCAGACCTGGACACAGACACCCAATGCACCACTTCTGGCAACAAGTCCTGCACCTGGTAGACCAAGGGCAGCCTTGTCACCACCTCCTGTCATTGTGCTTGGTCTCCAACTGCCCATCCAGGACTTGGCCTTGGGACTGGCACAGGCCTGATCTGGCCCACAGCAATGACTTCCTGGGGCACAACAGGGCCAGGGCTCCAGGGAAATACGAGCAATGTCCCATGGGAACTGGTGGCACATCTGGTTGGCACTAACACTGGTGCCATGCAAAAGAGGAGGACAGAGCTGCAGGCATTGACAGCACCATGCAAACCTCATGCACTGCCAGCTGGGCTGCAAGTGTTGCCCACAGGGATAACATGGCCACCACTGGGTTAGCTAATGATCTTGCAGGTAGCTGGAAAAAAAAAATATAAATAAATAAATAAATAAATAAATAAGAGCAGTCATGAGAAACATGCAGAAAGAATTACATTGACCTATGCTTAGTTTTAATCCTGCTCTCAGTGTTTACCCTGTGTCTTCTTTTCTTCTTGACCTTCTTGTATTTTTTACTTCCTGATCCCCTGGAAGCTCATTTTCTCTCCTTCTCCTTTTTCTTTCTGTTTTACATTCAATCTCATTTTCCCAGGTCTGTTTTCTTTTTCTGTTTCTTCCTTCTGTGTTCCCCTGCAGAGAGCCTGCAAATCTTTCCATGCAACAGTATTGTTAGACAGGTGAAGCCATGATAAACCTGAAAAAAAAAATCATTATTTTAAGCAAAGCTAATTCATTTTATCTTCTGTACTCTGATAAGCTCATCAGTTTTTCAAGGCACATGAGGGATTTGACCATGCTTTCTGGACCAAGTAGAGGCAAAGTCATAGGCATCCAAAATGGACAATCAAAAAAGAACAATCTGCACTGTTCCTTTTTATGTTCCTTTTTCAGCGGGGCATGGAGGGTATAACAATAAATAAATAAATAATATATTATAACAATAATTATACTAACAATATAATATTTTGTTATTTTATAAATATCAAGAACAGGTCTAATTGAGGGAATTGAGTTCACCCTTAGTAAGTTTATAGACGACACCAAGTTGGGGGGAAATGTCAATCTGCCGGAGGGTTGAAAGGCCCTGCAGAGGGACCTGGACTGAATGGGTCAATGGGCAGAGGCCAATGGGATGCAGTTCAACATGGCTAAGTGACGGGTCCTGCACCTTGGCCACAACAACCCTATGCAGCACTACAGGCTTGGGGCAGAGTGGCTGGTAAGCTATTAAGAGGAAAAGGATCTGGAGGTGCTGATTGATGCTCACCTGAACATGAGTTGGCAGTGTGCCCATGTGGCCAAGAAGGTCAACGGATTGTATCAGGAATAGTGTGGCCAGCAGGACCAGAGAGGTGATCATCCCCCTTTACTCAGCTCCGGCAAGGCCACACCTTGAGTACTGTGTTCAGCTTTGGGCACCTCAGTACAAGAAGGACATCAAGGCCCTGGAACATGTCCAGAGAAGGGCTACAAAGCTGGTGAAGGGGGTCTGGAACACAAGTCCTATGAGGAGCAGCTGAGGGAACTGGGGTTGTTTAGTCTAGAGAAGAGGTGGCTCAGGGGAGACCTTATTGCTTTCTACAACTACCTCAAAGGAAGGTGTGGGGAGCTGGAAGTCGGCCTCTTTGCACAGATAACTAGTGATAGGACTAGAGGGAATGGCCTCAAGTTGCACCAGGGGAGGTTTAGGTTAGAAATTAGGAGACATTTCATCTCAGAAAGTTAGGTATTGGAATGGGTTGCCCAGGGAAATAGTGGAGTCACTGTCCCTGGGGGTGTTCAAGGGAGGGTTGATATTGGATATTGGTTGATATTGGTGGTAGGGTGATGGTTGGATCAGATGATCTTGGATGTCTTTTCCAACCTTAATGATTCTATGGTTCTATGATTAGGTGAGGAAGAGGCATCGTAGCTACTTGGCCTCTGTTCCTTCTGATTCTTGTGTCTACAGTTGAAAGAGTTATTTCCCAACATTGCAAGTTCAAGTTGAGAGAAGGAAAACCACTGCAAATACCTACCTTCTTTTTGCCATTTACATTCAGTAAACACTAAAGTATATTTACTTTTTACTCCTGGTAAGAAGACCCTATCCATTCAAGTTGTTGATGGTAAAGTTGAGAGCCTCTGGGTAAGGATTAAGGGATGAACAAATAAAGGGGATGTCGTTGTGGGAGTCTATTACAGACCACCTGGCCAGGACGACAACGCCGATGAATTATTCTTTGCAGAACTAAGAGATGCCTCAAGATCAACTCCCTTTGTCCTAACGGGGGATTTCAACTTACCAGACGTCAACTGGGATCACCACACGACTGACACGAGCAAGTCCAGGAGGTTCATAAAGCACCTAGATGATAACTTCTTGGTGCAGGTGCTAAGTGAGCCAACTAGGAAAGGTGCCCTCCTAGATCTGTTGCTGGAGAACAGAGAGGGTCTTGTGGGAGACGTGGCAATTGGCGGCCGTCTTGGTCATAGTGACCATGAAGTGGTTGAGTTTAGAATTTATAGTGACAGAAGGAAAACTCACCAAAACTTCAGCCCTGGATATGGGGAAAGCAGACTTCAGGCTGCTCAGGGAACTAGTCAGCAAGGTCCCCTGGGAAACTGCTTTTGAAGGCATTGGTGTCCATCAGTGCTGGTCCATCTTTAAGCACTGCCTCCTAAAAGCTCAAGATCAGGCAATTCCAAAATATCAGAAGTCAGGCAAGCGGGGCAGAAGGCTGGCCTGGCTGACCAGGGATCTTCTACTGGAGCTTAGGCGAAAAAAGAAAGTGTACGGCTGCTGGAAGGAGGGTCAGGCAACGAGGAAGGAATACAGGGATGCTGTTCGTGTTTGTAGGGAGAAAATTCATGTGGCCAAAGCCCAACTAGAGTTGAAGGTGGCCATGTCTGTGGGAGACAATAAAAAAGGTTTTTTTAGATATGTGAACAGAAAAAGGAGAACCAAAGAAAACATAGGTCCGCTACTAGATGGGGAGGGTCTCCTCACAGATAATGACATAGGCAAAGCAGAGACGTTTAATGCCTTCTTCTCCTCTGTCTTCAACGCTGATGATGGGCTTCGGCACCCAGGGTACCCTGAGCTGGAGGACCATGACGGTGGGAATGACAAACTCCCAACCGACCCTGAACGTGTGTGGGATTTGCTGCTCCACCTGGATCCATACAAGTCCATGGGTCCGGATGGGATTCATCCCAGGGTGCTTAAAGAGCTGGCTGACGTCATCACGGGACCTCTCTCAATTATTTTTCAGCGATCTTGGGAATCTGGTGAGGTCCCATTGGACTGGAAGCTGGCAAATGTTGTGTCAATTTTCAAGAAGGGTAAGAAAGAAGACCCTAGCAATTACAGGCCTGTCAGTCTCACGTCACTGCCTGGCAAAATTATGGAGAGGATGATCCTTGAAGTTATTGAAGTGCACCTGGGGGACAATGCAGTCATTGGTCCCAGCCAACATGGGTTCGTGAGGGGTAGGTCCTGCCTAACAAATTTGATTTCTTTTTATGATAAGATCACCCATCTAGTCGATCAAGGGAAACCAGCTGATGTGATCTTTTTGGACTTCAACAAAGCTTTTGACACGGTATCCCATAGGATCCTACCGGACAAAATGTCCAGCATACAACTAAACAAAAACATCATGCGATGGGTGAGCAATTGGCTGACGGGCAGGGCTCAAAGGGTTGTGGTAAATGGGGCCACATCTGGCTGGCGGATGGTCACTAGTGGGGTCCCTCAAGGCTCCATTTTAGGGCCAGTCCTCTTCAATGTTTTTATAAATGATTTGGATGTAGGACTAGAAGGTGTTCTGAGCAAATTTGCCGACGACACCAAACTTGGAGGAGTTGTGGACTCGGATGAGGGTGGAAAGGCCTTGCGGAGAGATCTGGACAGATTGAAGAGCTGGGCGATCACCAGCCACATGAAGTTTAACAAAAGCAAGTGCCGGGTCCTGCACCTGGGACGGGGCAACTCTGGCTATACATACAGACTGGGCAACGAGACACTGGAGAGCAGCCCTGCAGAGAGGGATCTGGGGGTTGTGGTTGACAGCAAGTTGAATATGAGCCAGCAGTGTGCCCTGGCAGCCAGGAGGGCCAACCGTATCCTGGGATGCACCATGCATGGCATCGCTAGTCAGTCGAGGGAAGTGATTGTCCCGCTCTACTCTGCGCTGGTGCGGCCTCACCTCAAGCACTGTGTGGAGTTCTGGGCACCACAGTACAAAAAGGACATTAAACTGTTGGAGAGTGTCCAGAGGAGGGCGACGAAGATGGTGAAGGGCCTAGAGGGGAAGACATACGAGGAGCGGCTGAGGTCACTAGGCCTGTTCAGCGTGGAGGAGAGGAGGCTGAGGGGGGACCTCATCGCAGTCTACAACTTCCTCGCGAGAGGGAGTGGAGAGGCAGGTGACCTATTCTCTGTTATCACCAGTGACAGGACCTGTGGGAACGGTGTCAAGCTGAGGCAGGGGAAGTTTAGGCTAGACATCAGGAAGAGGTTCTTCACCGAGAGGGTGGTTGCACACTGGAACAGGCTCCCCAGTGAAGTAGTCACTGCACTGAGCCTGTCTGAATTTAAGAAGAGATTGGACTGTGCACTTAGTCACATGGTCTAAACTTACGGGCAGACCTGTGCGGTGCCAGGAGTTGGACTTGATGATCTTTGTGGATCCCTTCCAGCTCGGGATATTCTATGATTCTATGATTCTATGATTTCTGGCTCATCTTTACATATTTCCTTCATACACGAGACATCTTGCTTCAATGTTTGTGGACCTGATATACCTCTGCTGTTTCCTCTTCCACCACTTCCATATCTTCCCCTGCTGCTGTGAGGAGGCCCAGTGGAGAGGGTGGTGCCTGCAGAAATGCCACAGTCTGACATTCTGCATCTGCACAGCAGCTTTGCTCTTCCAAAAACAGTTCTAGAAAGCAAAAATATGTGCGGTAAAGTGACTTCCTGGAAGTAAATAAGAGTATAGCAAAACCTACCTAAAGCCACACAAAGCTTCTTGGCCCTCTGATACTGGGTTTTCTGTCAAGAATGCTGTATTGACTGGAAATTATTTGAAAAGGGACATCTCAGTCAGCAGGCCTCACAGTTCAGGAGTTGAGGCTCTCAGGTTTCAACTCATCTTGAAGAGTAAACACTTCATGACCTTAGAGGCAGTGGCAAAGTATATGCCATGGAATGAGCGGGATTGAGACAACAAAATGCTGTTTCCAACTTCACTAGAAACAACATATGTTGAGATAAGAGCACTCCTCTCAAAGCATTTACTAGATGTGCCAGAGAAGGGCAGATGCAGATCTGTTGTGAATTTTGTTCTGTGAATCCTGTCACTATGAATGCATGGGAAGACTTCCAGTAGGAAAATATTACTGTAAAGTCTTGAGTGCTCAGAAGCTCTCTCTATTTGCATTCATGCCTTCCAATAACACATGAAGGAATATGAGCCCCTGCTTGTGACAATCCTCATTTCATCCTCCTACCTGTGAAGCTGTTGACAGGTGCTAGAGACTCCTTGTCTGAGGGGCTGGAAAGGCAAGCCATTTCCTTCACAAAGATATTATAGATATCTTTGATAGATACAGATATAAGTAGCTGTCAGTCAGAAACTCTGCTAGCACCTGCACACATACAATCGTTGGTTTCATCCACTGGGGTTGAAAATCTCTTAAACAGCCTTTCCCACTCTGGACCCTTGATGCTGTGGGGCCAAATAGCTGGAAGTTTTGGCCAGCAGAGTTTTGGCTGATTTGGTAGAGATGAGAAAGTAACTATTTAAAGAAGAGGAGATTGGCTCAAGGCAACTTGTCAGCCACTGTCAAGGAACAGAATCATATGGTAACAGCAGTTCATCACTGCACTGCTTTAGAGAGGTGTGGTGGTTTTACCTTGCTAGGCAGCTGAACTCCACCACAACCACTCTCTCACTCCCCCTTCTCAGAAGAGGAAGTGAAGAAGAAAATGAAAGAAACAACTCACAGGTTGAGGTAAGGATAATTTAATTAAAGAAAAAAAATATTAAGGGAAAATGATTATTAATTAAATAATTTAACTAAACTGAAAAAGGAAAGGGAAACGGGGAAAAAAAAAAAAAAAGCAAAGGAATTTGGAAATTTGGAAGTACAGAGGAAAGAAAGAAAGAAATTAGTCTCTAATTCCCACCAATGAGCGATGCTTGACCAAGTCCTTGAAGCAGGGCCTCAACACACATAGCCGTTGTTCAGGGGGACTGATGTTTTCACAGTGAGAGCCCACCCCTCCCTTCTTCTTCCTTTTTCCACCTTTTATTGCTGAGTGTGAGATCATATGGCATGGTATATCCCTTTGGTTGGTTTAGGTCAGCTGCCCTGGTGATGTTCCTTCCTCACCTCTTGCCCACCCCTAGCCTGCTGGCTCTAGGGGGGAGGGTTAGAGGGAGTCCTGTTTCTGTGCCAGTATTGCTCAGCAGTAGACGCAACACTGTATGGGCTGCTGCAAGGAAAGTTAACTCCATCCCAGCCAGACCCAGTACAAGGGGAAAGTTTCCATTCAGCTCACATTGATGAGGTGACGTCTACGAAGAGAAAAGCACACATAGGCTTGTCTCCATGCCTTCACAGCAGTACCACTCAATAATGTCCCATAGCAGCTCGGCAAGGGATAATCACAAGAGCTGAACTGATGGGCCCAATGTACAACAAAGGGACTATATTATTAGTTAAGGTACTGCCACCTCTCTTGCCTTCTAACAAGAGTTGCTTCATGGAGCAATCTGCTCAAATCCCTTAAGGAAGTGCTCCAGTAACTACAGAAATGCTTCCTGTACCACTTTCCCCAAAAATGCAACCCAACAGCACAAACTTTTTAAAGAAGATCATTGTTTGACAGGCAAGTCCAAGGCCTCTACCAGTGCCTCCATAACACGCAGACTGCCAGACTTGTCAGACTTACTCTTTCTGCTCTTCCAACTTCTCCTGCTTGCTTGGCTTCTCCAAAGCTTGCATCCAGTCCTTATAGAGGTCAGCTGAGAACAGCATCAAAGGGATGTCTCAGAGGAAATCCTGCAATACCAAGTGCTCTGGATGAGGCTTGGAAAACCCTCAACAGGACCATTGGGAGCATCCACAGAACTTTAGCTCATGAGGAGGTGCATGGGATTCAGCTCCCTACTCCCACAGATGCCCATTAGAACTGACAGAACAGGGAGCTGCTGATCAAATTCACATTCATCTACTAATAGAACCTAGTCCTTCTCTGCCTTCTGGTCAACCCCAGATTTCAGTATGTCCCCCTGGGGAGGCTGTGCAGGATGAAAATGAAATGAGTTTCCTACAGGTATGCCAGAAATGAGGGCAGAACAAAAGGAACAGAAAAATAGACAGGACAGAAAAAACACCTGGCTAGAATTCAGTCTGACCAACTGAGTTTGGCTACCTTGTGGCTTTAGCTTTGGGTTCTACCTAGGTCAAATCCAGCCACTGGAGACTGGAGTGGGCCCTGGCAGGCTAGCAAGGAGCACCCACAGCTCCAGGTTAAAAGACTTTGCCTTCAAGATAATTACCAGCAGGTGTGTATGTTGGCTTTGCAGGTCAACCTCACCTCCAGAGATGGGGGATGTCCAGGGCCTCCTTCAGTTACTGGCGCACCTTCTCTTTGGCAGCTCTTCAGAATATCCCTTCCGTTGATGTCCCTTACACATACCAGATCACTAGGAGATCCTACAGGAAAAATGGGCAGAGGCAGGATAACGGTTGCTTTGCTGAAGATAGACAGGTGAACCTTTTTCAGAGTTGGGAATGAGTTTTGACAGCTGTGCTTACCTGGATGGGCTGAAGCAGCATGCCCACAGAGAGTTGCCAGAGGCTGGCCAAAGAGTGCCCTTCTTTAATCAGACCCTGACTGCCCCAACATATCCACAGTGGTTGAGGTGCATCACAGAGCAAAGGGCTAGGGCTGCTGCCTCTTCCTCTTTGTGCCTGCACCTCCTGCTGCAGATGAAAACACAGCAAAAATCCATGATAGAAAATCATCAGAGAGGTAGTGGAGTCTCCTTCTCTGGAGCTATTCAAAACCCACCTGGATGCCATCCTGCGCAATGTGCTCTAGGTGATCCTGCTCGGCAGGGGGGTTGAACTAGGTGATCTTCAGAGGTCCCTTCCAACTTCGTCCATTCTGTGATTCTGTGAGCACTCTCAGATCCTCCCATGTGCAGTGCAGTGCTGAGCAGTGTGGCAGGAAATGCTGAGATCAAGCAGCTGAAACCACAGCTCAGCCTGTCCTAGTTGAGTATCTCTGCTTTGGTTGAGAAGCGCATATTTTCAAGAGGACCAAAGGGGTTATTTCCATTTTTTCTTTTTAAAGGTCACATGCCAAATAGCAACATCTACCTTCAGTACCAGATGGGACTATTGGAGGCCTTTGCTTGGCATCATCCTGCAAGAAATGAGTTGTGCTTACATAGCAGCCCCTCAGCAGAAAAGGCCACCTGCAAGCTGCATCAGCCACTTGGAGCCAAGTTTGGCTCTCCCTGGTGGCCTTTGCTGTCCAGACACACTTTTGAACAGCTCTGCCTGTCCCAGTATCCTGGGGCCAGCTGTGCTGCTGCTGCCCACTGGCCTGCTCCTCTCAGCTCCCTGAGCTGGCCCACAGGACATCCTGCAACTGCTCAGCCCTCTTGCCTGAGATACCTCGCACCCCGACACAGCAAGGAGCAGGTGAAACAGTCATGCTCTTCTTTGCCTGGACCTCCAACAAAGTCTCCAGGCTGCTAGCATTTAATGGTTTTGACTAGGCAAGATAAAAAAAAAAAAAAAAAAAAAAAGAAAAAAAAGTGGAAGTGAGAAGTGCATCTGATGCTCCACTGGAGAACCAGGAATTTCCAAGGTACTCTGGTGACAGAGCTGAAACAAGGGGGACACATTTGCACCATGGTGGCAGCTTAACTCCTTCATGAGGAGTTTAATGGAGGAAAGTCATGTCAGCCTGTCTCCCTCTGCTCCTCCTGGTTGCCTGTGCACAGGAAAGGACAGAGAAAGAGCTCTGTAAGACCCAAGTTCTCTCAGCCTTCTCTCTCTCCTGACAGCCAGGGGAGTACTTAAAATTGATCTGAAAGTACCCAGGTATAGCCCAGTAGTCAAGCAGAGCTCCCTGGGAAACTCCTACCTGTCATGCACTCAGGCTTGCTTACCTGCCTGCCGCTTTCTGACGGAAACAGAGGAAAAAGAGGCTTTCCATCCCCAGCCCACACAGAAATGAGCCCATGGTGAGAACTGGCAGGGCTTTCCCAAGCCATGTGTCCAGCCAGAGCTTTTTCACTGTCCAGGAATTTCAGAAAGAAAGGAGAAACACCATCAGGCCCTTCTGGTCCCCAGCTTCTGGGCAGATGCAGGTGACTGCACAGCTCTGCCCCATGGGAAAGGCCACAGGGCCAGGACCAAGCAAGGTGGGGCAGGACAGAGGTGCTGCCAAAACTGTCTCTCCCTCTTCCCTTTCAGAGGAGCTGCTTGTTTTCCTTCCTCCCAGCATTCTCTATTGCCTTGGCTGTATGACATTACAGTGACTTTGGAGCAGCAAGAGGAGGGTATCTTCAAGACCAGTGAAGATAGTCTTAGGCTGTGCAAATGACAGGTATGCCCACAGAGATGTGCAGCCTGCTGGACCCTGTCTAGGGCCAGCACATCCTGCCCTGAGAGCACAGAAGGCTGCAAGGTATGAGCAACCTCCCCATGTCAGAGCATCTTGCCTTGGGCTTGCAGAGAGGAGGGTAGCCCGGGGCATTGCCTCATATGGTAGCAACCAGCCCTCTGGCTCACAGGTCTTTGATGCCCCTAATATTAGCTATTCCCATTGAATTTCTAAGCAGAAAAGCTTTTCTGCTTTTTTCTGAAAAGCTTTCTGTAGGATAGGATGGTTTCAAGGATAACAGATTCACAGAACGGTAGGAGAGAAAGTGACCTCTGGAGGCCACCTGGTCCAAGCCCCCTGCTCAAGAAGGGTCTTCTAGAGGTCATTGCCCTTCATCTCATACTGACATCATTGTGTGGGTCAACGCTGCAGAGGATGTTTTTAGAAAGGGAAAAGAACAAAGGCAGTTCCCCACTTAACCCATCCATGTTGTCTGTCTCTGAATGTAATAAGAACAATAAGAAGTCAATGTTGCACCATGAAACTATCCTGGAAAACAAATCTAGTGAAATTTGCCTGGAGAACACACTACCTGCAATGCTATCTAATTAAATATTTCAATTACATCAGAGAGCCAGAACATACATAAATGATTTAACCTTTCTTAAATAAGCCTGCACAGTTTTATTATTGACAAAAAATACATCTGCAAATACAGAAGCCGAAAAATGCAAAATATAGTAGGTTTGTTCAAACTGCATGGTGAGTTTGCAAAATGGTCAGCAATTTTTCTGTGTAGTTTTATTTTAAAAACAAACAAATAAGAAGCTCCAAACTATACCACAGTAACATAGCAAGTTTTAACTGACATCATATATGATACGCAATTACAAATCACAAAATTCACTTTAGATAATGACAGTTCTCTGATTAATATTTTTAAATAAATTACAAGGAAAATAGTCAGCAAATACAACTATGCATTTAAGGGGAAAGCAGATTCTGTTTTAAGTGTGTTGTAAATCACCAATTATTAACTTCCAAGTGAAATAACAAAATAATACACCGTAAACTGCTACCTCAAGACATGTAGCTAACTTTTACTTTAAAATTAGATACAACATAATTTCAAAAATAATATGAAAAGTAAATTGAAGAAAAAATTTAAATGTATATATTGGAAAGCAATCTAGCAATGTAATGAGCGGTAATGTTTTGTTGACTTTCCCATGTCAACAGATTTAGTTGAATTTTCACACTGTCAATATTTAGAGTTAAAGGCCAGAACTTTTATATGCCATTACTTATCACAGTATTTTTAGAAATGTATGGAGAAAAAGCATATTTTTTAATTATATGTGCAGTACCACCCCTTTTCTTATTTCTACAAGCTATCAGAAGGTGTTCGGTTTCATTTTTTGAATGCCACACCTCTTCATAGTGCTGATGTTATGTACAACATCAGATCAGGTTTTACTCTTACATAGATTATTAGATACTAGATATCATAGATTATTAGATAGTAGGTAGCAGATTATGCATTAATTGTGTTAAAACTTATCATTTGAGCCAGAGGCTAAAAAACAAATGTATCTATTGAACTCAGTGGCCTGTTGATCAACAGATTTAATTCACCATATTCAAAAAAGAAAAGGTATATGAGAAAGGCATATTCTATTTTGATTACCACAATGCATGTTTTAGGAAGTTTAAAAATAAACCATAAACCAAATAATCCATGCCCCAACCTACAGATGTCAGAGGCAGATGAACACCCGGCTGTCTGTACATTGCAGAGAGTAGGTTGGATTCACTGTGGACCCTCCCTTGTTTCCCCATGATGAGGAAATCTGTAATCTACATTCAGTCCAGTAACACACGCTTGTTGGCCCATCATACTGGTGACTGTTGTATCTCAGACACCAAAAGCAACTAATGTGTTATGTAAGCATGGAAGACTCTGCAATGTACAGACACCTGTAGTGCATTTTTTCTCAATCTGTTTCCCATTTACTAAGATTTTATGATGATTTTAGTAATTATCACAATCAATTATTTCCAAGGATCAGAACATGATGAGGACCATTAAAACTAGATATAAGCTAAAATGAATAATTAACATCAATGCAGACTTCAAGTAATCCACATTGTACTCATAATTACTGATGATTAATATACATTTTCAAGAATATTTACTTGTCAATGTTACATTAAAATGCTAGGGTGTTTTGCTCATCTTTAAATTGCCATCATTACAATGCCTGGAACTATATACATATTACATATATATATTTCTATGTTTTCACAAATGAAATTTTAAAGTTACAAAATGCATATAGGTCTTTGATGTCACAACAAAGATGTGATAAGTCACATTGTAATCACTTATATTATTCCTTTTGCTTCCAAACACACATTTTGATAACAGTCTACACAGTTAGTTATCACTGTATTTAACATCTAGCTTATGTTCTGGTAACAGAGTGTCTGATAAAAATGTGTACTTTCTGTGTGTTTTAGAGGCAAGTACTACTGAAGGAAACAGATCTCACAAACTCAGGCATAGAAACTGCATAGCAACCATATAGAGTATACTCTATAAGAGTAAACCCCAAAGCCTGAAGGATCCACTGTCCAGTGTGCTGGTCTATATGAATCAAGTTGACTTGGCTTGGGCATTCTCAGGATATTTTTACATCATGAGAAGACAAGGCTGCTAGGAAAGAATCCTAGAGCAATCCTAGAGCAAGTATTGCTCTAGGAAGTCTTTTTCATCTCTTTTAGTATAAACCATTTTTCTGCTGATTCACAAGGCAAAAAATCATATATACACCAGTAGCAAAAAGTCAAGTGCAACAGTGGTTTGTTGTTGTTGTTTGGGTGGTTTTTTTGTTGTTGTTGTTTGTTTGTTTTTGTTTTTTGAAACTTTAGGTACATCGGATATTTTTGAATAATTATGTTAAGCTACAACTATCTACTAAGAAGTGGTGTGGTTTAATGTAAACACACCAAAAAATGTTGCATTTCCAATGTGTTTACACAGACAAAATGGGAGACCCGCATTTCTCAAAAATTACCTTACCAGATCTACCCTGTACTGTGACTTCTAATCAGGGTGTTGGTTAAGTCGTAAGGCTATCCTACCCTCATCAACGATGAAAGGAAACAAAGGTCTTCTTGCTGTGCCCTAACTTGCCTGGTTTAGTGTAATCTCTTTACTCAGTCAATGCAGAGTATTTTACCTGCAACAAAATCCAGAGTTCATTGATCAGGCTGGTAAGACATAAGCTGAATGATTTCCTCAGCAATCTGTTCTCATGGAAACAAATTCACCTCAATGTACCAACCTAGAAAAATCAAAAGTAATGCAATTGCACATTGATTTTATCTTATGTTTATGCAGACACCAGGGAAAAAAAAAAAAAAAAAAAAAAAAAAAAAATTTAATTGTGTCAGTTTGTCTTTATTTTAACCATATTATGTTTGTTCAATATATTTACTCATTCACAATCCTCCTTAGATCTCATTGCTGAAGCATCTATGGTTTTTGGTTTTTTTCCTTGTTTGTTTTTAAAGGAAATAGAACAAAGAAGGCTTTTCAGTTACTTATGTGAATGTAAAATGATTACAGTGATAATCTTTCTAGAATTAATTTATTTGAATATAATGCATTTTTTATAAACGCGATTATACAAGTATACTCCATCCATTCAAAACATCTTTCACAAACCGCATTCACTAAAGACCACAAAAAAGCTCAAAGTTTTTGTTTCTTTCTTTTGGTGTTTGGTGGAGTCTTTATTAGTGAAGGACAGAAAAGATTCAACTGAAGTAACTACTCAAGAAATGTGACATCAGTACTTTTGCATTTAAGGGAAGAAAATTAATTCAGCAAAATTCACTTCTAAACAAGCACTTTTAAAACAGAAACATGACCACAGATAGCCCTTTTAGAGCATAGAGCCAGGGCAAAGTAAAAAGCCATCTCAAAGACTTGAGCTTTTCACAACTTCTCTTTTTTAACCCTTTTGTTGAGACTGTAGAGGTAAGAATTGTTAGACAGCACCTGACCACAGACCCACAGGTGGTAAACACCCAGCACCAAACTTCTGTGCTTCTGTACTCTGTCGTTCTTTCACTAGCAGCAATGGCATGTGCTGTGCAGTGCTAATGCTGGGCTTTCCTACTAACTGCTCCATTCAAACTGTTTTGCATTTTGCTTTTTACTCTCCCCATTTTTATTCCTCTCTATTGGTCTCTTCACTACAGAATAGTAATAAAGGAAGGAAAATACTGAGGTAAAAGGGCAGAAGAAGTAGATACTTGTCATTTTAAACTTTTGGGAGAAGAATGGTTATTTATGTTTCAAAAATTCCAAGGGAAAATGCTGATAATACTGACTTGAAATCAGCCTGGAGCATTCTGACACCTTCTGACTTTTTGAGAGGAACACGTTTTCCTGGCCTCTCCTTACCTGGCCTCTGCAGCAGCAACAGCAGCAGTAATTGCATTGCAGAGAGGACATACATGACCGCAAGGATTATGCAGGTGTGCTGGAGACAATTCAGTACCTGCAAAAGTAGAAATCTAAGTGATGTGTTCATTACTGACTCATTCTTGAAGGTTGGAGGCCTCATCAGGGACAGGCAGAAAACAAAAACAAAAACAAACAAACAAAAACAATAAAATGGTTATTTCTGCCTCTTTTTCACCCTTTTTTAACTTCTTAATTAGGATCCCTCTTTTCTATAATGGATGAACAGGATAGTGACACTTAACTGTACCAGACATTGAAAGCCAATGTTAAATCCATTAGCAATAATAAAAGAAGCAACAGTAAAGAAAATGTCCTGTGTCTGAAAATGAAATACAAAGCTAAGTTGTCTCAGACTTTGCAATTACTAACAGAAAGATAAACATGACATGTGGAAGTGATCCAAGAAACAGAACTGTTGCATTATGGACTCATTTCTTTCCTTGTATTACGGATTAGTAAACTAAACTATTGCTTACTTAAGTAGGCCCAGCAGCACAGAAGACACTGTGTTTTTATATCCATTGAAAATGCACTTCTAACATTCAAATTCCTTAAGCATGCTTTCACTTACTTTAAGTAGTTCTTCAGGCAAGGTTTAAGAGTGATTGGCATCTTTCCATTAAAACATTGATACATTAACCTAGTGAACTGTTGAACCAGTGAGCAAGACTAATTGAATTAAAAAGGGGCAATTCACTTAGGCTAGAGAGTGAAATGGATGCATTGATGTATGAGGTGTATACTCAGAAGATAACTGAATAAGTGATTGACATTTGATAGGTATGAATTTAGCCATTATTTGGTAAGCTAAATAAGGACCCCAACATTGACTAAGTTACTGTCCCTATCCTAAGCTGTATATTCCAGATTGCAAACTGTGAACAAAGCTGCAAAACAAAGTTAGAAATAATATTTACAGTATTGAAATCATCCAGCGGTCCAGAGACCAGGAAATACTCATGCTTTACCATGCTGCTTCACCACACGCCATCCAAGTTCTTCCTACTTCATGGATCAAAAAAGGCCACTGATAAGAGAGTAGTAGAGTTAACCAATGATAAAGGTATCATCCTGCATGTTCTTCTACCATCCTCCCTACATGTTTTGGCACCCTCTATAAGGAAGGAAGGAAGGAAGGAAGGAAGGAAGGAAGGAAGGAAGGAAGGAAGGAAGGAAGGAAGGAAGGAAGGAAGGAAGGAAGGAAGGAAAAAATTGTCTATTTACAATGTCTCCTTGGAAAATTCCTTTTGATAGCTCTCAAGCACAAAATCTTTCCCATACCTATGCACAGTGCCTTCAAAACACAGCAAAAATAGGTATATTGTCAGCACTGATGAACATTAGGCTTCTGAAAAGTTGGCAAAGTAAAGTTCTGGAAATACACAAATAAAAATGTGACAGAACTGTTGTCTCAATCCAGCACAGTTAGCCTGAGTTATCAGCAAAAATAAAGTTCTGTAACAGAGAGAGTCAATTTTAGACCAAATACCAAGAATAGTGCAATTATAAGGTGTTTAATAGTCCTCGCATGAAATGCTTTGAGCAACAAGAATATTTTTTTCAAAACTATGTTTGGATTTTTAAAAGTGAAATTTCAGAATGCTTTCAAAGATGAACACACAACTCCTAAACATTCTCAATATCCCAAGTGCTTGTTAATTAAAATTTGTCAAAATCAAAGCAAAGTGTCAGGTAATGGCATTCTAATGAGATTAATGCTAAAAATAGAACCAGATGCTCAAGGAACTGAACACCATGCTCACAAGATATGAGGAATGCTGAGGTTACCTGAAGATTTTTGCAGTCAACTCTTCATTTATCATGACAGACATTATTAATAGATAGCCATTAGATCTTCTTAATTTACCACTATCATCTCTTTACACATTTAATCACTTTCATTCCTCATTATTACTTTTGTATCCACTAAAGGCACTGTTCCTACAAAATCATGCACATATACTTTGAGTTTCCGTACCAGGTGGGATGAATCATGAATAGAAACAATGAACACATCTTTAAATATCAAAGCTTTATTAATTATTCAAAGCTGATAATTTTATTTTTTAAGAATTGATGTCTGTGATGAAAGTGATATAATTTCCCACAACATGAGAGGTAAAAAAGATATTTTTGCCTATCAATTTTTCAGTAATGCTGAAAAAAATAATCATAATAGTTTTGTGTCTCCAAATGAAAAAGTAGATATTTTACCCCACACAGGTGTATTTAATCAACAGAGAAGTCATTTTATTTCAATACCGAGGTATGGCATGACCTGCCATCAGTTGTTCTCATCACCTGCAGTTTAGGATGTGAACCAGTTTCCCATAGATGTATCTCTATATCTTTGTAGTTGCCTAATGTTCTTCAAAATTTTGCTTAGAACAAGAACGTTAAGGATTTTTTTCTGTACCAAGACTGTCAAAATCAATTGTTGTGTCACAGCAGTGGACAATAATATTCATTAATGTTTAGTACATTTGTCAGTCTGACACTCTCAGCAACTTGAAATGCAAATAATTAAATACATAAACCAAGGTCTCTCTACATTTAATGTGGACACAAATAATGGCATCAGTTAATGTCTTTAATGATGAGAGATAGAAAGTTCACATCACCATTAATTTAAAATATATATCTTCAATGAAGGAATAAAATAAGAGAAATTTGTAATGGACTATCAATCTAAAGTTCTTCTAATTACATTGACAATAAAGCAGGGCTACAGCAAAGAAAAATGCATATATCTAAAGTGTTACATCATTATGGCAGGCATCTTTTTGCACTAGTACAAACTGTTTTCAGTGTAGTAAAATATAGCTTTGTCTTCTTTAGAAAGAAATATTTGAAGTCATTGCAAACAGTTGAGATGAGGTCACATAAATTTCCTTATGACTGAGTGAGGGAGTATGGGGGCCTGATCATTTACATTCATAGAGGCTCATGGGAGTCTTGACTTTGATGCCAGTAGAAACTGGTGCCATAGACCATGGGACTGCTCATGAGTTCTCCAGAAAGTACAGTTACTGTGCATTGGGCTCAATACTTAAATTATTTACCATTTTAATTGCCTACATTGAAAATATACAAGCTGAAACTTAATTATTAGTAATGCTACATAAAATACCAGTAGGGCTTATCAGTAATAAATGTCAATCAGCAATAAATTAAACTACTTTAACTTCACGTTCTGCCACAAATAGCATTAACATGAATTTTAGGTGTACAAAGACCTAAAAACTAAATAATGTCCAGGACTATGCAATTACACATATTCTAGTACTCTTTTAAATTACTTGTTATAACCTTGTACATATTAAATTTTGCATATTTGTTGAAGAGGAGACTGAAAAAATTTGAACTGTGAATAAAATAACGTCTTCTTTTCATTATGCAAGATTTTGCTAATTATTGATTTTAAAAGATGGCTTTTTCCTGTGGCCAGCCTATAGCTTTTTCTGTTATTTGGACACACACTGTACTCGCTGCTGGTATTGTTGGAGTCACAGATTAATGAGCTTTTTTTCATTTTAAACACCAGGAAAACAAAAGCAAAATACTGACAGCAATATTATTCAAGGGAAGGCAGAGTTTGGAAACGGGTAGAGACATATTAAGTCTCAGAAAGGGGTGCTGACTATAAAAAAGGGAAGGGAAGGGAAGGGAAGGGAAGGGAAGGGAAGGGAAGGGAAGGGAAGGGAAGGGAAGGGAAGGGAAGGGAAGGGAAGGGAAGGGAAGGGAAGGGAAGGGAAGGGAAGGGAAGGGAAGGGAAGGGAAGGGAAGGGAAGGGAAGGGACTGTTATCATTGTAGGATTTGCTAGATCTCAGAGAAAATCTAGTCGAGTCCTCTATACACTTTCTTCTGCACTGGTCTGACTCGTGAATTTTAAAAAGCTAGCATAAATCAGTTTGCAATGAAAATATCCTTCATGTTTCTCCCAGATTAGCAACACAAGTATCTGCTTTTTTGCTTTCATCTTGTAATGAATTTAACACTTGTGGAACCCCTGTTAAAGCTTCTGGATGTTCTCTATGACTGCAAATGTCAGGAAAAGACACTTGAGAAAAGCCATAACAGACTATGTTTTTGCCACAATCCTCTGAGTTGACAGATTGTTTTACACCCAAATTCTTGTTAAAGACAAAAGGGAACGCACCACATATATGAAGATAAGAATTTGCTGTTGTTCTAGTTGATGTTTTAACCATCCAATCAAACAACTTATCTAATTAATAAATATCTAATTCTAAATTATCTAATTAATAAATAAGTCTATAAATATTATAATTAATAATATATATAATATAATAATAAATAAAAGTCTATAAAAATTAATAAATAAAAGTCTCTATATTAATACCATTAAATAGGTATACAAAGCTTTCTCTTCCCCAATGTTATGCTCAGTCTGGGTCCTGAAGTTGGCAGTTTCATTCTTCCTCAAGAGCAGGGAAGCCTTAAGAGGAATTGTTAATGGCTTGAACTGGGAGGCAATTGATCATGGCGATGGTGGTAGGGTCCTTTTCTCCTCAGTCTTGGGTCATACTTACATGTTTTCTTATCACAATTTGCTTCTTTTATTATTTTTTTTTCTAGTTCCCATCTACAACTTACACAATACCCTCTTCCAGCCCCAGTTACAGACCATATGCTGTATTCATAGAGCTTACACTAAACCAGGCTACAGCCATTTAACCACCATACAACACACTAAAATCAACTCTGACCAAGGCAGACATACACAGGTCCTGAGACCCTGAACTCTCAGGTCAATACAAAGCCTGTGGCATTTTTCTAGTAAAGTCAAAATGATATTAGTCATGCTGCAATTATGAATGTGCTCCTATCCAGCCATGCCCTGTGGAAAATAATCTATTTGTATGCTACCTGAGGACACCTCAAAAGTACATGAAGACTGATGTTGTTTGAAGAATACTTTTCTTCTCCCCTGTATAATATGAAATTAAATTAATTTAGCAATCCTCAGATTTATCTTGCAAAGGATATTGCACACACTACATACCTCAAGACTTTATTACCTCAAAATGTTAGAAAAATTCATGAAATCATGCCCAAAAGAAAAATTCATGCACAAAACATAAAAGCTGAAGCTGGTGACATTATGAAAATGTTCCTTGTGAAAACTAGGCAACTAAGGAATCTAACCTTGCATTCTCCTCAGATCAGTTGAAATCATAAGGATGAAGAAAGGACAAAATCTAAAGGAAAATGTATTTCTGTATATTAATGCCCAAAGTGTTTTTCAACTCAACATGAAATATGAATTCAACATGAAATACAAACAAGGTAGATAACAGAAGTAATGGAAAAGAGGTTTACTCTCCCCTTGAAGAAACAGTCAGTCAACAAATTTCTGATATGGTGAAAGTTTTAGAGGTATGCAGGTCAGTATCACTGTAGATTTAAATAGCTAATATAGCTAATATATTACATTACATTACCTACAGAGTATTCATCATCAGAAAGTGATGTTTATACACATTTTTACATTAATGTAGAACTTCCATTTATTCTTTTAATGTTCCATTGAAAAATACGTTAAATGATAAAACAAATTATTTTTAATGCATAAGGGATTTATATAATGGATTTATATAATGCTTCCCATAATGTAGAAAAAAATACTTCAAAGTCATGTTCCCTTTTATGCATACTGCTACTTACAAATATTAACAGTTATAGTCTCTATTTTTTTCATATCCTAGCCAGTGCGATAAAATGTCATTAAGTTGTTGCTTTGGGATGATTACAAGCATGTGGCTTATTTGCCCTCTTAAAAAGAGGTGGCTTCTTGAAATGGGATCCAAGCTGCAAGACCACAAATAATATGAAGTCAATTATCTTGAAAACCGCTTCAAGCAGCAGCATGTTTTCTACCCTTGAACACAATTAGTCTTCCTGTCTCTTATTTTTTACATATGTTTACCCAAACACATTTACTACGTAAGGTCAAAATTTGGATGAACAAGTTCTTAGACTATTAACAATAATAATACATTCACATACCCCCCAAAATAATTTTATCTGGACAATTAAGTCACTATATTCAAGAAAGACAAAAAATGTGAACAAAAAATGCTTCCTTTCTATCTGATTGCTCAGAGTAGTCCAGAAAAGGGCTATGAAGCTGGTGCAGGGCCTGGAACACAAGTCCTATGAGGAGCAGCTGGAACTGGGGTTATTTAGTCTGGAGAAGAGGCGGCTCAGGGGAGACCTTATTGCTTTCTACAACTACCTCAAAGGAAGGTGTGGGGAGTTGGGGGTCGGCCTCTTCTCACAGGTAACTAGTGATAGGACTAGAGGGAATGGCCTCAAGTTGCACCAGGGGAGGTTTAGGTTAGAAATTAGGAGACATTTCATCTCAGAGAGAGTAGTCAGACACTGGAATGGGTTGCACAGGGAGGTGGTGGCATCACCGTCCCTGGGGGTGTTCAAGGAAAGGTTGGACCTTTCCATGCTTAGGAACATGGCTTAGTGGGTGACAGTGGTAGTAGGGTGATGCTTGGACCAGATGATCTTGGAGGTCTTTTCCAACCTTAATTATTCTATGATTCTAAGATTTTCCTGAATACTTTTCTGCTGTTACTGTCTTTTGTGTCAACTGAAGTGAGATGATATTAATTTCCTCATTGTTTTCTCATGGTCACCAAATATTCAATGAAATGCTGAAACTGTAAAGCAAAAAATGCCTTCACAAAATTAGAATTATATTTTGAGTTAAACTATTTTTTTCTACATTTTTTACAAGTTTTATGGCCTCCCACACCTCAGTCATTCCATTTTATTTAAAAAAAAAAAAAATTGACTTGTAATATTCTTGGGAATTGTCCTTTGCTAATGAATATCCATACATATCATCCCTCTCCTTCTGCAAATTTATTTCTTAATTAGAATATATAAAGCACTTCAGTTTGCAAAGCTAGCACCTCATTTACATGGAACTAAACAAAGATTATTCCAAAGGATGTCTGTGCTTAAATTGTCATTCTTACCAGGCTACAAATCTTATAGACTCACCAATGATCACTTGATTATCATGGCTTAATGAATATTACAATGAACTCAAATATACACATCAAAAACAACTTTGGGAAGTAAGAAATTTTTTTGTCTTACATAAACTTTCAAAATTTCAAAAAGCTAAGGGGAAGCAGTTAATGGATCTTCCTCTTCAAAATATTCCAGGACTTGGAACAATAATAGCACCAAGTCCAGGGGAAGCACCTGTTTCCATGGAACAGCTGGATTCGTCATTCAACATTACCATAGGAGAGGAGGCTAAGTGCATTGAACATCTCGCTGACACGGCTGAACTGTTACCATTAAAATAAGTTGCCAGTTTAGTGTGCTGTTGGCTCGGTAGCATTCAATTTTTGCCCATAGCTGCATTTTTCAGTGTAAAACTACAAATGAGGTAAGTTCATTCATTGCAGATTTTCCTCCCATTTCTAGAGAATGTCTAGTTAGTAAAAGGGTTTCCTGCTGCTGCAATATGGATCTCTTTTCACCTTATTTATCAATAACTGAATCAGTCCTAGCATTGCAAATTTAAACTAATTCTTATTTGGGGAATGGTGAGTCTCAAACTGAAATCTTTGTAGGCAACAGACTGAACCAGAGCAAACTAGAGCAGAACTAGAATGCAGCATATCCTACAGTCATTGCAAAACCTAATAAGGCAGGGAGAAATGCTGGTTAGAAATATTTTTTTGCAAAAATGAATTAACAATAAATTGGTTTTCTTTGATATTCCAAAAGACTCTAGTTGGGAGAGTGGAAAGTTTAGCCAGTATGAAGATGTCAGTAATTATTTTAGGACATGGCAGTAAAAGACAATTATCTCTGGTCAAAGGTAGGATGGCAGAAATAGACAGTGTAAATCCTCATGGTATAAAACCAATGTATTTCACCAGCTTACTCTGTCACTTCAGAGAAGCCTGAAAACCTTAACAAAATCTTGGGAGCATAGATCAAATCAACCTTGCTGATTTCTCCAAAACATCCAAACCCACCCATATTTGTACCAGTCAGCTTTTACTGACTCTGAATTCTCAGCCCTTCCATTCTGTGGTTACTTGTCAAGCAGCTGCAGGCAGTGAAGGACAGGAGACCACTATTTCATATCAGATATGCTACTATCTAGGGTAAAGGGGTAAATACAAATGTTAACAAGGTATAAATTACATAGCATTTCTGTGGCTTATTAGGCGATAACCAAAAAAAATGACAGATGGTAATGAAAGAAATGATAAATTCTGGAACTGTGTGGAAGGAAATGGAAAATCATTACTCTATCACCCATCTTATGTTCCATTCTTTACGGGACTAAATAGAGGTTAAAATAAAAATATTATCCTGAGCAGTGACATCCCTACTGAGACAAACTTTGATATCAAGGAAGTGATTGAGATGGGGAATTGAAATAAAATAGTTTGTAGGTCAAAAAGTTGTTGTCTGGTAAAATGAAGAGAGATAGCAAGTCTGAAAAACTGTTTGCAATTTCAGATATATGCATGGGAATGTTGGGAGCAGAGTCCGAAAAATGTAGTTAATTTTATCTTAACGTAGATGAGCTTAAAAAGGTTTTCAGCACCAGTGCTATTTACTGTATCCTCAGTTCATTGGTCATACACAGGAATAGATCTCAAGGGCATTATCTTGAATCTCTTGATATATCTTAGTTTCAATACTGAAATTATAATGCGCAGAAGACACAATCGATGGTCCCATTCTCTGAAACAGAACTTCTTACAAAGAATAGATGTGGAAGCAGAGGACAAGTTAACTCATTTTTATTTGCTGACATGGTAGATTAGATTTTTAATCTCATTTTATTTGCTTATGTATCTCTGCATGCTAAAACGAGATGCCAGGTGAACATCAGATGCCTAAAGCTCTAACCATGCAATTTTATATGAAAGGCCAATATTTGGTGGCTTAAAAATTTTCTAATTCTAGCAGGAATACATTCAATTTGCCTATACCTGAGACAGACTATTTTCTTTCTCCAAGCTTAGAAAAATAAGGAGATATATATATAAGAAACCTGTCTATCTAACTTGTTAATAGTTGAAATGAAAAAAAATGGCTAGGTGTAATAACATTAAGGTAATGTAATCGGACTTCACTAATGTGCTTGACTTGGAATTGCATGACATATTGCTAGGAAGCCAGGGATTGGTTCCTGACTCAACTTGTTTATCAGTTTATTAGCAACTGAAAACAATTAAATCCTTACTGGCGAAGTTTGTAAATGACACAGAGGCAACATACAAAAGAGAATATGTAACAAATAAATAACAATCTTTATTTTTCAGTCCAGTGGCTGAAGCCAAACCTTGAATAGTAACTTGCAAGTGTAAAATTAACAGAATGCACAATACTGGGAAGCAGTTGCTCTCTAGAAGAATTAAGAATTCATGGTACACAAAGATACTACAACCTTTGTATTTTCTCTAACATGGAGGTTACTAAAATGCTGCATCCAGCTTCAACGCTCAAAATTCAAAAATAACCAAATCGTTGATAGACTATAAATGTGATGTGAAATAATTCCATTAATTTGATCTGCTGAAACAGATCTGCTGAAACAAACAAACAAACAAAACACAAAAAAAGAGCTTGTGTTACCTCGATTATTTTGTATAAGCATGTGCATATATAAACTTATGTGTGATGCATACTTAGTTGATAATACATTGTACTTAGTAATGGTGTCAGATTCCACTGAACTGATTAGATAGATACATTGATTTCACTACCATTTTATTGTTGTTGCTGGAAAAAAAAGAAAAAAGAAAAAAAAGAAAAAAAAGGGAAAAAAAAGGAAAAAAAAAGGTTAATTTAGATAACATCAAAACCAGTAAAACCAGTTGCTTTTACTCTTTCATTTTTTCTATTTTAGTTTACCAAACTAAAAAATCTGAACTAATGAAATGGCCATGAAAAGACAATGTTCTGGAGAACTCTTGGAATTTCTCAAAATGATTTTATCTATTAATTGAAAAAAAAAAAAAAAAAAAAAGACTTTGAATTTTCATCTTTGGTACAAAAATAAATCCCATTTTTCAGACAGGCCTAATTATTATCATTGTGTAAAAAAATATCATAGATTAACTGGATTCCCCATCGCTAAGAATTTTAAAATAAAGATTTGTTTTTCCAAAAAGATACCTTCTAATTAAGTCTCAGATCCCAGACTTTTAAAAGATATTTAATCAGAAAATCTTTATGACTTTCAGAAAGTTAGAGTAGGTCATGGTAGTTCTTCCTTTAACTTAAAAAAAGATTTTTTTAAAAAAGTAAAATAAAAATGTTAGTTTGGTACAGAACTTTAACTTTCCTTCAAATTCTTTTTTTTCATGGTACCATGAAAGGAGAGACGCTATTTACCATCAATTAGGATAATAACAACATTTTAAGCCCATTAATGCTGCAAGAAAGCAGAAGGAAGTCAGGCAGGTGCTGTCTTTTATTTATTTATGAAATATGGATATTGTTTTCAGAGTCACTTCTGCAAAGCTGAGTTAGGAGTCAAATTTTGTTGTCTCTCTTTTCCCTGTCCCATATAACTGAAATGTTGAACAGTTTATTTTAATTCTGTCTTTTCTTAACACTCGTGGCTTTACAACCATTTATTTTATTACTGGCAACCATTCTTCAACAAGACCCTACATCGCGCCCAAAGAACACCAATATTCATGTCTTAGCCACTGAACAGAGACAATCCCTTAGGGGAGTAAGAAACATGGATTGAAAGAGAAACAGAAAGATGATGTTATACAGGAATAGCAGCAGCAAATTTAGATGTTAGGTGCTTACATTTTTAAGAACACATTATAGCAAACTACACAATGATGAATCAAAATTTACTCTTGCAAATGGGAATACCAGCATTGCGTTATATAGATTGACATTTCAGAAATGACATCTAAAAGACTTGCACATCATGTCCACTCTAATCAGAATTTCAGCTGACCTAATTGTTATTTGTTAATAAGCACAGCAAATTTCTTTTTGCATATATAACTTCAGTTTCCTTTGCAGGAAAATGACACCTATCCAACACTAATAATTTATTTGTACTATGTTCCTATAGCTCCTGTCATGAGCTATGATCCCATTGTAAGTAATATTATAAAAACACAGAACAAGACGGTGCCTATCTAGAAATTTACAAATAAGTTTACAAGTTGAGTGTAAGATGGGATACAGCAGCTGGTTACAGACTGCCAGGGAACTATATGGAAATAACGAGACAAGAATTATTAGTGTGATTGTGAGCACTGTTGCAAAATTCATGTGTGTATTACAGGAAAAGGGAAATTCAAGAAGAAATTTAAAGAAAGTAGCTCTGGGTGTGCTCCTGGCAAAGTCCTGTGAAAAGCAGCAGAATAAAAAAGAAAAACTACTAGTTATACACAATTGTGTCCTGGCCAATGCAGCTGAGGTTGAAGGCTGATCAGACAGCAGGTTGATATTTATAAAAATAGTGAGAAATAATTAGGAGAATAATGAAGAAAATCTGCCATCTTAAGTTTCATGAAAAAAATATGGAATTAAAGGACAGGAGGGATGACGAAATCAAACTAGAAAACAGGATTATATTAGTCAAGTCCTGAGACACGGATGCCGTAGAAATCAAGATATCATTTAATAAGGATTTTACCCATACAGCTATCAACTCAAGCATTAACAGTAAATCATACCCAGGAAAATTATATGTAGAAGTCTGAGTAATCAGGTAAACACTTACTCAACATGATGGAATTGTGAAGGGAAAAAAAAATCAGAAACAGATGTGCTATTCAAACTCACACCTCCAGCACACTACAAAACACTCCTTTTCTCATGCAAGGAACTCCCTGCTTTATGAACTTGACAAACTTACCTCACTTGCCTTTAGATATGTGTTTGATAGTGTGGTGCTTAAAAATGATTTGCTGCCTCATATACTTTGCACATTTTGCAGATGATGGTCTCCTTTCTGCTTCATTGATTTCTGAGATCGATAAAGTATTTCCATATTCTCCACCAAAGATTAATTCTAGGCTATTAAGCAGTCTTCCTTTACAAACTATTGGAATCAGTATCAAAAATAAATGTTCAATGGTTGCTACCACCATGGAAAGGACTCAAAACTTTCCACTTGTCAATGGCTCTTCCCTCTCCTCCAGTCTCCAGGCTTGACCCGAAGAGAAAAGAAATGCAATTACTGCCTTTAAAAGAAATAAATTTTGTATTATTTCCCTAAATTTTTGTGAGTCCTTGGGTAAACTGAGTTTAACATAGTTTAGCCTGAAATGCTCAGGGAACAGCAATGTCCTAATGTCTGGAAACAGTTGTTTAATTTTTGTATTACTTCTGAGTTGGTAACTGTGTGATATTGTGTAGCCTAGCCTGAGGCTACTAGTTAAAAACTGGGTATACAGTAAGTGCAGACAGTAAATTCCAGTGACAGATTAAAGTAGGCAACATGACCTATGCTGTATTTGCAGCTGAAGAATTAAGAACAACTTTGGACTGACGACAGTTGCAAAAATCCCATGTTATGGCAGAAATTATGGATTGCAATCAGGATTGCATAAATTTATTGGAAGTTATTTTGCAGTTGTCTCCTGTTGATGTAGTAACTTGGCAGTAGAGGCATGTGACAGAATGTTATAGTAGCTTTATCAGTTAATACAAAGGAGAACAGAAAAAGATAGAATAATGACTTTAATTTGCAAACCATCCTTGCAGAGCAAGGAAATGACATCTCTGACACACCAGTGTCAGAATTTCAGACATATCCCTCTCTTCACAAGTCTGAAGAATATACATTGCAAAATAGGAGCACAGATTAGTTTTTAAGAGAGATCTGACAAATTGAAATGAAGGTTCTAGACCTTTACAGTGGAATCTGTTGGTATCTGTTTTGAAGAGACAGGGGAGAAGCTTCCTCCCTCCCCCTACCCCTCCCCCTACCCCTCCCCCTCCCCCCCCCATCACACACAGAGTCTCCTAGGATTCTTAAGGGGGTTTTGCACTAGCCACCCTGGCATAGTGTTCTACAAACCAGCGTCTTCTCAGTAGCAGCATCCACTAGTAAACCAGACCCAGTGAATCTGGATTTTAAGTTTTGCTGAGTGTATCTAATGTATCTTACTACCTATGACCTTATTTCTAGCATACATGAGGTTGTTTCTAGGACTGCCATTAAAAGAAATAAAAGGTTATAAAGTCTGACAGGTTCTCTGAGCTGACAATGATCCAATTAGTACATGTAACACTAAAAATATAATGCTGGAACCTATACTGCATGTAGGAGGTTGCGCAATGCTGCTAATTTGTTTTATATAGCAAATAGCAAAGGAAAATTAACTTCCACTCTCCTTATAATATACAATTTTATTAGAATCTCTCCATCAGTAAGTTCTCAAATACTAGCTGTCTTCATAGGCAAGTCACACCAATTTGTACACTCTAATGGAATTTGTTTACCACAACAATCTCCACCACCCCCCCCAAAAAAAAAAAAAAAAAAAAAAAAAAAAACAGTAGTGATTGGACAGGACAAATGTATCAGCAGCAAAATGAAATTGAGGACTTTAATCAGCCTAGATAGAATTTGTTTAAGAAATTCTCCAGAAAAGAAAAGATAAATTAGTGTCATATTCCAAACCTATGCCCATCTGTTTTACAGAAAGGGCTAAAATAGTTCTTGCTGTTCTTCAGTAAGTAATTTGTTACTTATCACCATTAGCCACAGCCTGGATCCAATTTTCAGTAACTAAAATATTTGGAGGTGGCTTTTTGGTTTTGGGTTGGTGTTGGGGTTTATTTTGCAACACTTTCTATGTTGAAGTTCATCAGAGCCTTGTGACTTCAGTTTGAAAACAAAAGACTGTCTTTCTGTTATTTCTCTTCTATCCTTCTATGAAGGTATAAATACTTACTGACAGTGATACTGGCTGAGCAACAACACCTGACAGAGTAAAGAGACAAATTTTATTTTATTTTATTTACAGAACTTTGTTGCAAGGCGGTGCTACTCTGTTTCAATACAAATGAGAAAGAGCATTTCAAAACCTTTCATCTGGATTCAGAGCTGCTGCAGTCAAGTATAGTAAATTTGGCAGCTTGGAGAATGACAGTGGATGAAGGTCACTAGTAACTACTGAGAGCATTAGAATTGAAAGACTTTTAGATTGAAGAGCATGATTACTCGTTGAGTGATGAAAGAACAACCATCAGTGAAAATGTTTCCCTTGCCCTCTGCCATTTTGCTAATCACTTAAAGTAATCGTTCATACTAGTCCCTTGACATTTGGCTTTTTTCCAAGTTTGTATTGCCATTCTTTCCTGAATCTGCATACGCCTGGCAAGAGATCTGTTTTTATAAATATATAGTTTAAAGAAACTATACCCCTGAGATGCAACTAATACTTGCTCAAGTTATGAGCTTGAAAAACCTGATTTCATATGTGCTCTGGAGGGACTATCAAGAGCTTGACAGGGAGCTAAGACAAAGTTCCTAGCTGTTGAGCATGTTGCATGTGCTTAGAGCTCCTAGACAACAGGCATCTGCATCCCTTCCAAGGTACCCAGTATGCTATAATTTGAAGACTGAGTATGGCTTTGTAGGTAGTTGCTTTTAATGGAAGCAACTGGAAGGGGAACAGTGACAAGAACAGATGGAATATTTTTTCTGGAGAGGAGTAGTAAGGGAAAAGGGACAGAAACGAGTCAGAAAAGACCAGTGCAGATAAACCAGGTCATAGAAAGGACAATATATTGCATTGTCCTTCTATATATCTGCTCCAAAAACTGTGAAATGTAAGGAAAAAAAAAAGGGGGGGGGATTACAAAATGGTAACAGTAGAAGACACCCTTCTGCAGCCCACAAAAGTAATGATAGCCTTGCATTTTATGATTTTTGGTGATCAGCTCTCCAATGTTCATAGTCTTTTAACATAGGAACTTAAAAGTTTCATTGTTACATTGTGTGTACCAGTACTGATACACACAAATTTTTGTGGACCCTGATATCTCAAATAAATAGCTAGTAGACTGGCCAATTATTTCTACTCAAGTATTCTTTCTGCTCTACAGAAATGACTTCAGCAATCTAATCTTCAATTTCTATCCTCTATAATCTTTGTTCAAAACAATCTATTTGCTAATGAAGTTGAGTTGCAACCCTTTTAATAGCTGCTACAAGTAACATTAGTTGCAAGGCTTTAGGCTATAGTACTAAAAACAGATTTTTTTGTTCGTAACAGTAGTTCAACCAGCTGCAGCATTGGTTCAAGTGCATTAGTTGCCAATAACCATAACCAGGTGCTTATTCAAGCCTTCCATTCATTAAGATACTTTAATTGCTTTGATTCAGAAGCATCCTTCACTCTTATACAACTTTACTTACACCATCAATTTAAGGGGTGCTGAAGCATCACTTTTGAACAACATCAGTGTTTCATGTTGTATTTTAGCTATACAAAATGGTAAAAAAGTCAGTCTTCAATAACTAGTGAAGTGATAGACAGACCCTTAGATTTTTCACGTTCCCAAGTCGCAGAGGCTGAAGTTCCAGGCTACAGATGAAATATACAGGATACATTCCTCAGCTAATTATTTGTCAGTACATTAATAAATCACTGCAATCCCCTCAAGGCTATCTAAATTTAGAAGGTTCATGAGATGTAATACATAATTAATATCCTTAGATTGGATGGCTTAAAGGCAAGTGATTTCCTGATCTCATATGAAGCAGAGAGTATTTATCATTGTTGTCCAAGTAAGGAATTGCCAGCATTCCTGCTTTTTGAGACTGTGTATAAATGTCTCTGTCATTTGTTTTAGTCCAAGTGTAGAAAAAATAAAATACATAGCAATTGGAGCTAGAATTTTTAAGTCTTATGCAGCTTCATTTATGCATACTTACAGATACAAAATCCAATATGTGCACATATGGGTAATGAATTTCTGATCAATCTTAAAAATCAATGGAAGTTTTACCACTGTCATCACAAAATTATTGTTGTGTCACACATACAAGTATGCAAATATCTGCATAATCTCCAGCTATTTGCAAGTGTGGCTTCTCCAAGCTCGCCTTTTCTCAAAATGTTCTTCCATAAACTTTTCGGACGATGCTTCTCACAGTCTCCCATACCTCTCTCCCCTCCTTTTCTCTGTGGCTTTCCACAGGATCTTTCCTTGGTCTCATGGTCTCTTTATCTCTGTTTTATTTCTGAGAAAAATCACCCACAAACACTAACTAAGTTCTACAATAATGATTCTGCTTCGCCCTCTAGATGTGAATTCTCCTACCAGAATAAAACAGGATCTGACTAACAAATTGTCCATCCCCTCAATATCAGGCTGACAAAACCTCTCTCCTCTTCTTTATACCTTACTCACTAACTTGCTGAACACTGTAGACGGCACAACCACACAGCTCTTCCTACTGCAGTGAAAAAAGTCCTTCACTACTGAGGTGACTTCTCCCCACCTCTGTGACCAATTTTGCACCATTAGTCACCATAGTAATGGGGTATTTACACTATTAACTCCTCAAAACTCCTCAAACTCTTGGCTTAAAATCTGCCAAAATTCAGTGCACAGAAGAGAGTCTGTACTCCTGCCTACAGCAAGGATGACCATTTTTACCTTCTCTTAGGTTTTCTGTAGCCCAGTCAAATCAGAAAATGTAAAGTACAAGCAGAAATGGTACCGAGGAGATAAAGGATCAGAGGTAAGAAAGAAACTTATTCAACTTTCTGCCCTACTGGGTTCATTTGAGTCAGAGAAGAGAAGTAACAGTTTATAGTAGAAGGAAAAGGAGAAAACAGCAAATTGTTCTGTAATTACAAATGCTGAGATATTGGGTTCTGAAACAGAATTACAAAATTATTTAATTCCTACTTCCCAAAATCTTCCTTGTGCAATTGGACATACCTTTGCAACTAGAATTCAGACCACTCCTTAACTGTGTGGACAGACACACAGACAATATTTAATGTAGGCATAACAATACCAGACAGGAAAGTCACGTAGCTAATATCTTCTGTTTTAGTCACATATGTAGCTTTTGTACAGATCTCATCTTTGACTTGACATGGCTTCAGCAGCTTTTTCCCTTAAGCATATACAATATTACCCCACAAATAATCATGGATTATGCTGATCTGAAAAAATTTTCACTGGCTGGTATGACCAAGTCATTTTAATACTTATTTTTCTTTACTGGCTCCCTACTTATTATCTCAGCTAACTAATGCAAAGAAACACCCTTATTTTACGTATTCAAAACAAATGTCTTCATGCTACCTCACTGCTATCTCTGCTTTGAAGGAGCTTTTGCTGTATATGTACAAAATGGTAATATTCTTATTGATCACCACCTCTCTGTCTTCTGCAAAGCCTACTTTTCTTCAGGATTTAAAAGAACCTTCAGTAAACTAATGGGGGAGTTCTGTGGGCATCAACGTTACTTGTTACTCAGAAACTATTCATTGCTGAATGAAGAGGCAAAGACCAAAGTGGGAAACACTGACCCACTCCATCAAAGATGTCGTCTTCAGTATTTCTGCCTGGTATCTTCTCTTGATAGCATTCTCAGAGACAAATGTCTTACCCTTCCTCTGTTCTGATGCATTTCACAAATGTATTGCTTCTTCTTTTAAGCAAAGCAGTGGGACTGCAAAAGACTTCATTCTGTTTTTTTAAATCAGTATTTTCAGAAGGCTCTCTTTTTCACAGTCTAGTTCAGCAGACTGTTATTTTACAGACAATATTTTCACTGCTTATCTCTATTTGGCATATTGATTCCAAATCAATTTATTGATTTGATATTTATTATATTTTCTATTAATCTTATAGCAATGTAAAGTGTTTACCGCAAATCTAAGGTAAACTTATTTGAATGGATCAGATACTGCTCCTTTAATGATGTATTATATTTTTATTTGATTTGTACATCCTCTATATATCAGATCATAAACCAGATAAAAATTGACTGCATTGCTAGTTCAAATAAATGCCTGTAAAAACTTGCCAATAAAGAAACAATAGATAACTTACTAATATCTTTAGAATTACTTTTCCTCTTCTGAAAACAGCCATAAATGTGAAGAAGCCCATAATGTCATCATTTTTTTTATATGCAGAGCTTCCTATTACAACAATTTAAATATTCAGACAAATTTTCAAACATTACAATTTCTTTATAGCAAAGGGAGAAATTTCCCTCACAGAATTTGTAGGCAACTTCACAGATATGTTTAATAAGGTTATTTCATTTTCATATTTCAAATCTTGTCAAAATGTCTCTCCTCTCACATGTCAATTTATTTTATTATTGTTGGAAGATTTTGTACAAATGCCATATGAGTTACTCCAACTTATTCTCAAACATTCAAGTGCTTGCTGACTATTAAAATAATGAAATTATTTCTTAACCAGTTAGCACTAGCAGTTATGTTTTCCAAACTATTACGTTTAATTTTATCTCACTTCCATGGTTTATCTCCCTAGATTTTCCTGCAGCACTGCAGAAATGTTAAGCAACTAGATACTCGGTAATACTTTCAGAGACATGTCTTTAGAGATATGGAATATATATATAACACATGGTATGTTTTATAATTATAAAAGTTGCATACCTGAAGGGGATGGACTGAGTTCTTTGATCTTTCTTCCTCTTTCTGGCTGAAAGGTAAGATCAGACTCTTCAAAACTTCCAGTTTAGAGCCAGGGGAAAAAAGAATGCTTGTTGTGTTATGCAGTTGAAAAAAAAAAAAAAAAAAAAAAAAAAAAAGGAAGATTCATTTTAAGGTAGATTGTTGGTTGATATAGTAAGGAAAGGATGAGGATAATATAGGAAATAAAAATAACTAAAAAAAAAAGTGTAACAGAGATGAATATAATTTATTTTGGTTTGGTTTTGTACTGAGGCAAAGCATGCCAATCTTTTCAAATTGTTTGTGCATCTTGTATTTTCATTTTGTCTTACTGCCCAGGAGCATTCAGATCAGCATTAAAATGCATTTATTGTTTAACAACACTTATGGATTAACATCCCTATACAGAAGAAATCTCCAAAGCAAGCAAGGTGCTCAATCACGGAGGACACAATGCATTATGGAAATGCAATCCAGCTAGTGAACAAGTCCATAGGAAAAAAATGGGATCATCTTTCATTCAGGCTTTATAAGTACTGAACAACAACTGTTAATTCAAAAGAAAAAATCTTTGGAGGGTAGTTTCAATAAGCTAAAAGAGTTTAAGTAAATAACAAACAAACAAATTAAATGACATACTCATAATTTTCTTTAGCGTAGAATTTGAAAGAAAGCTTTTTACTTTGTAAAAACTTGCCTTTTTTTGCTGAAAAAAAAATTGTAACAGAAAATTACAATTTTATAGTCATTTTCTAACTAAAGGATAGAATTTTTTATTCATGTTGCGATAAAATCCACAATCACACCATAGGATGATGCTTCTCCTAAGACTGATTGTATCTTACATATGTGCTAACACTTCAGCCACATGCTGATTGCATTTTGAATCAAGGTCGAGGCCATACCAGCATAAGTATTCATATTTTGGAGTGTTGATTTTGGCATAAGCCAGCTGGATACAATAACATTTTTGTGAAATCCAGTTATTACATATAAGAGGCATCAGTAACATTCATGAGCTGGAAAATCCTTGCTTCTGTTTGTCAGAGAAAGAAACTAAAAAACATCAGGATCAAAGAATGAAGAATTCTGTTTTTCCAGGCATAAAAAGAAAACTTATGTCTGACTAACTACAGCAGAAATAAGACCTACTTGTCATATAAATCCAGTAATGCAGAAGCTGTTGACAGGGACTACCCTATAACATTGCATCTTTGTGAATGGGCAAGGGAATTCTATATATTACCCCATAAAGTCAAACTGAGACAACCAGTTGCAATACTCATTCCAAGAACTGAAAATCACAGCATATTTTGATTTTGTTTGTTTTTTTCTTTAATGAAGATTAAAAAAACCTGGGGGGGGGGGGAAGAGGTAGATTTTTTTTTCTTTTCCTTTTCTTTTTTCATTTAATGTCTTCATGTTGTGATTAATTTATTATGCTGAGATATCCAGTTACTGAAGTTATATTGTTGAGTAGGGATCAAAGAATAAACAAATTCTTCAAAGCAACAACCTCACCCAAAGACTACTTGAATGTCACGTTCAGAACTGTGCAGCATACTTAGAGACCGAAATTCATCTTCTGATCTGCTCCAGCGTCCTGCATTGTATTGCGCAAATTCATCTATGATTCAAAATAATACTAATAATAATTAGTATTTAACAACAACCATCTGTAAGGTATGTTTTATATTATGGTGGTGATAAAAAAGATCATTTACTTTTAGTTAGGTTACTCCATAATTTTCTAATAGTGAAATCATATACTAGGTTATATACAGAGCAGCTAAGCCACTAAAGGAAAGGTAATACAACAAAAAGAGAACTTAGTAGTTGTAAAATTCTTGTATTTAAAATAGAGAAGTTTTTTTTTTCTTTTTTTAATCCAAATTTTTACTGACTGTGTGTGCACTTTCATTTCCTTATTACTTTTGGTCTTGTTTGATTTACATTTTCAGATTCATAATCAATAAAAAGTGCCTTCCTTGAAAGCAAGTCCAACTATTGTTCTCAGAATTTTTTGGAGGAAGAAAAAAATCTCTCACTCAGATATTTTGTCTTGTTTTTGTTAATCTGAAATTGATATCCCATCTTGATCTGAAGCTAAGTTAAAGATGTCCTCATTAAGAGTAAGATGGGAGGCCATCATGTGAAACATGCTTTGTAGTGATTCCCTGAAAAAAAAAAAAAAATAGCAGGGAGGGACAGGAAACCCTCCTAGCTCTTACCCACCCAAGAAGCTAGAAAGAGCTCATGAGGAAACATATCTTTTGTCATGTTGGTACACATGAACACGCACCACAGTTGGGCTTTCCATGCTGGGTTCCTAAGTCCTGTGGGGATGGCTCTCCCCTTGGCTGCTGCCCAACCAGCCTTTGCCTCCTTCAGGAAGCCCACAGGCTCAGCAAGCTCTCCTCCATGTCGCCCCTCCTGGGCTCTGGCTCCCCCATGCTCACATTTGGCTGAACATGACACAACAACATGCCACACTCCCAGGCATATAGCTCAGCACAAGCAAAGCCCTCAGCAGCCTTGAGCAGGGCCTGCCCCAGCTCCCCTTGTCAGCCATGTCCCAGCCCTGTGGCTTCCCTTGCCCTGGCCTCTGTACGCTGCCTGGTGGTATCCTCCTGCTGATCCCTGGAGCAATGGTTCAAGCTTTTGTTCAACAGCAGTTAATTGACATTGTAAGACAGAAGGCTTATTTAATGCAAGGCTTTTCTGAGGTGCTGAGCACTCTCATTTTCCCTCTGCTAAAAATCAGACATGCTCTGCTATGCACTGTACGTTATGTTCAGACTAATTAGGAAAAAAATAAAAAATAATTAAAAAAAATCTTTCAAGCTTTCCTATTGCCAATGTGTCCATTTTACAATCAAACCACTTTTCAAACACTTCAGTGGGAAAAGCAAAACTCACACTTTACCAAAAAGACCCTTTATTTTAACAGACAACTGGGCTCTTGTCAGCATAAGCAGATCATGGCATGTGGACTGCTGTCAGATGGTCTGACACCATTTGCAAATAAAAGGAACATTTCTAGATTCTTGGACTAAAATAACTAAAAATTATAACCACAACAACAGCTTTACAGTAATTAGGCTTTTCTGTATTCACTTTTTATTGTAACTGCTAGGTTAAATACACTAACAAATTGACTTTTAAACACCCTCAAGTGATACAGAGTGGTGGCATCCTCTTTTAGCTGGCCCTAAGGGAGAGGAACATCAAGTGACTTGTTGCATTTCATACAAAAGACCAGTAGCAGAGTCAGATATATCAGCAGACAGCCTCACTGACAGTCTGCCAGTCTGAAATGGGCACTTGAAAATTTTACATTCTGTTAATAACAACAAACATAGCAACTCTGCATCCTTATTAGAGGTGATTTCAGATTAAACTATCTCACAGAAACAACACTACTTGGTTAATAAACACGGAAATGCTATGTGTGCCTACAACTCCTGTTTCTCCATATCCTTAAACTCTTGTTGGAAGCCATACCATTTTTCTCAAATAAATATGTCAGGGCTAGGCAATGAAGTCTCTCCATCATTGAGACCAACAAAATATCAGTGATTTTTTTTTGTTGGTTTTTTTTACAGAATGTATGAATTATTACCTTTAAGAACTGAAAATTATCCAGTTTTCATTGTTGCTGGCTTAAAGCACAGATATTGTTAACTCACTGCTTGCCATCCCAAAAAAGCTGCTAATAAAAATGGTGCCTTGGGACATACCAGAGCTAGCTCCAGCTGGGATACAACACAGTCAGTTTAATCTAGTACCAAAGTTGAGCTTTCAGATGGCTTGGAATACAAGCAGATAAACTTTATACCTGATTAGGACATGGTCATATCTATATGAAGTGCCATGTAAGTTTTTCTTCCTAGAATATACAATATAGACATATTCTTCCTGAGGTGCATCATCCATCCTCTTACATTTTTTTTCAGGCTTCTAATTCTTTCTAAGCTCTCTAATCTTCCTCCCTGCTAGTTTCTAAATTCCTTCAAGTAAATACTACAAATGGTAGATTATTTCTCTCTTATCAGAACACAGTTTATTTTATCCACACTTTCTCATCTACTCTTTGCTTCAGACTATAATTCCTGTGCCCTTCCTGCCAACTGCAACCTTCAAAACACGTGCCTGATTACACATCTGTGATAAGGCAGGAGTGAACTATAAACAAAGAGGATCATATTCAGACACATTCTACAGATAAACCAAATGGCATGGCCAAGTATTTCACAGGGCATAAATCTGTGCCTGCACAGTAGAAGTTAAGGTTGAGTACCCTTTAAAAATATATTCAGAAGAGATCTGGAAGCTGGAAAATAGTAAGAGAATCTTTAAAGTGTCATTAGAAATAAATACTCTAAAACTTTCAGAAATATCTAGTATTATCAGGGGCATTCAACATTGCTAGCTTAAGTCATGTAGACATATATCTTCACACAGGCTTCCCTTTTGCCACCATCTGTGTTTGCACAAATCTCTCATATAGGACTGCAAAATACACTGTCACTCTGGTAAATGATAAGTGTCATTAATGCTAAGCACACCCAGGTAGTATGTGTGCATAAATCTTAGAAATAGGTTTTCTCCTCTAATAGATTATAAAAGTAGCATGCCCAAATGCTTATGCATACAGAATTACAGATGCTGATCTTTTTTTTTTTTTTTTTTTTTAAACTGAGTCTTTAAAAGTGATGCAAACAGGTAGAGAATAAGTCAAAAGATGAAAACTTAAGGTCACACACACCTTATCTGCAGTTTTATCTACTGAAACACAACCTGGTGTTAATGACTATGTCTGTGTTTCTGTATTTTGTTGATTATAAATTACAGATACTAATTTTTAACATTCCTTTTTAACTAGTTATTGTGAGGACATGACCATACATGCAGACTTTTCTGTTACGTGAACATGCAAGCACTGAATTCTCTCTGTGTTCACATTAAAAATTCAGGTACACCCATACTACAAACCCATGATTTGAACAACAAATTTCAATTATAGACACATCTTGAACAAGATGTCTTCTACATATTTAGGTGAGCTGTTATTTCTCATTAATTCAATTTCATGTAATGAAACTTAATCTAACCTGAGTATAATATGAGTAGCTTTTTAGATGGATTCCCCTTAGTAACTGAAGAAAAATCATTAGGTTTAAAAATGAGAATTTTAAGTTGATTATTTGTTACCGGCAGAATACACATTTATAATTCAATCCTATTCATAATTCACTCCTTAAACTACTTTCATTTGTACTATAATAGACTATGAGAACCATATTCCCTGCTTTTATTTAGGTTTTGATACAAAATGCCCAATTTCTGGCACAGTCATGAACTCTCTATGAACCAGATTCTCCTCCCTTTTCTTTCCATGTTAGATCATTTCTGCATGGGAAAAACTATTTTCAGATCAATATTTGTTGAGTAGCATTTCTGTCTTGCTCTGTTCTCATTATGAAGCTAAGCTGCTTACAGAATTTTGTTGTTGTTAAAAACACATTTCATGAGCCTAACAATGCTAATCCCTGTGTAAAACAGTAGATGGGTATAAGAGTATCTATTTAAGGAGTTCAATAGCTTTCAATAAGATTAGGTCCACTGACTTTATGGATATCAAAGGAGATTACAACATCCCCTGAAGTAAGCAGACAACTTAAAGTCCATCAACTAGATAGAAAATGCAAGATGGCAAGGCAGAGACTACCACTGCTCATGCCAGAAGCCAAGTCACAGCCAACAGGCCGAACTCAGATGCCTGAAATTTGCTTTTAACTCTTGATGTAATAAAACCAGGGCCATTCTATGGACATGTGATGAGATTCTCTTGAATAAATTTAGGTACACATTAAACATGGTAGAATGGGAGAACACAACTTTATCCTCCTTACCACTCACATATATTCACTCTCTATAGGTACCTTAAAGGAGGCTGTAGCGAGGTAGGGGGTAGGTCTATTCTTCCACGTGCCTGGTGACAGGACGAGGGGGAATGGGCTAAAGTTGTGCCAGGGGAGGTTTAGGTTGCATATTAGGAAGAACTTCTTTACTGAAAGGGTTGTTAGGCATTGGAATGGGCTGCCCAGGGAAGTGGTTGAGTCACCATCCCTGGAGGTCTTTAAGAGACGTTTAGATGTTGAACTTAGTGATATGGTTTAGTGGAGGACTTGTTAGTGTTAGGTCAGAGGTTGGACTAGGTGATCTTGGAGGTCTCTTCCAACCTAGATTGTGATTCTGTGAGTCTGTATTTTTTCATTGCAATATATAATATGTGTAGAGTTACTATATGTGACTTTTACTTCAAATTTCTTTCTTATAGTATCTAGTGTTTAGCACAGAAAATTCTTTTGGACAATCACAGACTCAATTATCATTTCTATAAATTGCTAACTTGTGTCTGCCTTTGTCTTGTTTATCATTATTTTATTCTTATTGGAAACCTCCTAGTTGATATATCTGTAAAATTATGTTATAGAAATATTCAGCATATATATATACATATATTTATAATAAATGATTAGTGTGGGCACTGGAATCTTTTGTGGCTTCCAACTACTGGTGCTAAAAATGTGCATTTACTTCCAAAAAGTCAATATGGTGCTTTTACTTAAAACCTATCTTGTATCAAGAGTTGGTCTGGTACATGAAATGTCCAACTTTTGAAAGAAGATAATGGAGAAATGCTTTTCAAGATGTAAATAAACATGTATCTCACCAGCTGAAGGCAACTGCATTAATGGTACACCACCAAGGCTTGCCCCTTGACGTGAAAAAAGATGTTTGACATTGATTAACATAAGTTGCAGATGATAGGCATTGCAACTACTGTGTTAATGAGGTAATGAGGTTATTGTATGTGCTTTTCTTTATTGTGTGGGTGCAACTACAATATTTTCCATTCTTTTTAATTCTTAACATTGTAATCCTTTCATCAGGCTTTTCAGATGAGAAGTTTCATATTGTCTCTTCATGGACTTCTCTGTTCAAAAATTAGATGGAAACTTGTTTAGATTACAATATCACTCATAGTCAGCAAATTGCTGTCAAAATAGAGGTAAAGAGACTGTATTGATGAAGAGTGGGCTTCCAGGATGGTGGAGGGCTGGATCACTTGACCTGTAAGGAAAGGCTAATTCTAACTAGATTCCTTTTGGAGGAAAATAAAGAGAAAACTCCATGTTGGGCATTCATCAAATGCAATCTAGCAAATAATAGGTTCCTAAGGGTCCAAATTAAATGTTAGTCCTTCAAATGACTTCAAACAACATGTGTGGTGAGAACATCTGAATCAGGGAAGTAGACTAATTCTAATCCAAAATAATCCCCTGGAACAGTACACGAGATAGTGGCAGAGGCCTTAGCACCAACTAGTTTGATCTCCTGATCCATTTCTCCCATGTAAGACTTGCTGATGCAGACATAGCCACTACCAGAAAAGTTAACCTGTTTGGCAGTTATATGGTCTGAGATTACTGCATCAAAAGAAAGAAAAATGAAAGAAACATTAATCATTTAGGTGAAAGTCAGAGCAAATACCCAAATAATTTACCTAAACCTAAAACTTAAGTCTTAAAGTATTCTAGGATATTAATTATAATGTGAGGTGGGGAAGTGAATTACAATTCCTTAACTTTCCAGAACTGCAGCATCAGCTATTGAAAGTTTTGCCTTTTTTTTTTTTTAACGTGCTTTCTCTTTTGCATATTCTGAAAGTCCTCTACTATTACTAATACTGAAAGGAAAACAAAGTAACAGTTTTCATTCCTAAGTACACAATAAAAATATGCAGACCAACAAAGCAGCAAAAATGAATTCAATGCTACTCTGTTTACTGTCATAATAGTAATGATAATAGCAGTTATTAGCGTAGGTTTAAAAAAAGTATTTTATTTCTTTTTTTTACCTCAAAGTTAATAAGGGACTAACTTACAACTCAGAAAGCTAAAGCAATCTTACACTTTACAGAGAGTTGTAAAATCTGCACCCAGTGCATCTTCTTTAATTGTACCATTTTCTAAAAACATAACAAAAAATCCCCAAAACAATTCTTATAAGGCTATTTTTAAATACACGAATAATGTTTTTGCCTTTGTTTGGAGTAGATTAGAGTTGCACTCAACCAGCCTAAGTAAGCTCTATTTCAATAAAGTGTTTAAGCATTTCAGTAAAATGTTTAAGCACCTGCATAATCTTAAGCAAGTCCACAGCAGAGTCAACAAATGACTTTGCATACTTACTTAAAGTAAAATATGCTGATGGTATTTTGTTGAATCAAAATCTTAGTAGTTTTGTAAGGATTCAATAGGGTTTTGGCAGAGCAATAAGATGTAATATCTTATTTCTGGATGTAAAAATCATAGAAAAGGAAAGATGAGGTGCTACCTAGGAAATATGTTCTACACACACATTCATTCATCAGTATATTGCTATCAACTTAAATATATTTGTCATAATAAAAATGAGAACTCTTTACAAACCTATTCAGAGATTTTTTTTTATTTTTTTTTTCTGTTCTGATGATTTAAAGTTGATTTTGATTTCATTAATTTTCCCTTCTTTATACCTACATGGGTAAATCATCATGGTGGTGTTAATTAGTACCATTGGGTATTTTTGGATTTAAAAAAAAAAAAAAGAGAGAGAGAAAGAGACAAATTAATGTGAGTCATCCCCACTTACACCAAGTAAGTTAGATTCATTAAGAAAAATAAATTTAGTATGCAAAATTTTTCTGAGCATCCTAAAATTTGTGGTTCCCTGCTTTATCATCCATGTATCTTTCAAGGACAGTCTGTATAACTAACAGCAATTCCTTCAGGCTGGCTAAAGCACAGTTTCACAATAAACAAGTGTGCCAGCACTGAAGATAGAGTGAACTTCACAGTTCTAAAGCTAAGACTTGAAAGGTTTGTTTTCTCCTACTTGAAATTGAGCCTGTTTTTTGTTTGTTTGTTTTTTAATCTAAACATTTTTTTTTCCTGATTTTTCAGGTTGGTAAGCATTGTTCACGCAATTGTGATGTCCTATAAACACTGGCTGTAATTACTTTCTATAACAGCTATTCTTCAAATGTATGTGCTAGATGTAAGAAGGTAGACAGCTCTGAGAAGTTTATCACTGAAATATGTTAATGATTGTACAGATGGAGATAATGACTGTCACGTATGCAAAGACTGCCAAAAATGTAGTGCAATATAAACTCAGAGAGAGCAGTAAATATATTTTGATTAAGAAATTCCTAGGTGTTCTTATATTCTATACTCCTATAGTACTCTACACTTTAAGGATAAGCTCAAAATCCTCAAAGTTCAAGCTGGATCTTACGGAATCACACAAACTCATTCACTCAGGAAATAGGAAGGGGGGAAAAAAAAAAAAAAAAAGCTCTTTAGTTTCATTTAGTTGTAAAACTAATAAGCCAATGGCCTAACATGCTCTTATTCACTTTCCACTTATTTATTTATTTATTTATTATAGAATGTGTTTTAAATATTGGTGTAGTGGGTTTATGTGGCAAGGTTTTGGTAGCAGGGGGCTGCAGTGGTGTCTTCTGTGAGAACAGTCCAGAAGCTGCCCCATGTTCAGTAAGGGCCAGTTTCAGCCGGTCCCAAAGGAACCTGCTGCTGCCCAGATCCAAGCCAATAAGCCATGCTGTTTGCGCCTCTGTGAGAGCAGATTTAAGAAATGGGAAAAAAAAAAAAAAATGCTGCACAACAGCAGCTGGGAGAGTGAGGAGTGAAAAACAGCCCTGCAGACACCAAGGTCAGTAAAGAAGGAGGAGGAGAAGGTGCTGCAGGCACCAGAGCAGAAGTTTCCCTGCTTCCCTGCGCCCTGTGGAGAGGACCATGGTGGAGCAGGCTGTCCCCCTGCAACCCATGGTGTACCATGGTAGAGCAGGTTTCCACGCTGCAGCCCATGGAGGAGCCCATGGTGGAGCAGGTGGATGTGGCTGCGGCTTGTGTAGAATCCCTGCCAGAGCAGATTCCAGCCTGTGGTGAGGGGACCATGCAGGAGCAGGTGACCTGGAAGGAGCCACTGCCCGTGGGAGATCCATGTTGGAGGATTTTTCTCCTGACAGATGGACCCCGTGGTAGAGATCCATATGGGAGCAGTTCTTGAAGAGCTTCTGCCTGTGGGAAGCCCACACAGGATTGACGCACGGAAATTCTTCCCCATGTCAGGATCAGTTTGGGAAGGACGGCATCCCCTGGGAGGGACCCGACGTGGAACAGGGGCAGAGAGTGACCGTGAAGGAGTGGTGGAGAAAAAGTGCCATAGACTGACCACAACACCCATTCCCTGTTCTCCTGCACCGCTCGGGGGGAGGTGGAAGATGGTGGATGGGGGGAAGGCATTTTCAGTTTCTTTCCTTTGTTTCTCACTTCTCTAGCTTGTTAGTAATAGACAATAAATTTCACTAATCTCCCTATGCTGGGTCTGTTTTGCCTGTGACAATAATTGTTAAGTGATCTCTCTGTCCTTGTCTCAACCCTTGAGCCCATTTGTTCTATTTTCTCCCCTTTCCCCTTGAGGAGGGAGAGTGAGAGAACAGCTGTGGTGGAGCTCAACTGCCCACATGAGCAAAACCACCACAATTGGATAATAGAAAAACCCTCTCACCACCTGCAGTTCACCGTTGCTATTGATCTGAGAGTATTTTCTACAGTTTATTGCATAAACTATTAGAGTTTCTTTGTTCAGATAATAGCATTCATAACATTGTAATATCTTTTTACTTTCACTCCTTTGTTTAGTGATTTAATACAAAGCATGCAAATTTATTTTTTTTTTCCAAAAATCATACTAGACTGTCTTAATACTTGCAATTCAATGTAAGCAAGATAAAACGAGCTAAGTCACCTAAGCTTAGGTCTCACTTCATTCTTCCAATTAGAGGGATTCAAGGCCAGTGTATCACTGCTTGATTTGGTGGCCTTGCCGTAAAAGGAGACTTCAAGAGAACTTCCCAAGCACACTTAATAACCATCCAGATGAAGTTTAGAACTTCCCAAGATATTTACCCATCTATGAAACTGACATGTGTCTTAAATCTAGGCACGTTCTTTTCTGTTCCTGTGTATATTAAATTCCCAGGGAGACTTATCTAAAATATTAGCATAAAATATGCGATTATAACAAAAATACTTCATACAAATAAGCATCACTGTCTACCCCAACTGACTAACAAAAAGAAAAGGAGTTTGTCTTTTTTTTCCTTGATCACCTCTTTGTAGCAGAATTCCCTCCTGAATCAGTCTTCATAAAATTTATTCCTTTCTTTTCTTTTGTCATACTGAAATAGAAGTATTACATTTTTCACATAAGTTATTACCCACAACACTCCCCATCTACTGAAAACAAAGAAAGCATTTATATTGATGATTCAATACCATAAGAACAGAACAAAATCTTTTATGCAGCATTAAAGATTTTTTTCATGTGATAATTTTTTACATAGCTCAATATTTTGAATTCAGCTGAGGAATCACTTTGGTATTTATTTAATAGTTTTCTGTTTTCTTTAAGGAACAAAAGCCTTCTGTTTGCATGATTTAATACCAATAAATTCAACTGCTACAAAAAGCAATATAATCCAATTGTGAAAACGTTTACTTTGTGTCTTGAAGACAACAGTATACTCTAAAAATAATGCATATTACTTTATATCGTTTTTAATATCAATATAAAACCAGTACTTATTTCATCACGTGGAGATCAGTTTAGAACTTGCTAATTGGATAAACTTAACTACATTCAAATTAATTCTGTAATTTTACCTGGGAAAAAAAAATAATAAAAAAAAAGAATCTTTGTGCCTTATGCTGGAAAGCATTGTACATGTAAACATACAGATACTCAGTGAAGTGCATTGTCACATGGGGCTATCCATACATAAATGAGCCTGAGCTCAGAGTCTCAGGGGAAGAAGGGAAGCACTGTGAGTAACTGAACTTATTGTAGGATGCTATGTCGTTTCTTTGGCCAATGAAGTCCCATGTCTGATCTAGCATGTCAGCTCTTTAAAAGCATAACTGACTCATAACCAGATTCTTCTACACCAAGAAAGATCCTTAAAACCTGTCACTGAAACTGTTAGGAAAATAACAGAAATATGAGAGATCTCTAATTCTACACAAGATTGTCAAGTCTAAACATCAGCCTGACCCTCCAAGTCCCATTACTAAACCATGTCCCTAAATGCCACGTCCAAATGTCTCAAATATCTCCACCACTCCACCACTTCCCTGGGCAGCCTGTTCCAGTGCTTGACCACCCTCTCTGTGAAGAAATTCTTCCTATTATCCAATTAAAATCTCCTCTGGTGCAATTTGAGATTGGTTCCTCACATCCTATCACTTCTCACCTGAGAAAAGAGAACAACACCCTCCTCACTGCAACCTCCTTTCAGATAGTTGTAGAAAGAGATGAGGTCCCCTCTCAGATTCCATTTCTCCAGACTAAACAACCCCAATTCCCTCAGCCATTCCTCATAACTCTTATATTCTAATCCTTTCAACATCTTTGTTGCTCTTCTCTGCACAAGATCAAGCAACTCAATAGCATTCTTGTAAGGGGCTCAAAACTGAACACAGTACTAGAGGTGTGGTCTCACCAGTGCCACATACAAGGGGACAATTATTTCCCTAGTCCTGCTGCCCACACTATTTCTGGTGCAGGCCTTCTTGGCCATCAGGGCACGCTGCTGGCTCATGCTCAGCTGGCTGTTAACCTACACCTCCAGGACCTTTTCTGTTGGACAACTTTCCAGCCACTCTTCCCCACACCTATACCACTGCATACGGTAGTTATGACCCAAGTGCAGTCAGGATCCTGCACTACCCTTCTTGAATGTCATGCAGTTGGTCTTGGCCCATTGACCAGATCCCTCTGCAAAGCCTTTCTACCTTCAAGCAGATCAGCAGTCCTGCTTCGTTTGGTATCATCTGCAAACTCACTGACGGTGCACTAGATCTCCTCATTCAGATAGATCATTGATGAACATGTTAAACAAAGCTGACCCCAATCCAGAGCCCTGAGGAACACCACTGGTGACTGGCCACTGATGGGATTGAACTCCATTGATGATAACTCTTTGAGCCCAGCCATCCAGCCAGTTCTTCACCCAGCAAACTGTACACCTGGCCAAGCCATGAGTAGGCAGGTCCTCCAGGAGAATACTGTGAAAAACAAGTGCTTTATTAAAATCCAGATAGACAACATCCACAGCTTTTCCCTCATCTACTAAGCAAGTCATCTTGTCATAGAAGGAGATCAGGCTAGTCAGGCAAGATCTGCCTTTCATAAACAACTGCTGGCTGCATTTTACCACTCAATTGTCCTGTATGTGCTTTATGTGATGACATTCAAGATGATCTGCTCCATAGTACATTTGCAGGAAAGTCTCAAATGAAGTATTTTAATCTAAAACTTAGTTCTTCTCTAACCTTTATCTGTGAGCTGCCTCCAGCTGGATATGCTCCTAGATTTTGGTTATAATGTCCTTCTCTGCTGGTTCTCTTCTCTCTTCTAAATTTAACATTTCTTTTAATGGATATTTCTCATTTCTCAATCCACTTTTCTCAGACAACCTCCTATGATTTTTCAGAGAATTGTTCAGAGAATAATGATGAACAAGAGGGGAATACCTATGGGGATAAAGGGTGAAACACATCTAATGAGGTGAAATTCTGTCTGATCTTGATCTAGATATATGAAGAGGAGGGTAAACAGATTCTTATGAGGTACCAGTCTCTTACAAAGATGGAAAAATCATAGTACATGTAGTCTTCTTACAGTGTTCAGTCCTGAAAGACATTTTAGCAATTAACAAGAAGATTATATATCACCTATTATACACACCTCTCCATCTTCCAGTCCACTAGAAACTTAAATTAGGCTAGGACTATTAGGCCTCATGCTCCCCAGTTTAATTAGAAGATGACTACATAACATTTATTTAGAGTAACTTTTTTTTTTTTTTTTAACCATTTTCATGTAGACTGGAGTTTCTAATCATTTTCAAACACTCTGAAGAAAGCAGCAGTTTTACCATCATAGACACTTAAACAAGCAGCAAACTATATTGGGTGATGGGAGGGACTGTTTTAACAAATCGCATTTCCTTTTTTTTTCAAAGAAAAAACAGTTAATGACAAAACCCACTTCATAAATTACTAGAACTGGATAACATGAAAAAAAAAAAAAAAAAAGAAAAAAAACAGCACATAAAGAATTGCACTTCCTGTCTATTACCCTGCAAAATTTTCTTCTCCTTTTCTTCGCCTTAAAAAGATGTGGTAGAAATTAGGTAACAGTGGTAAACGTAACTTCACCATTTCAGTGATTAAGTGATATAATAGAATTTTACTTACTTTCTTGTTATAAATCATGGCAGTTCTGGAGTTCTTCAATGTCAAAAAAAGAAACAAGCAACTTTTAAATGAAGATATACCTGAAAGACAGCCAAAAATATGATATGTGATCTCATCTCAACACATTCAGTGTTCAAGAAATATCTGGATAGGGGTAAATTCTTTATATTCTTGAGGCACAGACATCCCTGGACATTCTGGATGACACGGGATGAGGAAATCCTTGGGTGGCAGAGCTTAAACTGACACCATCAAGAGATGCTAAGATGAAAGTGAAGCTTTATATAGCACTCTGACCACTCAAACATACATCACCATCACCACTACCCACAAAAATTATGCAAGGAAAATAATGATCTATTTTATTAATATTAACAATGCCTTATTACACTAACAAAGGTATAAATGAAATCGGTATTAGGTCAATAAATTCAGAACATACTTTTTTTTTTCTTATTCATCTCCACTTTTTTCCTCACTTTCAAACTCAAGTTGCCCCCTGAAATCTGTTCTATGTATTTATAACACAGTTTTAAAAAGGAAAAGATATCCACTTTTGGTGAAGAAGTATACGAGTAGAAATCATAAAATCACAGAATAGTTTGGGTCGGAAGAGACCTTAAAAATCACCTAATTCTAAGCCCCCTTTCATGGGTAGGGACATCTTCCACTGTACCAGGTTGCTCAAAACCCCATCCAACCTAGCCTTAAACACTTCTAGAACAATAGGACAGTACTAGGACAACAGGCAAATAAGACAATATTTCTCTCTCAGTATCTAAGCAACAGAAATGCTACAAAGTCTGTTGCCTCATTCATATGAATTGACCTACTGAAGCCAATAGAATTATCTGTACAAGGAGGGAAAGCAGATAAAGAGACTTCAGAAGCAGGACATGATCTCTCAAATTGAGGGAAAAATACAAAATTTATTGCATGTACTGAAGATGATCATGGACTAAAAAAATACATTACCTGAAGCTAACTGAAATAGTTCACATAAAACTGTAATATTTTACCCTTGCCCTGAATTCTGTGTATTTTCTACAATCAGTTGTATCTTTTTACAGCATAAAATAATTGTACTTTCCTAGTGCCCTACTGAGTTGTCATTAATGTTGATCGCCAAAGATCGTCACCTACACAGGCTGAAGAATCTGTTTGATTTAGAGATGTATGATTCCCTCATGGCAAATTAGTAGTTTGGACTCTCCCTTAGATGGTTAGCATGAATGCACAAAGCTAAATAACAGTCATACAGGATTCATAGTTGGTGACTCACTCTTACTTTATTTAGATATGCATAACTGCATTAGTATCTGAATACCACACAAGCTTCAATGTATTTATTTTCTCAACAGTCCTAAAAGAGAAAAGTGTTGTTTTCCTCCATTTTATAAATGGGAACTAGAGAGAAATACTAAAACCTAAAACTGCAAAGGGTCTCTATCACCAACCAAAATGCACAGCCTGAAGGTAGATTTGTTGCCCCCCATGGAGATAAGTACAGGCTTCCCCAAACCCAGGAAGCTGGCAGGGAACTAGTTGTGCTTGTTAAGAAAGAAAGAAATGCTTGCAAGTGTTTGGTCTTTGCTGGAGTGTCTCCCTCATTACCCTCCCCACCCCGCTAGAGCTACTTACACCATATCAGAAAAAAAAAAAATGCAGATGATCACCCCATGAAGAAAAGGCAACAGAGTACTCACCTTGGAGATGGTCACACCGAGTGCCCCCATCCTGCTTGATGGGAAACAGCATTTGATTTCAGATTTTACAACCCAGGAGAGTACAAAACTGCAGAGCATTCCTATGGAAAAAATTCCCGTGAAGTTGGTTCTTGCATATAAAAAAGTGAAATTTATTGCCCAAATAGATCTCTTAGACTAAAAGCCACAACAATAGTTGCAGAGCTTTATATTTGTCTGCCTCAGTGAATCATTAGTAATATAAAGTAAAATAGTTTCAACCAGAAATGCTGAGAGTCATTCAGTCTCCAGTATCTTAAGAATCTGGGACCAAGTCAAAATGGAAAGAGCATAAATGAAGTCAATAATGAGCCCTCTAGTATAGCCAGACAGCTATTGACTCTCAGAGCTAGTTAGAGGCCAAGTGTGATACAAGGTACCTCTTACATTGATTCCTCCATCCAAGATACAGGGACTGATTCCTCTAAGCAAGATCTAGTTTTAGGAAAAATTTCAGTGTAAGGTAGGGTTCAAGGTGTCAGCAGGTTATGCAGCCACATGAGCATTTAGAAATGAATTTTGACTGACAAAAGCATGGAGTATGTTTCTTCATAGCGCTTTACTCTGTGCCAGAAACAGCACAACTTCTGCAGGGCAATTTAAGTGAAGCAGAGCACTGAGGAAATATAACTTTTCTCTAAGATTCCAGTCAGTACGTTAAGAATGAGCTTGAATATCTCTGCATAATACTCACAAGTATTTTTTCCCTATGTTTATCCTCTGGAAAAGACAGCAAGACACACTCAACAGCCAACCTACAATGGATCTATTTAACTCAAAATCTTAAGGACCATACATACTAAAAGAGAAAATAAAAAGCCATAGTTCATTATGAGGCATTAGAAGTGACACTGAAACACTATGTTTTGTTTTGTTGATTCTTTACCCGCCCCTCCCTTAGCCTTCACATTATTTTAGGTCATTTTATCTGAAATCTAATTTAAAAAAAAAAAAATCTGTTTTCTAACCAACAGATGTATATTGTGTTTGTGATTTAATCAGAAATAATGAATACAAAAATGCAATATTACAAATTTGACTTATCCCCATTAAATCATTTTCCGATATCATACAAACCATCAACTACCTTTTTCTCTTTTAACCAAAACTGCAGGTGGCACTGACATTTTTTCTTGTTCTAAGATGCTCAGTGCCAATGATTCAGCCCTTGCATAATGTTAGTCAGTAAGGAGAATGTACACTTTCAAAAGTCTGTGCCATGAAAAGATTCCAGATTATTTGAACCTCTTCCAAATCAGGTAGCCATCTGAAAAAGCGGTCAGTTCCACCTCTGAGGTAGCAATTGAAGTGTCCCTTTCTTCTGTAACCAAGCAGCTGCTGATTTTTTTTTAAACATAAATGTCCTGCCAAGATTATAACTGGGCACAGAAAGTATAGCCATCTGCCAATGCATGTTCACTTCTTGAAATGAATGAACATTAACAAAATAATCAAAAAATTAAACATACTGTTAAAGCAAGTATTTCTGTGTTTGACACTTGACCTGTGAATGCATCATTTCTCTTGACCACAATCATCACTGAAACATTTCACCTTTTTTTCTTAGTTTCTTCAATGGAAGCACCTAATTAACATTCAGAGAAGTATTCATTGATAAAATGAAAAGACATTAATCAAGGAATTCAATGATTATATAATACAGAATAAAGAAACCCCTCACCCTTTCAAATCTTTGCTGTGATTCACTAGCAGAAAGAGAATTGAGAAATATCTCTGTTTAGTCTTAGCCCACGAAAGTGCAAATGCATGCATATGATTACTGATTTATTAAGGTTTATTATAAGCTTCTCCCACAGGGCACAAACACAGAGAATCTTTTGACTAAACTCACTACATGATCCATAAAGATCACCTGTTTCTTCATTCTGAACTTTAGCTGTAGGGTACTTTTTAAGTCACAACCAATACAAAGAAAGAAAATATACAAATCCCTTTCCTTGGTCCTCTCTGTACATATGTCATTCAAAAATCATAGAACTCTTCAGAAAAGGAGTAACTGAGGGAAGAATGGTTAGCAACAAATTCCCATCTTTGTTAAAATTCATAGTAAAATATATTGATTTCAAAAAGTTCTAGATTTCACCCCTGCAGCCCAAATGTAAATATTTTTGTAGGAAGAGAAACCAAAATTTTGGAACTTTGGGAAACTCTAAAATGATGATGCTGTCTGAATCAATTAATCTGTTTTGCTTACCTTGACGAGGGAAAAAGCGTCATTTTCAAGAGCACTCTGACTTACTGCAGTACTTCAAGTGGACAGTGTATTGGTGTAATGAAGACAGGACTCCTGTGTGAATCAGAATTAGAAAGCAGAGCAGTACATGAAGCATTCCTTAGATTTTCGATCCCCAATTCAAAATATACAGCACTTATTCCCATCCCATGGGTGAAGGCCAATCTAGAACACAGCAGGCATATCCTTTTGAGCAAATTGGCCAGTGCCAGCCACATGTCAGAGATGATTAGTGAGGCAGATATGCCAGCCACCTCCTCTGACATCAGAGGTCAAATAAAGGAGAGTGCGACAAAAGCTGAAAAGCATCAACCCTCAGATGACGATGTGGCTGATCTGGCACATCTGCTATTCCCATCACTTCTCAGTACTTTTATTGGCATTATCTGCTGTGAGAAGAGTCCTTTTAGAACTGGCAGCTTGATTTTGGTTTGAGGAATATAATCATAATATGGTAGGAGAGAATCAGTCTGCCAACTGCTGCCTTTCTAGTACTGAATTAAATGCACTGCAAAAAGTCAGATAATATTTAGCTTCCACCTTTTAGACGTGGAGTGAAGACTCCAGATTGCCATAAACCATACAGGTTCAGTCTGCCATATTAAAAGCACTTTTTTTTTTTTTAACTGTTCTTTGTGAATAACAGCCTGTAAAAAAAGAAAAAAAGGAAAAAAATATCTTTTTTTTTTTTTGGAGGCTAAAGAAAAATTACAGAGAAAAGTTGCAGTAGGGCTGCTGAGCTACCAAATACTCTTGCCAAGCAATCAGACTATCTGATTTTCAAGTTACAAGAAAGCTGCTTCTCTATTAAGCTGTTCTCCTACTGTCAAGAACATCTTTATACAAGTGTAAGTAATGCATGTGTTTTGTCCTAGTAGTCCTTTTTCATGGATATATTCACTGTCAATAAAAATCAATTACATTGATTCTTAGGCATCTCAAGATGAAACTTTATCAATCATTGTGGTATATCAGAGAGATGTTTTTCCTAAAGAGATGATAATCTGTTGTAGACTCCTCCATCTAATTCCTCCAGAGGCTCAGAGTCCAGTAACTTTGAATAGATATTCCGCAGGGCACAATTAAGAGTCAGAGATTTAAAATCAGAGATTTTAAAACTTAGCAGTTATTCCAGAGGGGAGAAGGAGAAGGACATTCCTTCTTGGACTTTGTATTCATGCAGTAACATGGTCACAGCTTTCTGATATTTCATGCTTCTTATTACCCAAACCTGAGATTCAAGTACCAAAACTGGAGGCACTTGAAGTCTCCCTTTGCTTTTCATTTTCTTCAAAACTCACAGTGTGAAAGTATCTTCTCTGTAAACAGAGAGGACTCTGAGCAGAGATCATCACTGATGAAATTCTTCTCCTTCATTAACTGCTCATTTTTCTTAACTCCATCATATTAGTTAGCTTCCAGCAACAGTATAAAGGCATTTAATCAACATGTTTTTATAAATACATTGATTTTTTTTCAACATTATTTTGAACTTAGAGGAGAATGAGATAGAAGGAATTGACTGGACATTGCATATCTATTTTTAATTAACCCACTGCAGTGTTATTTAAACCAAGTAAGGTTTTCTTGCTCTATTTTGTTGAGCTCACAGAAACAAGAAGTGCTTTGTGCTCTTTGCTGCCTCTGCAGAATTAGTCCATTGGCAAGCACTATTTCTTCCAATTGTGCCAACCTCACCAGTGCTGTTGGTCAAGAACACTCTTTCACCATATATCTGTGCTGCTCTTTATGAAGACAATCATTTTCATAGCAGCTCCATTCAGATTATAGAAAAAAAGGTTACACGTGAATATGTCTCAAATGGATATATATGTTTTCTTATATGTTAATTTATCTGTTTCAGAGTGAACAAAGAATACAAAAAGTTGTAGGTTTCGTCTTCTAAGATGCAATAGGTCCTCATAGTTACTCTGCATTGTAGAAGTAGGATGCATAACCCAGTTTTACTTAAAATGTTTATCATACATTAAAATAATTAATTTTGCAGACCTTATATATTCTTGGATTTTAGTCTACTGGCTAAACTTTTCTGTCACAGGTCATCTCTGGAATCCCTCCAAAATACTACACTCATGATTACCAGCTCGCCAGTTCTACAATTTCCTTTCTCCATTTGGTCTTGTCAGTCTCAAAACTCTCTGAGGTTGCACAGAACCCACAGAACATATCAAGAACATTCATAGAACTGCAAAAGTGCATTTGTAACACATAATTGCACTTCTTTTCTAAGGTACACTTTGAAAATTCAGCTCCATTTTTCCACATCCATACTGGCTTTACTTCCCTAACCCCGCTGCTGAGACACAAAAAGCTTTCTTTGAACTGTGGAACTGAAATATATTGGCATAAGAAATAAAATCAAAATTACGTTGATTGTACGTGCTCAGCAAGAGTTCATGTAACAACTCAGTAAAATTGCTTGTATTATATATAAGAAAGATGATGACAACACAGTTGTGACTTTTAAAGGAAATTATACCCTTAAAATGTTATAATGACAGCAGGTATAATGATGGTTATCTACTATGATAAGTACCTCACTATGAAACTCCTAATTCTCCCTCTGTAATTATATAAACAAATTAAATCATTTTACTTAGTTGTCTTTTTTATATGATTAAATTAATTTCAGACAAGGTGGTACTGATGTGATAAAAATAAAAACACACAGAGAATAAGCATGAGCTACTCTGGTTTTATCACATCATGGAAACAGGAGGTTGTTATCTCGGAGGAACTGGCTATTGCTAGGTTGCAGCTTATTTTCCCAACACCATTTATAAACATCAGTGCCATTTTATGTTTGGCATTCCTCTGTATTAATCAGCTGGGAACACTTTTTTTTTTTTTTTTCTCAGTGTATATGCATCTGCAGTTATGCACATGTATTGTATATTTTTCCTACACCAGTGAATAAAGACAAAGGAAAAAAAAGACATACAAGCAAATAATCGGAGTTAGGAAACACTCCTAGAACATTAAGTATACAAGATTCATAACCCTGAGGGGAAAATAAAAGGATGGGTTTTCAAGGTTTGGAGGTTTTTGTCTGTTTGTTTTAGAAATGTCTGGAACAATATATTCTTCTCTTAATCCTATCCTCTGACATAGCTAAAGTTTTTTTAAGCAAAGAAAAAAATAGGGAAAGGGATACCCAGAGGAAGATGAAAGAAAACAGCTTAGAAAATCCTTATCCAAATGTTAAAGACAGCAAAGTTATATCTGATGAAAAAGGAATTTCATGATTGTCACCATATATTTAATTAGAATTTGTATTCAGTATTGTGAATACCAAGAAGATCTAATTTGCCATGGTAAAAGTACTTCCAAACAACCTGAAACCATAGAGTTTCAGAATATATTGTAGTTTACAGCAATTAGCACTTGTGATAACCACATGGAACTATTTATGTTTATCTGTGGCTCCTTTTAATTATTTGTGGAAAAGGTGTACTATGCTAAAAGAGTTCCTATCTACCAGAAATTAGATTTTTTTTTGTTCAGTATTGTCATCTTGCAGGGATGTCCTAATACACAACAGGAGGTTCTTAGCTGCTATCACAGTTTCTGTAAATAACCATGATGTCTGCAGCTGGTAAAAACTCTATAATAGCTTCATATAATTAAATGCCAACGAAGGCAAACTGCAGCAGCATAAAACTCAGGTTTTCTCTTTCTGCATAAAAGAACTCAGTTTTGGCTCTGGTTTTATAAACTTGAATGTTTCGTCCTGAATTATGGCCCACTAATATTTTACAATGTCAGTTCTCTTCCTCTATGTCCAATTCCAAATTTAGTGCTAAAAAAAGAATATCATTCAGAAGTCCATTTCTTCCTTTATGTCCACTAATTACTTAAAATCCACAAAAAAAAAAAGTGAGCTGTTTTCTTAGCTATACCATCACCTTCATATAATTTCATATTTATGGTGAACCCTGAACAAATCCTTATCACTCCTTGTTTCTGCTTACACAGATGCCATGAATGTCTATTTTTTTTATTGCCGTTCTTACTTGGAGATTTACCCACAGCGAGCAACTTTGGGTGCCTCAAGCTTTATCTTTTGGGCTTTATATTTGGAAAAAAAAATAAAATGAAATGCTTCTCCACAGTTACTGGTGTGGAAGAATTTTTTTTCTGCAATGGATATGTGAAGGTTGAAACTCCAACCAGCTTGTTTTGAGAAGTTTCCAGAAAATACAACTTGCTTTTGAGAAACCTCGAAACACAGTGTCAGATAATCAATGCTACCAAGGAAAGAGATTCATCAGGGAGATAACATGGTCTAACAAACTGAAGGCTTTATAAATCAATATAAGAATCCTGCAGTAGACCTGCTAGTGCAAGGGGAATGAACAGGTCACCAAATAATGATGTAAAGCACTCTGCATGGGACATGCTAAGCCAGCAGTTGGGTTCATTGGCTGAACCAGGTCAGCTCAACAGCATTTTCCTGGAGGAGAAGAGAAATGTCAGTTCAAAGAGGAAATGCTGCGCCAAGAGCTCAATGTCTTCTCACAGAAACAGCAAGAATAGATCCAGAAGCTGCTGTCTCTCCCAGCAAGTGGGAAGATAAGGATGTATATTACCATCTGGACAAAGCAGTATCCAGCTAAAATGCAAAAAGAGGAAAAGGGACATCCTCATCTTGTTTGCCACTCCATCCAAATATTAAAGATATAGAAAATAAACTAGACAGTGTGAGGAGGAAGAACTTTCCTGCTGCTGTTGCAGCCATGCTTTAAGATACACCCAAACTGCTTCCAAATCTAAACTACTCTGAATCAGCTTTTCCATTCTCAAAGTAGGTTTCCATAATAATAATAAGTATATGGTTTCTTTAAAAGCATTCATTATTTTCGCACATAATAAGAGCAGTAATTGCTGACCGAATAAAGTTCTACATCTACATCTCTCTGGTATGTAGATAATAAATACTCTGCTGCTCTACTATATGAGCAAAATGAATCATTAAGAACTAGGACAGGAAAAAAAACACTAAGACTTTAGAAAGTAACACAGAATACCTATTCCCCTTCTATATCACCATACAGCATGTATAATAATTTCCATTATCTGGTAACAAATTTATGATACTTCCTGTGCAAGCTATAGTCTCCTGTAAAAGATTTCCTCAAGAGAAACCTTCAGAAAAATGTTCTAAAGTTTACTTATGATTCCGCAGATAGATTAACACATCTGAGAAAGGGAGGGAAACGTGAGAGAGGAGGAAAAAAAAAAGGGGGGACAGGGCGCAGAAGTAAAGGTGCTACAGAGAAGGGAATGTTAGGATTCTAATGTTGGGAAGTTGCATGTTTTCTCCATACATAAAATTCCTGTATGCAATAATGTAACAACTCTTGCAGCATGTTGCTCAGAAACAGAGGACAATGTAGGCACACAAATAAGCCAGCCAGGCAGATTTGCACAGATGGATAGAGATTTAACTTGAATAAGTTTATTAAAGTGTTGCGTTTACAGGTGTTTGCAAATAAAATTAGCCCAAATTAAATCAAAACCTGTAGGAATTAGAAGCAATCTGTCATTAATAACTCAGTGCTTTTCAAATGTGGAAGACAGCATTAAGTCTCAAAGTGAGGCTATGGAGTACAGACAATACATGAAATATCTGAATCCATCTCCAAATACCTTCATATGAGATGGAAGGATGAAGAGTAAAAACTCCACCATTTTTAAAGTCATACCTGTAACTTCATTAAATGTTAATATTCAGTAAGAACTTAAAAGACCATTGAAAATATGGAAATTTGTATGTGCTCAGAAGAGAAAATTTGTTTTAACAGACAACCCTAATGGCTCATGATGAATCACTCTTCTTCTTCTACAACCATAATTTCTTCAGAGGGTTATAACCAGCCTTATGGCTTTTTTCCTGTGGAATAAAGCTTTCCTTGGGAAACCTGTAGTTACAGTTGATTGGTAATACTAAAATAACCTCTGTTATCTAACTCTTTTGGCCTCATTAAACTATTTAAAGTATCTGGACTGAGCTTTTATTAATGACTGTGGCATCCTCTGGAATCTGTTCCCTGAGGCAGATTCATGGCTAGAGCTTAGAGTTATTTCTCACACACACACATTCCCTTTACCTTGGAGGTTGCTTTTTTTTCACTTCATGATCAATTGGGAAATTACTATGAAATATTTATTTAGTTGATAATCTGTATTGACACATGATCACAGGTGTAATTTAACCCCTGTGCAAAAGAAGAATTCAAAACTTATATCTCCAGAGCTTGCAACTTTGTCGATGAGAAATGAATTATATTAAATAATTCTACAAGAGTAAATATTATCAAAAAAAAAATAAGGGAATATAATGTGTGGTATATCTAGAATTTTCTTCAATCTACAGGCTTCTATTAACAAGGATCATTGTTAAATAGGGAAAAAATATTTCCTCCCATACTTAAAAAACTAAAACTAAACTAAATCTATGTGTACAGGACAATATTGACCTTGACAACTAAAAATTCCATTGTGAATGGAGCCACTAAGGCTATCTTGCATGGGATCTTGCTTAAGATACCCTCAAAACACAGCATAGTAAGTCTTAATATGCATCCACTTTTGAACAATTATTTTTATTACTGAATATATTTGTATCTTGTTCCTGAATTATCTGGGAATTCAGTCTAAATCAAAAGAAAAAATCTTATGCAAAGAATGTGTCAAGTCAAAGAATTATATAGGTACTCTTTCAGTAAAATGTATGTTTTCACAGTTTTGGTTTTAAATATATGCTTTTATGTAAACTGTATTTGGGCTTAGCACATCATAAAAGCGTCTGATGCATATTTTTGGAGTACTAATGAAATGCATGGACTTCTTTTATTGAGTCTGGGTCTACAGAGAAATTACATAACAGATTTAAAAGTAATCAGCAGTATTATAATTAGAAATTCGGTTCTGCAGGGATAGCTACTGGGTTATTTGGTGCATATAGTGTGCAAATACCATCTGGCAGGAACCGAATCACTTATTTTAAATATCTAACACACTTCAATATTACTGCCGCTGTGTTCCTCTGGGCCTTTCTATAATTTCCATATTTAGCCATTAATTAGCAGGGTAGAAGCCTCTGTGTTCACTTAGATGAAGTTCACCATAATGCAAAATGAACAAAGCCACCATTTCTATGTTAATACTTCCTTGAAATACCTCAGACATCATGAGAAGCTCTCCTCAGATAAACTAAATTCTACTTACTTCAGGGACAGATGCATCATATCATGAAGACTGCTGCAGCATAAAAGGGTTAACAGCCAACAGCTCTAGAGAATAACCTCTGAAGTTCAAACACATCAACACTGATGTTTTAAGGAGTATCTTCATCACAGCTAATTTTAGATGTTCCAGTAGCTCCCCTGAGCCACTATGTGTATTGTATCGTCAACTCTTTCAAAATGAGACAAGTCTTCCACAATAACCAGGTCAAACCTACTTTATCCATCTCCACTATTTTTTTTAACTAGAACTCAAATACTTATCACTTCTTACCTGGTTTGACCCTAAGTTTCCTTTCTTTTATAGTATTTCAAATAAGACAGGCATTTTGACACACACTGTGTTTACCCCCTCCTGAATCTCTGAACTCTTGCACTCTGTTCATCCTGCTTTTAAACAATCTCATAAAAGAATGCAATGGGTCACCTGCTGGAAAAGGCTGAAGCCTGGCCAGCTCTGTATCTTACACACTTTGATGTAAAGAGCCTGTAGAGAACACCTGTTTCGTGAGTAATTATGTGGGATCTAGTGGTCCCAGGGTGTCAGGAATAGTATAAATACTAGCGTTCTGGTTGTCTTCACAAGATAGCTTCCTGGACAGATCTTACATTTTCTAACACCAAGCCAAGGAAACGGTAGAGAGCATATTGAAATATGCTGCCTATTTTTCAATTAAAACTGCATAATATTAATGTTATTCTTGGCATTAACACAAAGTCCATGTAGTTTCTATAGGATTGTTCCCCACTTCACTGCCAGATCTCTAAAAAGAGCACAGAAAAAACAGAGAAAACCTTTTGCAGCAATGCACCCAGCTAGGGTTAACTTAACTAAGGTAATATGTAACAAGGTAAAGGAAGTTATAGGAATTTGTAGTTTTCAGAATATAAAAATCATGAATGTTGCTCCCATAGAACAGATGGGAAAGATAAGAATTAAGTTTGGAAGAAAGTTTAAAAAAAAAAAAATCAACAGAAACAGAACAAAAACATTTTTGTAGCTAAATTGGAAAAAATAAATAAATAGAAAGCTTAATAACCTAATTTTCAGACTTGGCCACCTACATTAGTATTTTAATTCTGTAATGGGGGGAAGTAATCACAATGGGGCTTTAATTACATGTATCATTTGCTCTTAATTCCCTTTCATTTTACCCTGTACTTGAAAGGCAGTTGGAAGGTAGTACAGAACTCCAGCAAACTGGAGGTAATACAACCAATGGCAGTAAACCAGATTTTTACCTCTAAAATACCGGGCTTAATCTAGCTTTATGGCAATTACTCTAAGTTAGTCAATGTGAAATAAGAAAGTGGTATCTGTCTGTTTCCTCTAATGAAACACCTTTAGAAAGTTAGCAGCCTAGATGACAGACACAACATGAAAATCAGTGATTCAACAGCCCTAAACACTGAACAATATCTTCAGCCATCACAGATTACTATATAGCTTTTGAGAAGAAAGAAACTTGCACTGTCCTCATGTGCTCTTCCTACTCTGCAGAAGCAAAAAAGCTTCAGCCTGAGGTATTGTCTGCTTTCATTACTACAAATGTAAGCAGTTTAACAAGTATAGACATATGCTTGTATATATCAATACACAATAGAGAGAGAGTGGGAAAGATAAGAAACTACTCTTCATTTTACAATTCTATTAATATTTGTGCCTACAACCAAAGTGAAGTTCAGTATGACATGAAACGTGAGAGGTTGTGCCTGGAGAATCCAGACAAACTATCTGGGAATGAAAGCAAATCCAAATGTTGGGGTGACAAAGTGCATAGGGTAAAAGCACTAAATTATTCTGAATAGTATGTTCAATTTACTCCTAGAAAAGTTGAATGATTAATTTCTCCATAAAAGAATACAAATCACAGGCTATATAACTGGTAAAGTAACTATAAAAAAAAAAAATTAAAAATGGGGGGGGTAGGCTGGAGGAAGTAGCAACAAATATCAACAGACTCTTCTTGGTCCGAAAAATTGTCACCTGCAGGCCTTTCCAGAGCCTGAACAATGAAGTCAAAAACATTGGTCAAGATATGTGGCTGGTGACTTTACAGCGAATGTACCACACTGACTCAACAGGAGATATGTCCGATTACCATAATACTTGTAGACATCATTACAGATGTGGTTTCTAACTCTAGTGCTCCATTTGGAAGTAAAGCAGTATCTGTTTTCATTAGTACTTAGGAAGAAAACCACTGTATGGGTGAGTCCAGGAAAACTAAGGAAACACTGGCAAACCACTGCCACTCTTTCTTCATTGTCTCCATTCTCCTTTTAATAATAAACTATCTTAAAATTTAGATGCGTTAGAAAAACTAGACTGTTAATGTTTGTCAAAACAAAAGCTTAGTTAGGAGTGGTAGCCCCAATTTTGTTTCTAAACTGGGATTCAAGTCATTACTCTCTGCTTAATTAAATTCCTGTTGTAGTTTCAGTTAGAAAAGCTATTACTCATTTTATGTGCTAAAGAAGAGCTCATATCAATGACCATGAATGAAGCCATACAAAAAAGAGTAATTTGGTAACCCATAAAAAAAAAAAAGGCTTATTGTTGCCTAATTTGATCAACATAAAGGCAATTTAAATTCACAGGTATAACTCTCTTGTTTAAATAGGCTTAATAAAAAGTTGAAAATCATACCAATTGGTTATGGCTGTAGGTGTCAAGGTTTTGGCAGTGGGAAGCTGCAGGGGTGGTGTCTGTGACAAGAGGCCAGGTTGTGTCCTGTTCTGCAATGGGCCCACCACAGCACGCAGCTGGGACAATCAGCCTACCTGGTGGTGCCCCTGGGAAAACATATTTAAGAAAGGACAAAAATGACAGAGGGAAGAAAGAAATTATGCATGCATGCATGAGAAACAACCCTGCAAACTCCAAGGTCAGAGAAAAAGAAGGCGAAGAAAGTGCCTCAAGCACCAGAGCAGATATTCACCTGCAGCAAGTGGAGAGGATAATGGTGGATCAGATATTTCCTTGCAGCCCATGGAGGAGACTATGATGGAGCAGGTATTTTCTTGTAGCCTGTAGAGAGGACCCTTGCTATCGCAGACATCGACACAGCAGGACTCCACGCCAGAGTAGGTGGATATACCCTGAAGGAGCTATAGCCTATAGACAGCCCAATCTGGATCAGATTTACCCTGAAGGACTGTGGAAAAGAGCCACACTGGAGCAGATTTATTGTGAAAGACTGCAGCCCATGAAAGCCCACACAAGAACAGAAGTGTGAGTTAGAACAAGTGGCAGCGAGAAACTTTTAAGGACTGCCTGCAACCCCTACTCCCCATCTCTCCTGCACCATACAATAGGGAGAAGGAGGTAGAAGAGTCAGGAATAAACGAGTGAGTTTGAACAGCTGTCCAAGGTCAACCTCCCACAACCTTAAAACTTCCTCTCTAAAAAAATGTTAGTGAATCAAATATTGCCTTTATATTAAGTTACACTTTTATTAACACTGACATTCATGTATATAATAATTTACACTCTGGATACCTGTTTTATTCAGGGAATAAAATCTGCCAAACTATGGTTATTTTTATGAACCATTCTGCTACCTTTTGTTTGGAGGTCAGATCATTAGCAACATCTTTAACGCATGTGTTTTTTCACTCTATGGCTTTCAGACTATGGTTGTATGAGAAGTATTTCCCACAGGTGTTTTTAATCGTAGTCTCCAAAATATCTCCTTATTAAGTAAACAGACATATACTCAGACCTAAAGTGTAAAAGAGAAGGGAATCTATTGACTTAAATATGAACAAAAGAAAAACAAATTTGCAAACAACTTTATGTTAAGTGTGCAAGCAGAAAATCTTTATACTTTTAATGCAAAACATTATTATGTGTATTGATAATTTAGCACAATTTCCAATAAGCAGAACTTAAAATTGTGAGAAGTTCAAGGATGAAAGTATTACTTACCTCCTCTTCTTGATTAAAAAGAAAACAAATCTACCATGTGGCTTAATGTATAGGCTTAATGCACACCTCACTAAGTTAGATGATTAGGAGGTAGTTTCTTCAAATGACATGAGAAAATTCACTGTTAGTACTGGATTTAGTTCTGAACTATTTGGATTATTTATTATTTGTAACTATTTAAATGCAAGTAAGGATGCTGGCTGTGTGCAGTGTATGGAGACAAGTGTATGAAAACTCTTTTATTGTATATATTCTGTGCCTACATTTTTACAAGTATTCAGTCGTAACTATTTCCCAAATATAGATTTTGTTGTTGTTGTTCATGTTGTTCCTATACAGTCTAAGGGAAAATTCAGAGAAGCAGCATTCAAGACTTCCAAGTTTCTAGGTAGTACTTAAGCTAAGCTACCATGTTCATCAAGAAGAACTATAAACATATTGCCCTTTGGCTATTGCTGAAAAACACTTGTCTGAAAGGTTATCAATACTAAAATGCTTTATAAAGCACATCTTGGATGACTGCTGTTTAAAAGTGCTCTGAAAACATCATAGAACAGTCTTGTGGTTTTCACAGATAAGGCATTTCTAGAGCCAGATTATTTTTATGAACCCTGAGGATGTCATTTCTACCAAGAACACTGAAGGGAATACAGTCAAAGGCAAGAAAATTTCCTGCATTTAATGGAATAATCTTTAAAGAAACTCCCGTGGACTACTGCTTGTATATTAGCACTTCACATTACCAAATCTGTCACTGAAAGTGAAAAACATTTGAGATACGCAAAAATAAGAAAAAGGCCTACGCCTCTTGGAACTTCAGTTTTCTCCTTACAGTTCTTTGACATTTAGGAATACTCAGCATTCTTCAGCATCAAACTTCTTTCCCTTCTTTCTTTTTCAGCAAAGAGGCTTATGGACTTCAAACTGTGTCATTTACATTTTAACAAAATATATATATATATATATTCAACAGAAACTCACATGAAGCAGAGAGTCCTGAGAAATCTTACAAAGGAAAAATAAATTGCTTCATTGCAATGACGAGCCCCTATTGTATGTAGTTTATGAAAAGCCAACTGTCATGAAAATTCTTAATTTATAGTGTTCAACAAACTGCTACTAACTGAAAAGCATTAATCAACATCACCAACTTAATGTGCTTTGTCAAACTTCTCAGTCTCTTCTGCCAAAGAAGAGCATTTTTGACAAGTAGGTTGATTAGTGAGCTAATTGTGTTTGACTGAGGGGAGAGTGTGTGACAAGAACCTTAAAAGATGCTAAGAGTGATTTAATTTGCTCATACATAAGCTGTGTACAATACTATTGTTTTTCAAAATGCATGTCAATAAGACTGATAAGTTATTATGCAGTTTTAAGAAATATTTCAAACCTGATCTCATTCTCCTTATGAAATAATTTATGAGAGAAAATGTGCAGCTGATCAGAAAGATGCCCATTAGATATGAATAATTACCAACTACAGAGTGCTTTGCTAGCTCAACTGTATATAAAAGGTAAAGATTCTTGCTTTGGAGCTCAAATAAGCATAACAAAAGATAACATACTTGGCCAACAGCATCCTGGCTTATATCAGGAATTGTGTGGCCAGCAGGACTAGAGAATTGACTGTCCCTCTGCACTCAGCTCTAGTGAGACTGCACCTCAAATACTGTGTTCAGTTTTGGGACCCTCACTACAAGGACATCGAGATGCTGGAGTACGTCCAATGACAGGCAGGAAAGCTGGTGAAGTGTCTAGAGAACAGGTCTTAGGACCTGCGGCTGAGGGAGCTGGGGTTGTTTAGCATGGAGAAAAGGACGCTCAGGGGAGATCTTCTCACGCTCTACAATTACCTTAAAGGAGGCTATAGTGAGGTGGGGATCAGTCTCTTCTCCCAAGCACCAAGTGCTAAGACAAGAGGAAATGGCATTAAGTTCCACCAGGAGAGGTTTAGGTTGGATATTAGGTAAAAATTCTTCACTGAAAGGTTTGTGAGGTATTGGAACAGGGTGCCCAGGGAAGTAGTTGAGTCACCATCCCTGGAGGTCTTCAAAAAGCATGTAGATGTAGAGCTTAAGGAGATGGTTTAAGGAGATGGTTTACTTGGCAGTGCTAGGTTAAAGGTTGGACTTGGTGATTTTAGAGGTCTTTTCCAACCTAAATAATTCTATGATTTTATAATTCTACTTTTTTAAGTGTAATAGCTACTCCAGAATTAAGGTAGAAATCAGCTTCTCTAACAAAGAAAGCTTAACGTGGAATCCCACAGTGCAGGAATCCCACTGCACTATTTTGTTTTTCCTAATTTTCAGATATTTGAGCTATTGTCAACAAGATTTTTTTTTTTTTCTGAAAGGTGTTGTGGGAAATGCAAAGGAGTTTTAACACAAGCGGCTTATAAACAAGAGAACATACCTGACCTTTCATGTAATGCCGGTGTTGTTTGGAGAAGACCTGCCCACAAGCATTTTCCAAGTCTGAGGTATCCCAAGCAGTACAGATTTGACATAGGCAATTCTGTGACATCCACTTATCTATTCAAGTATTTGTTAGTATGGGAAGCATGGGAGAGTGTGGCACTGGTGTGTGCTATACTCTGCTCATCCTGGGCCAAAAGAGCAGGACAAGGAAAAGCTGTCTTAAATTATTCTAATCAAGTATTCTAAGTATCTTCCAAAAGTCAAAACAACAAAAAAGGATAAAACCAAGGGTCTGTTCAGCCTGTTCTGCTTCTGTTAGTAGCCATGAGCAGATATCTAGGGAAGAGTAGGAGCAGAGTAAACCTATGTAATTCTTTATTATGCTTTCATGTACTCTAGTCAGTTTTAGTTCAGGAGACTTCCTGAGCATGTTGAAATTCTTCTATTTAGTAAGCCAAAATGATCTCTCACTCCAAGTGTTTGTTCAGTCAATCCCTTGAGCCAAATATAAGGTTTTGCACCTCTGTGACATCTTTTGGGAAGGTATTGCACAGATAAACACTAGTGAGAAGAACCACTTCTTACTAGATTTCTCAGGTATCACTCCCTAGTGATGGTGACTAGCACTGAGCCTTTCTCTCTGAAGACAGGGTTCTTTCTCTGGTTGTGCCCTATTTTATATAGATCCACACTGCATTTCATCTGCCATTTTATTGCCAATTCTTTCTGTTTCCTAGTGTCCTTCTGCAATATTTTGGTCTCGGTCCTCATCCTACCTACCCTAAAAAACCTTGTACCATCATCAGATCTTGTAATTTCACTGCTAACCAATTTTTTCAGGTAATCTGTGAACATGCTTGCCCTAGCACAGAGCCCTCCTAACACCAGTGATCTTTCAAAACAAACAAACAAACAAACAAAAAAAAAACATTAAAAAGAAAAATCTGTTTCCCATTTTTCACTTTCTTTCTTTTCTATGTCATTTTTACCCTCTTGTGCCATGGCCACTTAATTGCCTTACAAGCTTTAGGTAAGGAATTTTGTCATTGTTTTTTGGAAAGCCACAGACTACATCAACCAGGTCATCCCTAGCCACAATCCTGTTGACTTCCTGAAAGAATGACCAGAAGTTGTAAAGATGACCTTGTCTTTTCAGAAGTTATTTTCCAAAGCAGCTTATGTTTACTCAGGTACTAATAGTCTTCTACTGTAGCCTCTTCTAGTGTGCCTGGTACAGACATTAGGCTTACAGGACTGGAGTTTCTAAATTAGAATTAAACTTGCTGCACTCTATCATAGAATCATAGAATGGTTTGTGTTGGAAGGGACGATAAAGATCATCTGATTCCAACCCCCCTGCCATGGGCAGGGACACCTCCCACTAGACCAGGTTGATCAAAGCCCCATCCAACTGGGACTTAAACACTTCCAGAATGAGTCTAGAGGAGGGCCATGAAGATGATCAAAGGGCTGGAGCACCTCTCCTATGAAGACAGACTGAGAGAGTTGGGGTTGTTCATTCTGGAGAACAGAAGGCTCCAGGAAGACCTTATAGCAGCCTTCCAGTACCTGAAGGGGGCTTACAGGAAAGCTGGGGAGGGACTCCTTGTCAGGGAGTGTAGGGATAGGTCAAGGAGTAATGGTTTTAAGCTAAAAAAAAGGGTGGCTTTAGATTAAATATTGGGAAGAAATTGTTTACAGTGAGGGTGGAGAAGCACTGGAACAGGTTGCCCAGAGAAGCTGTGGCTGCCCCATCCCTGGAGGTGTTCAAGGCCAGGTTGGATGGGGCTTTGGGCTACCCTGAAGTCTAGTGGAAGGAGTCCCTGCCCATGGCAGAGGGGATTGGAATTAGATGATCTTTAAGGTCCCTTCCAATCCAAACCATTCTATAATTCTATAACCTGTGCCAGGATTTTTACTGCTTTTGTGCTGGAAGAAGGATTTAGCTCTAGCTTGATTCCTTTAGGATACAATTTCTGTGTTGTTCACTGAGGCATTAATTCAGTTTGACTATCAGGTCTCTGCAGCATAAAATCCATCTCTATTGCCTACACAGCTTACTCTGTCTTTCACATATGTTTTGTATCCTGTTAGCAAAATACCCTACTAACTGCCTTTTTTTCCACTAGATCTCCATCTACAACCAGACATTCAGACTGCCTGCTCTTGCTTCCAAAGCCTTTCTGCACTGCACAGAGCCATTTTATTCCTTTTTTGGGGTATTTGGTTCCCATAAGGCTCAGATGAAATCCATTCCTCCCATACAGTTTCCCTTTATATCACAGGTAAGGGCCAACCCTGGGTGAAGCTGCAGCTTGTATTCTTACATCTTCTCAGGCATAGAAACTCTGCTTTACCTTCCTCTTTTCCTGCTCCTTCATATGGTACCACGATCATTCCAGAGGATATTTCCAAAGATTTTCCTTTCCTCTTCTTCCTTCCCAAGTGCCTCAAGCAGCAGATTGCTTTCTCTGAGGGATGTAAATTGCCTACGCTATTCATATACATACGTTACCCTCCCACAAGAAAGGTATAAGACAACTCGGCACAACTGTCTTGACAGCCCACACTGTGCAAGAGTGAGCTCCCAAATTAGGAATAAATTTCTGCGCTTTTGCTGCTGCTAGATTGCTAGATCAACAGAAGAGAGCAGTTTGGCCATGGAGGGAAAAAAAAAAAAAAATGAAAAAGAATTCTTTAAAGGTTCATTCCAGTCATTGCAAACTATAGATATTTTTGACAGTGCAGAGTGACCTTCAACTAAGAAGCTACATTTTGATTTATAATTCTTCTTCTGAAAGAGGGAAGCATTTCTGAAACTTAGCAAGGTGTTGTGTAGTCAAGTACAGACCCAAGATAGCTTCCTCTGAATTTCACAAAAAAAATATAAATATAAGTGGGAGCTCCAAAATTATAGTTTCAAGATTTGCAATAAGGAGACTGAAACAGTTGAAAGAAAACTGTACAACCATAACTATTAAAAAACAATATCACAAGAGTTGCAAAAGATATTATGGAGATAGGGCAGAGTATTAACTAACTTCATCTTCCATCGCACTTGTAAGACTCATTTGCCTGAATATCAGTCAACAGCTATCCAGATTAACACAGTTTCACATCTGCAGTAGCCAATTCTTACATAAGAAGAAAATTTGGATGAACTATTTTATACCAAGCCCTACTTAAGTATAAAACAAATCTAAACTTTTCCTGCCTGAAACAGTTTTTCTCCTGTTTGGTGTCCTGTGTAGGGAAACATGGGAATTTTGCTGCTTCTTTTGTTTCTATCCTACATGGGATAAACTAAGTGAAGTCTTAATGCTCAGTAATGTCAATAATAGCATTCTCAATATTTTACAAAGTTATCAAGCATGCAATGTGTCTTACAAGTCACTGACTTGGATTAGAATTTGAAGCAACAATGTCTTATGTTAATAATACCATAACACTAACAGGTCAAATGAGGCAACATATTACTGGACTTAGTTTGCCTTCCTCTAGCCACAATATTTGCATGATGTGGTGTTTTGGTTTTGTTTGTTTTAATGGTTTGGTTTGGGTTTTGTTTGTTTTATTTTGCTTTCTGTAATACAGCATAAGTTAAAACAGTTTTTTTTATCATTTATTTAGCTATTTATTTATTCAGCCTCTATCAGAATGCCATGCTGCTTTTCTGTCTGATAAGAATTTACTTTTTTTTCTTTTTGCTTTTTGACTCATTATTTAAATTTTAAATATCAATACACTTACTGAGAAGTGTACACTTCTCACTTATCTATTTTTGGTATTTAAAAATTCCCCAAAACTTAACTGCATTCTTTCTTATCACTTATATACCATATCTTAAAATGGAAACAATAACATCTTCCCATGTTTTAGCTACAACACCTAACATGTCCACCTGCAGGGTGCTAAATATTCAGCACCACAACACAAGAGACCACTCATGTCAGTTGGCAGCAGCATAAATCTGATTCCCTTAAGGGCCAGAGTGGGCACTTGAGAAATGCAAGAGTCACCGGCTAAGGGGAGACACTGCTGTCAGGAGGGGGAGGCTCAGTCCACTTGATCATCAGAGCTGTGCCAGCAGCTATCAAATATTCCTAAGATTGTGCATACTTGGGCAATTTAAATAGCAGAGCAGAATAGCTCCTTAGAGATTTTCTACCCTTGCTCCCTTTGGGAGGAAAATGCAAGACATAAAATTAAAACCAGACAAATGATTTTACACAGCTAAATGAGTCAACCATGTGTACTAGGCAACAAACCGTTGGCCAACATATGGTTTATCTATACCAGCGTGTATGTTTTATCAAGTTATCTTTCCTTAAGGAAATCAAAATTATTTTACTTTTGCTCTGGGCTAAGATGCACCGTTATTGTGGGCCAGCTGACTCACATAACCTTGTTAACCTGTAATGAATTGTTTACATGGCTCTGTCCTCAGTCAAACCCAGCAGAAGTTCCCAGGAAGAGAGCACACTCCACTTCTAGCCCTTAGCATCCCACTCCACCAAATTGAAGAGACCTGATGCTAATAATGGAAATGTCAAAGCTACTCAAGAGGAACAGAAACATCTTTCACAGAAGAAAATGTTAGGCAAGTTCCTAACATGTGGGTTCATACACAGAAGCTTAAAATAATGGAAGAAGAGTAAAGGAGATTATTATGGCAAAATAGGTATGCATGTGTCCTGTATTTTCATGTTCCACTGCTGCCAATTTTCACAGTTCTCACAAGTTTCACCTAACTGATTGTTTTGTTTGTTTATCTTAAAGACCTTTTCCAACCTAAATTATTTTATGATTCTACAATAAAAATTCCCTGCTCCTAGAACCAATATAAAGTCTGAGATCATTCAGAAGTATAAATAAATAAATAAATAAAAATCATAATAAGAGGAAAATATCACAAAACAAGTCTTCTCCTGAACAGTTAAAATCAAATAATTTTGTTTTTTTCAGTCAATAGTGGAAGAGAAGCGTAATTTGAATTATGAGTTATGAAAGCTATATTTTTTGTTGTTTTTTAAGCTTATGTGTATTTTTAATCAGAAGTCTCTCACACAAATCAGTTGGTCCCTCTGCTTCATTCTCTAGTAGTAATCGATCATATTCCCTCTTTCATTTGGGAAGAAATCAAGTATGTGAAATTCAGCACTCTGTGGCAATTGCTACTCAAAACTCTTAACTTTTTGTCTGAATGACTCTCTAATAATGGGAAATATATCCTCATATTTTCCCGAGTAAAAAGTAATGACAGGACATCACATACATGGATATGCCAATGAGGTATTAAATTTCTTTAATAATAATAATAATAAATGTTTAGCTTCAATATCATAATCAAAGCAATTTCTGCAGTCAAAGAGAGATGGGTACATGGGTTATGAGGAACCCCATGGTTTTCACACACACACAGCTTTTTCTTTGTATTAGTTATATACAAAATTAGTTATATACTGGCAAAATCACAGTAATGAATAGAAATAAAAGAAATTGTTATTTTACTGCACAGTAACACCCCAAAAATCCATCAAGAAAAGATTTTCGTGAAACATTTTGCCTTTATCACTACATACATATTATTTCTCTACATATGTTATATTTCATTTAGCAACTTAGGCAACTCAGTAACAATAAAAAACAAGCATAATATCCTTCACAAAAATAAATAAATAAATAAATAAAAAGTACAACCAGCTAGTGAGTTAAAAGTAGCAGCAAAGACTTCCTTCTTCAATTTTATTTTTAAATAAAGACACCAAGTGGGCAGCAGGAAAGGATCCTGCAATATCTTTAAAAGGGTAGAGCTACAAAAATTTCATGATTCACAGCTTAGTAAATTACAGTATATATAGAAAAAAAAAAAAAAAGTAACCTTATGATTCATACTGTAATTAGCAGCTTAGAAAATGCAGAACAGAGAATTAGTCAAATACCATAGCCACTCAGGGCTTTGGAAATAAGGACAAGAACTTTAAAATCACTGCACACATTTTAGAAAGCCAACAATGAAGAGATTTTGAAAAGGAGACATTTATAGGAAAGAAATCATGCATCAATTAGAGATGAAAGATTTTCCATTGCAGAAAAATTCTCTTCCTAGTAATAATGCAAGCAGGAACTTCAGAAAATAAAGTGATCCTTTCACTGATCAACAAGTCCAATTTGGTTAGAGTCAGACAATAAAATCAAGTATCAATTAAGTTTTTCCAGAAAGAATACTTAAATGCAAATGAGTACCATTAGGCTGCACTGAAAGTACAATGCAAGAGCATCATATTTTCCAACAAAAATAAGTAATTGTTCAAAAAAGAAGTATACCTGTCATTATAAATCTGCCTCGGTGTGGTGGGTTAACCAGATGCCCACCCAGCCACTCCCACTCCCCCTCCTCAATAGGAGGGAAGGGAGAGACAAGATGAAAAAACTCATGGATCAAGATAAGAACACTCTCCAATTACCATCAATGCCAAAACAGACTTAATTTAAGAAAGATTATCACCAATTAAAAATTGAGTTGGATAGTGAGAAACAAAACCAAAACTAAAAAACCTTTTTCCCAGACGTCTTCTTCCCAGACTAATCTTCACTCCTTCACTTCTTACTCATCTTCCAGTTCTTCCTCCGAGTAGCACGGGGGATTGGGAATGGGGGGTTGTGATCAGTCCATAACACTGTCTCTGCAGCTCCTTCCTACTCACTCTTTACCCCTGCTCCAGTGTGGGGTCCTTCCCATGGGACATTGTGGATATCTCCTCCACCATGGTCCTCCATGGTCTGCAGGGGGACAATTTGCTTCACCATGGCCTTCTCCAGAGGCTGCAGGGCCTCTGCTCCAACCCCTGGAGCACCTCTCCACCCTTCTTTATTGACTGTAGTGGTTGCAGGGTTGTTCCTATTGTATTTTTTCCTCACTCCTCTCTCACATAGCTGCTGCACAGCATTTTTTTTTTTTTACCTTTTCTATTTTTTTTTTTTTTTTTTTTTGTCTTTTCTTGACACCACCAGCATTACTCATTGGCTCAGCTTTGACCAGCAGCAGGTTCCTTTTAGAGCTGGCTAGAATCGGCTCTGTCTAGCACAGGGACAGGTCCTCGTGTCTTTTCACAGAGACCAACTCCACAGCCACCCTGCCACATAAACCCTTTCCACTCAGTAACACAACGGGGTCTAAACAGGAAAGTAGAGTATTTTGCAGCTCAAGAGACGTGATAGCTCAGCTTTGTATCTGAGGCTGAGAAGATAGAAAGTTTCTTTTGAATACTGGTTTTAAATCCTCAGTCTTGGGAGGAGAGAGGAAACCAAGGCCTAATTTGGATGTGTGCCTCACTCAAGAGCAGCTAAACAAATACTCTCTCATAACACAGTAGCAGCTCTCATAACAGTAGCAGCTCCCTCAAGGCCTTTCACACCAGGACCCTGAATATCTACATAGATAGAAAGAGGCTGTCAGAAAGAAAACTAATAAAAATATATCCTGCAAGCTATCTCCGATTGACTTCCAGGGCAAACCTAGATCCTTCTCTATAACTAATCAAAACCACACATCTTTATTCCTGCAAAACTTTCCTCAGTCTTTCTATACTGTTAAATCATCTGTCCCTGAGGTCAGCTGTAGAGGTCCCAACTGCTTTCAAAGTAGTTTCTAGCAAGTGGTGAAGAGCACCAATCACATCAAATGAACAGGGGATGATGACAGACTCTTATGCACTCATACAATTACTCATAATACACTTATAAACTCATGCGGGTATTTTCAGGAACATGTAGGTGTTTATAGGACAGGAAAACCACTTCCTACTCAGTTCTGACTTCTCTACACTTACTGACATTCTTTTCTCTATGTCATGCATCGTCTTTGGTACTAAAATATGCACATATGCAGCAGGAGTCTTTCTCAGGTTTTCTGAGGGGTGCTCATTCTCTGCAACCAAAAAGAACCAGCACAGAAGACAAAAATAAGCAACCAACACAATACTTTTTTTTTTTTTTTTTAAGTGAAAGACCTCCAAAATATTGCCTCATATGCACTGAGCTAGTAACACCTGTCAATGCTGTTGTGGTGTATTCTACGTAGTGACAGAATAGAGTAATGTTTTCTTGAGAGCAGACATTCCTCTAAAATCATAGTGGTCTTTTTGTTTGTGTTTTTGTTTTTGTTTTTTGTTTTGTTTTTCCCTCAGGTGACCAGGGTAACTTAATGCAGCACTGTTATATGAAAAGGAAATAAAAAATACGAGTTTTTTACAGCATTAGACCTAAAAAATAAAATAAAATAAAATAAAATTCTATCAAGAAAAGGACATTCAAATGTACACAAAATTTTCAGTGGGGATCTAGGAAGGGGATATAATACAAGATAAATTTAATTAGCTTCAAGGAAATGACAATAAGAGATCAGAGGACTGAGAGAATAGTTAATCTACATGGACTTCAAAAGCTTTTCAGCAGAAAAACACAGGAAAAGGCTAATGAAGAAAATTAGAAAGTGTGATATAGATAGCAAAATTCAAAGTGGATTCCAGAATGCCATTGTTAGATTAATGATTTGTTGTATAGTACATGCAAGAAACTAGTTTGTTTGTTTTTTTTTTTTAATATGAAAGGCCTAGCATTTAGCCCACAGCTGTTGTCATTATATCACATGTATACTACTTATTCCCTTATGCTCTATTGTAACAAGGGTGTGAATTCATCTGATCCTGTTTCCTGTACATGCTTTTCAGCTGTATTCTAGTAATTATTAAGTCAAAACTGCACCCTGGCATTTATAAAACTTACAAAATCCTGAGGAACCTGAAGAACATCACAGTAATTTAATGGAAATTCTACAGACCCATTAGAGAGTAATGGTAATGAACCGTGGGACAGTGGAAGTTGGAGAACAGTCAATCATGGAAGGAGCCCATAGGAAAGAGGCAAAAGTAAAGTGAAACAAAAATGATATTTCTGCAAGTTCTCCCTGAAAGTGAATCTTATTAAAATTACTTTCAGACTACTAATGAAGGAATATAGGCAAAGGAGACAGAATAAGATGGGTAAAAATAATTAGGCTCAGTGACTCTTACTTCTAAAATTAAGAAAAACACAACTGTTTCATTATAAAGCTATCATGAGGACTTCTCTACAGCCATTACTTTGCAACATATAGCCACTACTGTAGGTCATGCCATATAACATGAGTCCATGGCAATGCATCAAAGTATCACAGTGGTTACTCTCTTATCAAAAAGAAAAACTGACCTTTCTGTTTTAGAATACAACTGGTTTACAATGCATGTGATCTTTATTTCATGTTAATTTAGTCCAAGTAGTACCTAGAAAATATTATTCAGTCACCTGAATTTGAATTAACACACAATATCACCTAAGTTTATCATGATCATTCCTAAAGTAGCAGTATGCTTACATCAGGAGCAGTCAATTCAAATCATGTTTGAAAGTGATTTATTTATTTTTTTTAATGGTCTGTGAACAGCATTAAGTTATACACATTTTGCACGTTCTATACAAATCACATGACCAGCTTTCCAGGAAGTGTTGCATATAGAGGCAAAACAAGCTAAGCATAGGGTAACGTAATAGTAAAAGCCACAATGAGATGGAAGGAAAACAGACTCAGAATCCTACAGGTAGGTCTCTCTTCTACAGGTGCTGGATAGCGCACAGAATTAATAAACTAACTTAATTTTTGGTTCCTGAAAACAGTCCAACATATTTAATATACCAAATTAAAAGACCACCTGAATAAGTTATTATTCAAGATTCTTTCACATCAAAATCAAACATAACCAGACTCTTGGAATGGAATTTTCACCCTTCACTAGTGGCAAAGAGCAGAATACTGTAACAGCTTATCCTGAAGAACATTTCCTTTTCGTACCACAAAAGACAGAGCAGATTATCAGACCTACATAGGAAGATGCATATGATATGATTTAAAGATTATAAAATCCCTAAAGCAGAAATAAATGAGCAATGATGATTCATAACTGTCCCAGAAGAGCAATTTAGAAACAACGAAAAGAAATAACACCTTTCAGAATGAGATCCAATTAATCTTTAAACTATATACACATTTTTCACCCTACCTAAGTAATTTTCTTATAGAAAGACAGAAAGATCTAAAGCCTCAAATGTATTCTCTATTTTAATAATACAATATTAAATATCAGATACAGAGAATATTGATTCAGTGTATGAACCATGAAACATCCCATAAAGCCATAGCATAATTGTATGTGAACTTTGTAAAGACATCAATCAACCAAATCCTTTAGAAGTTAACAGAAAAACTCTCTCAAATGTGCTATTAGACATCTTCAAGCATTAAGAAGCCACTAAGCCACTCAACCAAAAACCTGCTATGCTTGAAAAATGACAACAAGCTCAGTAATATGTATACGGTTTTCTGAGGCTGTTTGGCAGAGTACAAGATACTTCAGAATTCTTTTCTCTGAATGATAAATCTCATACTGCATTGTAGGCTAGTTATAGAACTCACAAAACAAAGAAATTGCAATTTAAGGACCTATGTTTTCCACAGAAGTCCATTAGCAAAGAACAGATGGGGAAAGAGGTGATGGACTCTCCATCTAGGTAAAAAGCAGTTATCTGGGTAGTACTAATAGTATAAAACAATGAATAAGGTAAAGATAGTTCTTAATTGTGTCATTTTGCATTTTCAGAACACCACATACCATAAACTAATTAATCTTCACAGTTATCTTCTCAAATTGTTTGGGGGATGTTATCACTACATTATAAACACAGAGCAGAGATATACTGAAGACAATACTAGCAACAGATCTGGGAAAGGATCTCAAATTAAAGATTTTTAAGACATTATGAAGGGTTCAGAAACATGAATGTCAGTGAAAGACAGTCCCTTTGATTGTTTGTCCACTGCACTGTGGGGTGTCTAGCTCACAGATACTCTATTTACTTATCTTGGCATATCCTTTTGGGACTCTGAAAGGTTTATTAAAAGAGCAAGTCATCTTACACTTGCGACCACACAGTATATTTCCTTTTCAGATACTACATTATTTATAATGCTGGCCTTAATAAATCATGTATGTCACCAAATATAATGCAACTGAATAGCCATCTCTTACAGTTTCAGTCAAACACCTTGGGTCCTTAATATTGCCTATTAATTTAGAAGTTACTAAAATCTGTCTCCCATGAAAGATAAATCCTAACATCAGATTATATCTAATAAACACTAATTGTGTACATGACTGAAGAGTGCTATACAAAGACATACAGTCAATCTATATCCCAAGCTTCTTTAGTTTACAGTTCCTTCTGCCATTATGTCAGTTGCTCTGCAATCACAGAAGTGAATCTGTTGGTGCAAGAGATGCCTGAGGAATATGCATACCGCATCTGTCTGCAGTATTGCTTAGAATTTGTTTGCACATATGATAGCAAGATTAAAATTAGATTGCTGTCCTTTACAGATATTTCCATTAGCATAAAACATTAGTGTAACTATTTTCTCTCCCAGTCTACCAGTACATGGTGTGTAGTATATATACAAAACCCAAGCAAATGTAGAATCCAAGAAAAGAAGTTTGAATCACTCCTGTCAGTAATGTACTTCATGTTGTAAATAAGAAAATGAACTTTTCCAGCATGAAATTTTCTCCTTTACAACAAGGCTTTTTATCATTTTTGTTATTAGTTCTTGTAGTCTGGAATTGTTGATATAGATTAATCAAATATTTCAGAGAAGCCAGCTGCAGATACATAACCTTCCAATAATGTTTCCATTGTTGAAACAAAATGTTTGAAGTGAGACTACTTTGTCATTAGTCAATTTTACACATTAAGATCGAGTTCTGGTATTTCATCTACTTACACTTCTTTTTTCTTTTCCTTTTCTTTTTTCTTTTCCTTTTTCTCCTTTTCCTTTTCCTTTCTCTTTTTCTTCTTCTTCTTCCAATGTAACCTGTGAGTAAAATCAGTAAAACCAGATATCTGACTCAGGTTAAATGAAAGTAGATATAGATATATCTATACCTGAGTTATTTACGCTATGGTGATTAACTTCTTATATATAAATATTCAGGTTATATGAAGAAACTTTGACATGTTAGGCTAGTGGCATGGGGATCTGCTAGAGATGGAAAAGACCCAGGTATAAAACATTGTTCAAATTAATATAGGCAATATATAAGTCTAACAGGAAGACAGGAGCTATTACCTGGTTACTACAGCATTTAGCAGGAGAGTAAGTACCTCATCCTTACCCATAATCTTATTCAGGTAGTACAGGGAATTCAGTCTGGATCTCCTGTGTCCTATAAAAACTTTAAGGTTACTTTATTTCCTCTCAGTGTGATTAATAGGAAGTGCTTCTACTTAGCTCTATTTGTAGAACAAAAATCCCCAAAGATATAAATTAATGCTTTAGCGATTTTAATTATTATTCCCAAGCAAACAGTTAGGACTAATTTGGCTCATTAAATATATCAATTTCAGATTAGTTCAAACACAGTACAATAAAGAATTCAATCCACTGGAACAGAGCTACCACAGAAAACTCTGGCACTATGATACTATGAACTCAACCCTGCATCTTTTTCTGGTCTTCAAGATAATATGTTCAAGGCTTCTTAATTACAATAACCAAATTTGTATTGACTTGAATGGTTTTCAAGCTACCAGACACAATATTCTTATGTTTGATAGCAACATTAACTTTGTATCTAATTTTGTATTCCTAAGAACATAGTCATCAATGACATATTTCCATTGAAGTTCATAAATAAGTTTTTAGACTTTTGAAAAACAACATTCAACACAGCCATTTCATTTGCTGAAACATTATCTCACACAATTCTTGCAGCTTTAATCTAGAACGTGGTATGCCCTCATTTCTACTAACTCTTAGCAATACAACATTACTAAAGAGTAACAACTAGCAAAGACAATGAGCCCTGAAATATACTTTATAGAATTTTAGAAGGAGGAAGGGGGCAGGGAGTTTCCAAATGACATGAAAATTCAACTCTCCTAGGTAGTGTTGCAAGTCTAAATCTAAGCTCACTCTTTTCAAGCACATTTCCCAACAGTTTAGCACATTTCTCCAAAATGTCATCATTCATCAGAGCTTTTGTATACACAAAAGTTAGGGATGTATGCCAGTAATGAACTGTATTTTAAACTGATGTGGAAGTTTATGGATTAAGGAACCTTCCTACTGTATGTATATTATATATTACTTCCTGAAAATCAGAAGTGATTTCTGTTTCTTTGTGTCTGTGAAATGCTAGTAATAGATAGTTAATAGGTGGCTAATTTTAAAAGAATTTCTGCAGAGACCAATAATTACGTCAGATGCAGTCTGTGGAAATTTCAGAATACATACAGAACATCAGTGCTTTTCTTCTCAGATTGTTTTCAATCATGTATTAGAAAAAAAAAAAAAAAAAGTTCTAAAATAAACTCAGAGGGCTTAAAGCCAAATCTTAGTCTAACTACAGAATTCCTGCTCATATTCTCACTTTGAATACCATTAAAAACATCTATATTGGTGTTGTTTGCTTTGCTCTTTACTGATGTTTACCTCAAAAGAATAACATTTATTTTCACCATGTATTTGATTCCCTTTTTTCTTTTACTTCTTTTCAAAAATTTTATGCAAAATTCATGATCATTTGTCTTTTACATTTTAAATCATCCTTTGATTTTTTTTTTTGTTGCATTTTAAAATCTGTTCTTTGTAATACACTCTTAAGAGTCAGCACTGAGCCATTTACACATAAAATTTCTCATACATTTCAAAATAGAAAACATAACAGTCCATGTTTATCGTGGCCTTCCAGCAGCTCTCACAGGAGATCATACAAAAACTGCATGACAGCTATGAAATGATGCTGTATCATTAATGAATAACTTACCATAAAAGTCAAAATCCCTTGGCTTCTAAGGACCTCTTTAGTAATTACATTATATATAATCTTAAAACAGTGATATTCTGCCCTTTCTTTCTTCTTTCCTGAAACTCCATTTGGTGGAATATCTCCTACATAGCAGCAATTTATTATGAATGAAACTACAGAGCTTTAAAATTGTTAATGCAAACCAAGTTACTTGATAGTTTTGGAGTGAACAAACACAAATATTTTTTTCTAATTACCTAATACATTCTCTTGAATAACTTGCAAACATTTAATACACATTTCTATCATTAGCATAATATAATCATAATGTTCCCATTTAATTACAATTTATTTGAATGACTAATCACAAGTTTCACATTTTAAAATAATGGGAACATTTTACAAACTGCAATGTACTATCTGCCTATCAATTCATTAGTATAAATAGAAGTTGCAAGACACATAGCTAATACTTTTATTAGTTAATTCTCTTTCAAAAATATTTTCTACCCCTTTTGCAACCTTTATGATGGATTAGCAGAAAGTGAGTCTGCTGGATACCTGTGGACTATGCAAAGAGAACTGTGTCCAAAGAATTGTACTCCCAAACTACTGTTGTTTTTTGTTTGTTTGTTTGTTTGTTTGTTTTTCAGCCTATGCCACTAATAATCTCAGTTACTGGCATCAATCCAATAAAAATGAGTCGTCTTATTTCTGAAGGATGTCAACTGTATTTTTATAGGTGTGTTAAAAATAAAGGACTCTATAGTCAAATAATCAACTAATTCTTTTGTACTTTCATGAAATAATGGAAGAGCAGAAAGTAGAACACCACCTAGGATAAATCAAGGAAAAAATGTTACGATCAACCCTTCTGTACTTTTCATTCAAGCTTTCAAACCTCTGTCTCCTCTAATGTGCACAAGTGGGCCCATTAGCAATAAAGGTTGCCTATTTTGTCACATGCTCTGCATGCACGTTTCCGCATGCAAATAAGAAAACATTGAGCATCACAAGTCAGCACTTTTTCCTTGCACCACCTTTCTGTGTAAGATTCTCTCTTTTATATGCACAGTCTCTTTTTTCTTTATCTATATGTATGTTGCTTTGATATTTGCCTAACAATTAATGCTTACCTTCCTCATTGCAGTGATAGGTTTTCAATCTCAGGGAGCTCTTAAAAGCAGTATTATAATTACTTAACACATGCAACCACTTTAGTCTATTCAGCCAACCTAAAGCATCCAAAGCGTGAGTTGGTACTTTAGTCCCCTGGCGATGTAGAACAGGCCAGGCTGCCAAATGTGCCTGTCCTGCACTGTGAGAGACTATGTCAGTACCTTTTTGCAAGTGAGCTCATCATCACATCTGTGATGGGACAGGTATCAAGGAACTGTCAGCAAGTTTCTTGCTAAGAGGTAATGTAGTTTGTAGCCTTGTTTTAGAACTGAGATGCATAGCAACATTTTACCATTATGAGTACGGAAAGATGGGATCACATTTGATTTACTTACCAAAGGTGTATGCATCCAAGAGAGAATGATTTAGCATAATACCATAAAGTGGTGACAAAACTCTCTCTCGGTAGTAAATATACTCATGCCCAAACCTAAAATGTGTACTCAAGGTGTTTGCTAAAAGTGACTCTCCCTGAACTTAACACAGGCTGAACAGCCTGATGGTTATTCAAGCAGCTTCTGAAACCTACAGTAAAACAAAGGCACATTTCTACTATAGTTTTAAAAATTACTTTAAAAAAAAAAAAGATTAATTGGCAATAAAAACTCTCTGTGCTGATAAATGTGACTTCAATGCTCATTCTTTCAAGTGCTTATGCTATCAAAATACCTTTCTTACTAAAAATGATTATGAAATTATTAATGGGTGAACAGATGGAAAATTAAAGCAATTTAAATATCTGAAATACGTAGGTCATTAATCACTTTATGTTGTTCCGTTGTGAATTTGCTCATTCCCAAATAGAGGTTGTAGTATTACAAAACAGATTTCCTTAGTGCGTTCTCCACTAGTAATCCAGAATATGCCCAAATTGCAGGCATTAGTACAAGCTCTTTTAATAAATCTGCCAGTTCCATATGGCTTCTGTAGGGGAATATCTGTCTCTGCTTGAACACCATCAAGAAACTTTAACTGATTTCAGAAAGTTACCATAAATTTGTTCCTGGAGGGTCTTTTTATTGGCAGTAAGATTTCTTCCAACTTCATTTTTTTCTGGACAGGATGATTCTTCAGTCTATTTCTTTGTTAAGATAACATTATTTATTGTTCCTTTGTGACACGAATGGATGAACAGAGCTCCTCTGTTTTGCTATTGATCTTTGTTCTAATTTGTCAACATAATTAGTTTTTGTTGTTGTTGTTGCTTGTTTTTGTTTGTTTTTATTTTCAAAATTTTTTTTCAATATATTTTTTCAAAATATATTTCAAAATAAAATCAAAACTTTTATTTTTGATCATCATGAAAACTACCTAGATTTTGATTTTCTATTCAGGACATTTTAAATGTGTTTGCACAACCTGTTGTAACCCACTGTTTAAGTGTTTCTCTACACTGGGTGTTCTTAACTAGATCCTTTTCTCTGACTGATTACAGAGCCTTCTCTTGATGGGGATGTCTCCCTCCCTGCTGATCCTGTCACAAAGCTCAACTTTGTGACTAATTTTGAATCACATCTTTTTATCACTTGATTTCAATGTTTATCCTTAATCTCCAGGAATACTTATCCTGACACAGGGTGCATTTAAGTCTCTACCCTTAAAAGTTAATAGCAATGTGTGGTAGTCAAAGTAGCCAAATATAATTCTCCTCTGAGTACATATAGTACCTGTCCTAAATGAGTGAGTATCTCTTTTTATACCTTTGATTCCTCTGATTTGCTCTTTTCTGGCTGTTTAGAGATGGGGAGCCAAACACTGTTGATCACATTCTCCTTTGTAGTGACATTCACTCTAATAGCTTTTATCCATGGTTTTGCCATATTTGACTTCAAAAGATAATTACATTATACACACACAAAGCTGCTACCAAGCTTCCTTCATTTCCCTTCCTTAAAGATCGAATCAAACCACAGGCATTAGTAATATAATTTTGAAACACGCTGCTTGCAAGAAATGATAGAAGAAAATCACCTCTTTACTATAACAATGAGCACATCTTCTTGTAAAGATTACTGGAATGCCAAACAAAATCTTAAATAAATCTACAGGCACCATGACAGGGTTCTGCTTTAACACAAACCCTCAGATTCTAACCCTTCTTGTACAATTTGTCTTTCATGTAGTCGCTGTGCTCACTGTATTTCCATAGTTACCTCCTAAACCTGTGGTTCTGGCTAGTTTGTCAGAACTAGAAGAAGCAATTTACACATAGCTTTTCTCCTCCTGACTTAAATCCCAGGCACTGGAATATACTGAGAGTGGGGCAAAAATAATGTACATTATAGGGATTTGGACTCATAGAAGAAAAGGATAAATTTGATTTTTGGAGCAAAGTAAGTTACTTTCATTTAGTTCATAGTCACTCCTGTCTACTCTTGCCTCCCAGTCACCTCTCTTCATCTCTAAACTACAGTGAGGAGGACTGAATTACAATATAAACATTTCACTGCATTTTTAAAACTTTTCTGGTTGTAAGTACAAATCGCTAGTTTGTTAGAAGTGGCATTTGAGGTGAAATATCGCTTCTAAAGATAGAAAATATCTGTCATAGCCATTAGATAAAAGTCTAAGAAAGACCAATAATATATCTGTTCCAGTAAAATCCCTTATTTAGTATGGAAACTAAAATGGTATTTCCTTCCTGGAAGAGGGAAGAAGGAAGACGGGAGGAGGAAAAAGGAAGTTGGTGCAGATCTACCCTCCTACAAAACTTTCATAGTCACTGCATGAGAGATCAAGAGCTCTGAAAAACAGTATTACCCACACAGGAATAAACCCACGCTAGTAGAAGTGCTATACAGATGAAGTTTCATATTGCTTCTGTCCATACAGACACAGGGATTACAGAAATAATATAAAGTACAAAACAACATTAGATGTGCCATTTTTCCCACAAAATGTATAGCGCTATGATGATTTCTAATAACTGATCAGAAATAACCAGGAAATAATTAAGAACTATAATTGCTTTTATTGTTTTATCTTGCAATAATATGAAAAGAGGATTACAACCTGCAGAACAGCCAATGAGCCAAAAATTTGTTAAAAGACACCCCAAAAAGAGTAAAAAGCTGTCCAGCAATGAAATATTGCATTAAAATTTTCAGGTTTAGAAGTACAAAAAGCAGAAAGAGGAATGAACATAAAGTAATTCAATCTAGAATCCAGAGATTTAAATTGTCAAGCCATCAGCAAAAAGATTGTGTTTTCCATTATACAGTTTTACAACTGAAATTTGAAAATTTCACAGAAAGAAAAAGAATATTTTGAATTCTCAAGTTTTCGTCAAATTACTTAGGCAGAAGAAAATTGATCCTATGACTTGTTCAAGTAACCGATTTGTTTAAGCTGTCTAGCCTAACAACATAACTGTAAAGACAGCAGTACACTGTGTTTGGCACAGGAACAATAAAAAGGTTGCAGAAGTTGAATCAGAAGTCCAATCAAAATACAAAGAATTTGATAATGTTCTATGACCATCAGTGGACTGTTTTCTTGGAAAACAAAATAAAAAATAAATAATAAATTGTGTTTTGGTGCTTTAATAAGCTATTTTTATAGCCTAGTCTCCATCTAAGATCTCATCTTTGCTACATAAATGAAGCCTACTTTCACACACTACTGTTGCTCTAACAGTTTTGAGAACAAACACACAGAGTTCACCTGCCTGTGAAATTTCTGCCAAAGAAACCAACAGTGACAACTCCTTGTTATTGTCAAAGACCAAGTCAAGGGCCCTACTATAAAATGATTACAGGTCATGTATCATGCTATAGAATGACAGTTATTGCAGGATCCTTCTGATCATTGTAAATAAATGTGGGGTTTCTGCAAACTGCTCCATATTTGCCAGTGCTTACTTTCAGTTGAGGTAGCATTAGATCAACAACAAGGGCTTTTGAAAATCTAATCAGAAGCATGCATCAATATTTCATAGTTTAACTCGCTCTTTGCTCTGATAAATCCTCTAAAAATCCTGCACTTTTCTGCTCATGTACTTTGTCCACCTTTCTCTCCCCTTCATGCCCATTCTCGATTTCTGCCAACAATGCATACACGCTCTGAAATCAGAGATATAATCATATAACTGTCAAAGTTGACTGTATTCTTGGGAGTTTAACAGTGTAATAAAACAGTCATGAAACATAGAATTCATATTCAGACACACAGACAATGCTGAGTTGTGTTCTGTGTCTTTCCTTCTTACTATAAGAAAAGAAGCTCAATTAAAACTGGATTTAAATTGTCCTGACAATTGCAGCACAAGCCTATCTGTAGTGAAAACAAAAAGTAGTTGTTTCCAGAAGTCGTTGACAGAATGGAGAAGAAATCCAGCCTTCCTTCCACATAATAATATTGTGAAAAATAATTCCTATTCTGTACAAAAAACCTTCAGTGTTTCTTGACTGTCATGTCATCCTATACCCCCCTAAGGATTTTAGATGTTAATTTAACTCTCCACCCCTCTACCCCCCCCAAAAAAAATATATATATATATGTATATATATGTTTGATATTGTACCTTCACTACCATATTTACAGTCTCTTTCAAGAAATTCATTTTTAAGAAATTGGTGCACTGATTTGACATTATAAAACATGTAATGGCTCCTGTAAAAGGGTCGCTTACTGTGTGGTACCACTCAGAGTTAGCCACAGCTTATGCATTTGGGGTTTCTTTAATATACACAGATAATTGCTGCTCATTCCTCATAGTAAGATTGATCTCAGCCTACAAAACACACATACCTTTCTCAAAATTTAACCCCTTTTTATTCCCAAAGAATAAGAACAATATTCCATGATAACACTAGTCACCAGTACTAAAACTTATGCTATACTTAGTGGAAAATCCATACCAAACACATCCTTCACTTGAGATCCCCTTTAGACTAATTTCAGATCCACAACAGAGTATTCAATCATGACTCCTGAGTAGCCCGAAATAAATGAATGTTAAATCATCTCTACCTTCTCCAGTTCCAAGGTGGTCTTTCTGTTCATTGAGGTAGTGGAGCTGAAGCTTTCCAGATAGAGGCCATGCTACATCTTATTTCTCCCACTCTCCAGAGTAAACTAATACTTAATAGGAATATATTGATATCTTCTTATCCTTCAGGTGACCACAACCGCTGTATGAGATCCTGCTGTTCATGGCATGTTGGTCATATTTTGCATCTTGTTAACAACTTAGGAGAAGAAGCCCACGGTTTCTGGATTCCAGTTAGACTAAGGCATAAATCAGGAACTTGATTATGCATCAGAGACTATCGTCAGGTCCAGTTCCTTTCCTTTCTTTACCAAGAAAGAATGTGATTTGCACAAATAGCTATAATAGCCATGCTACTTCCAAGTTGCAGCTCAAGAGTAAGGTCTCGATTACCCAGCAATAGCATAATTCTGCTCCCAGTGTGCTGTCAGTACCTTGCCTTTCCTGGAACTGCCAGAACAAATGTGTTGTGTTGGCAATACAAACTTCAGTCTTCAGATAAAACACAACTCTACATAAATCCAAAAAATATTATTGTGTTCTTACAGAAACAAAAACTACCCGTAATTGCCAAAATGGACACTGATTTCAGAAAACCCAAAACAAATCTAAGTGCGAGAGTTTTAAAAACACAGCCTTTGTGTATATCAAGATGCAAAGATCAGGCTGTCATAGCCAACCCTATGAAAATGAATTGGTGTCTCATATCAAATATTTTAGGTCAGAAGGAAAAGCTTGGCTATGTTTAAAATGCTTTGAGATGTTCATACAACATACCATCTTGTTTTTCATAATTCTGTAGTGATTTAAGTAATCAGTTCTACACAGTAAAATGTCAGAGAAACCACAAGCCTCATATTGTCATTAATGGGGGATACAGAGTGATAAAAGGAGGTCTTACATGGCATAAATAGTGAAACTGTTCCCTCATCCCAGGATACCTGAGAATCTCCAGCTTTAAAAGGGCTTTATACAGATCAGTTTGCATGGACTATCTGTAAGAGACTACAGTTCAGCCATGTTTTCTTCATATTTTACATGCATGTCAAAAATAAACAGAAGGAGGAGGAAATAAATACTTGACTTTAAGTGCTTTCATGATTATGTAAATTATTTCAGTGTAGGACCATATAATAAACTGCAGAATTCCTAACAAAAGTATAAGAAATTACTTACATGTCGGGAAATCTATTTCAAATACTACTTCATATCCTATGTGATCTGCCATTTGGAATATTGAATTGACTAACTAGTAAAGCATTCATGAAACTATTTTATAACTAGTTAACTATCTTTACTGATATAAAATTAATTTTGCACTAAATCTTAGTTGAAACGCCTAGTAGAGATCTCAAACAACCCAATAGTCCAGACAATATATACTATAATATAACATGTTTGGCAGACTTTCAATGAATCTTGTTTCCTTGTGTGTAGTGACGCATTTATCAAACATGACACATGCATTTTGTGTCAGTGTCATAAAATTTGATCTTCTCTATTTGCTTTTGCTTCTAAGCACCTTAAGTATATGCAGAATTAAAAGTTGAGAGAATCCAAACATATACTTTTCTGCCTCAGAATTGAAAACACAAACGCCAAGTTCACTCTATTAAGAAATCAAAGGAAATATATATATGTATTTATACATAAAAGATATTTAGTACTGTACTTTTTAACTGCAAAGCTGAAACCACTGAGAAAAAGAATAGAGAATTGGAAAGACAAAAACCACTGCTCACATAATCTTCTTCTTTGTGCCAGACAAATACCTGCTGAAATTTTGATGAACCTGAATAGTATTACTTACAAAAACTACTAAAATAAATTATTTTCAATGTTCCTCACTGTCTTCAAACCTTCTATAACTTATAAGCACTGGAGAACTTAAAAAATCATCCCAAATTATCTATATAGTGAATTTAAATAATAGACAGACTGCAAGATTGCTCAAACACCTACCAAATGTTCTTCAGTTTTAGTCTGTGTCTTTGAGCATCACTACCCTTGCCATGTCAGTTTGTTACAATGAGGGCATTTGTCAACTTATCCATGGGGCAAAAAGGATGCTACTATGTACGTGTTATTTTTGCCATTAAAGGAATTGTTAAGAAACAGAGATAACAAGATGTATCCCGTGGTAAAAATAAATAATAAAATAAAATAAAATAAAATAAAAATAAATAATAAAAATAAACAGATAAATAAAAGCAATAATAATAATTTAAAAAGTAAAAATCAAGCCTTTAAGTCATTGTCCTTGAAATCACATTGCAAATTTCATAGAAATTCACAGGAAACATGAGTGTTCAGATAAATTGTATTCTCTATCTCACAGTGTGTTTTTACAAATAACCATCCATGTTTATCCAGATTAATCTCAAACTTCCTCAGTTATCTCAGTTATTTAACAAACTTTCTGTTAATCAAACTATTACCATGTGAAGTTTTAAAACATTACATGATTACACATTTTCCAATACTACCAACTCTTTTACAAAGCATAGAAAATACACTGCTCAGGGCTCCACTGAAATTGCATCTAAGACCCTGAGAACTGCAAATTTCAACAGTCTCTCAGAATTGGCACACAATCCATCCAAAATCCCTCAAGTTATAAAACCTATGCTGAGACAGTCCATGCTGGTCATAAGCAGAGTTAAGCAAGAAGAAACTCTGGGCTTATCTTATGGAGTATAGAAAGCCAAATAGTTCAAGCTTATCTTTTCTATTTTTTCTTTCTTTTTTTTTTTTCCCTTAACAAAGTAACTATCTATGGGGAAAAAAAAAAAAAAAAGACCTACATGTAATATATATGGAGAGACATACATATATGCCATATATGCATATTTACATATGAAGTGTAAAAGTAATTTTCACTTTAGATAGAGATTCAGAAGTTTATTTTACATATGTAATTGATAGCACAAATGAAAACAAATTAAAACAGGTTTAAATAGGAAGAGGAGTTCCCACAGAAGACATTACACTAACTTTGTACATTCTGTTTGACATCCTGTATTTAATTAAACTATAGATGTCTTATGTTCAGAATAAAAAGGGTAGCCAATGGCATGTGTAGACAGGAAAAAAAAAAAAAAAAGCAAAATTTGAAAGTCATATTGCATTTGTCGTTTGTTCACATTCATGTTGTTCAAACATAGGAACAACAGAGCTGCCCGGTAGGGAAAAAAAAAAAATAAAATTGCAAAATGGAACACTTCTGTTACAGATAATCCATTCTTTGTCATTGGCAAAATTCCTACTTTTCTCCAGGACAGATGACAGCACTAGCTGAATAAGTAATCAAAAGACTGTAAGTGGGTAAGTCAAACTTGATGGCTGTTCTTGCATTGCTTTGTAAAGTTTATAGTCAGTAAGCAAGCCAGTTCATTGAAAGCAATGCATCCAACTCAAATGCTTGAAATGGAAATGCTTCTATGGGTGCCAGTGCTGGCTGACTTTATATTTCACACTTCCATGGCCCAGACATAAATGATTTCTTGTGGTGGAGAACTGGGATTTCTAATAACTGAGTAGTTACTCAGTGAAATGAAAATACAACAAAGTTTGTTTAACTGACAATCCAACATGCAGATGTTGCTTCTGGGGTGGAGATAGGATGTACTGCCAAAGGGACAGTTCTGTGGGGTCTTTTCTTTTTTTAAAAAAAAAAAAAAAAAAAAAAAAAAAAGGGGGGGCTGCTTCTGAGAAAATGCAGGCAGAATAGCATGTGATTCACTCTGAGCTACTAAGCTTGAAGCCATATAAAAACAATATAAAATTCTATGATTCTATTATTCTATGATACAAGGTTTCACTTCAAGTTGAGTGATGAATTGGGCTGAGTCTGGCCGGGGTCTCCAATCTGCATGCATGGGAGAGTGTGTATTCGTTCTGCAGAGCTTTTTTGTTGTTTCAACACAGATCCAGCCTCAGACATGAGGCAGACAAACATGAGGCAGACAGACATGAGGCAACTCTCAGACAGAGTTGTGAACTGTGTCAGATTTGTATCTCCTGATTATGCACTCAGACACCAGGTGGTATCTTGAGGCAGACAAGACTTGTTGTTACACAAAAGGTGTCAGAGGACATAAAAGACAGAATGCTCACTTGTCTCATGTCCCTGGCTCAAAGAAGCATCTTGTTTCCTCTTGTGTACTCACGTGGACATCACATGTAACTTCTGATATCCATTCAATCTGTCTCAGTATGTGCAAGAAAAACACGTGTTCCAGGTTAGTACTGGCAGCAGTAAAAGTAGCAACACTAAGCAGAAATAGTATACTATGTCTTTTCCAGAACACATACAAAAAGAATCCAGTCCTTATCTCTGGAGGCATGTAATTAAAGTTGCTAACCCTGCACTTAGCTTTATAGAGATAAATCTAAAAAACAGTAGAAAATCTCTTTTAAGTCAAGAACGCTCCTTGAACCTGTGCAGTTCCAACTATCTCAAAATTGCTGCAGGTTAAGGGGATAGACTGAAGAGACTTCAAAAATCACTGAAACAGCACAAAAGAGATGATATTTAGACATGTGACAAGGAATTACAGAGTAGGATTTGAATGAGAGAGAAGAACAAGTAAGACATTAGAAGTCAGTAGCCAAAAGAATAGGCAAAATATTGTTGGATGATCCCAAGGAAAAAAGACAGAAGATGAAAGCCCCAGGGCATAGGAGATCATCCTAAGAAAGTGAAAATGTGAGCCATAATGCTGAGATACTACGGTGCAATGATGTCAGGAATAGAAAGAGAAATGCAAAGCTCAAATTGACTGGTGAAGCTGTAAAAGACCTGGAAGGGGTCTAAAACGGCAGCAACCAGATTATGCATCAGCGGGAACTGGTGATGGAGAAGGACTACTAGGCACTGTTTGCATCATGATGCTGCTGTGATAAACCCTAGAAAAGGGAAGCCTGCAGGGAAACCCTAGAATGCCACATCAGGTTGTGATGTTGTTCCTAATGTTTCATGCATTTCTATTATAAAGCAGCAGCAGCAGTGCCAGAACTGCTGAGGACAGGCACAAACAACAACAGCATTTCACTGAATCTAAGCCAATGGACCGAAGCTACACCAGGAAAGGAAAGATCCTTGATTCATTCAGTGGTTCCCCCCAGCATCATTTCTGTTTAATCTGCCAGACAGCACAGCTCAACATAGCTGTGCTCTTTCAGTAACTGATATTTCTTTTCCTTCCTTCCTTCCTTCCTTCCTTCCTTCCTTCCTTCCTTCCTTCCATCACAGCTTATTTTTTAAACAACAACTAAAAGGTGCAGGACCTAGGCAAAGTGCAATTAAAAATCACAGCAGTGATCAAAAGGAAGGTTTTGAAATGGGGGAAAATTCAAGCTCCCCCACCTTTCATAAGCTTCTTGAAGCAGAAATTAATGAGCTGAGTCTATGTTTAAAGCATCCTTGGCAAATATTTTCAAAATGCAACTCACTGATTGAGTGCATTCAACTGGGTTGATGGAACTGAAAAAAATATTTCAAAACTTTAAGAAGAGCTGAGACATAAAATGCTTTTAGTGTTAGTACTATTTTCATTAGAATTTTACTCGGACTAGAAAAGGAATGAACGATATGAAGAAGAGACAAAAGGGAAATATCTTTCTCCTCAAAAGGTCATTATGATATTTTTTTATTTCATTATACAGAAGCAATTATCTGAGCAAATAATAAGTTATTCACTTCAACTCCTTAGTAAATTGAATTAAAGCGCTTTGTGTAAATGTGGTTATTCACATCAAGTCAACTCATTGAAAAGATGGCCAAAGGGTTTCCCCAGTAATGAAAATCACTTACAATGCAGTCTGCCAGACAGCTTACATATGTGATTTAGGCTCAGCACACAGTCATTCTGCCACAAGTCACCCTAAGTCAGATGTATTTGTATTGCTGTATGGACACTATCATGTTCTTTTACTACCTAATGGTCAGTATTTGTACCATGAAATTTTACTTTCTCTATATTTTACTTTACTAAACTAAAACTTTACTAAATTTTACTTTTTCACTGTAGCTGAAAGCAGATTTTGTTCATTCTTAAACCATGTAATAATGAACAGATTGATAATATGACTTTTATAAATTGCAAGCAATATCTGATGTCAGGACACTAACAGATGATCGGATTTTGTTACAGCAATGCAGGCTGTTTCAGCTCTTGGCTTTCTGTTGTCACACCTATCTTTCTACTACTGTTGCACAGAAGAAGCAAACACACTGCAGCTGCTCAACCTACTCAGCCTCTCATAGGTCAAAGCAGCATCTGAGGGACTAACAATTAAACTGGAAATTAAAGGCCAAGAGATGGGTTGGACCAAGCTTTATCTTGTGGAGTTCAATGTGGTATAATGAATACTCAGCAGAGTGGACTGAAGTGCATGTTTGTCAATTTGAACTGCAGCAGATTGTACTAATAGATACCGGAGGAGAAAATAAAACGTCTTATCAAATTTCTCAACAAAAGGTTAATCCTACAAAACTGTAAGTATTCTGTAACACACCATTGGGATTATATTCGTGCTCTGACTGGAAATCCCAGTACTCGAACATCTGAAACAAGCAGGGGGCTTACCAGGGGCATCTGGGAGATGACTGAACCTTAGACAACTGCAACTACAGTCCAAAAACATACAGCCAGGAGAAAAAAAATACTTCTGCAGGAACAAAAGGAGACTGGTCAGAAGGAAGAGAGAAACATTTGATGACAGTGTGTGGGATAATCCACAGGAAGCCTGAGGAAGAGTTTTAGTAGTGACACAGAGGGGAGACCAAGCTCAATACTGTGGAGTCTTTAAGTTCTGGGGAGGATCCTCACTGTTTACTATGCAACCTTGCACACTTACTTACCAATAGATAATCCACTCCGTTCTTTCCATGCACTCTGCATAAACCCAGGTTAGATGCAAACTGGTTAGTTTACCAAGGTGCTGCTTCACCTATATAATCTGTTCTTGGTAGTTGCTTCATTTTAGTACAGATGGCTACTCTGCGCTACTGCTACTTTTGCTCGGGTCTCATTTATAGCCTCTGTTCCAAGAAACTCCTGCTTGCTGAACCATGTCTCTAAAAAGATAACAACTTTGGTACTTTTGTGTTCCATAGCTGTTGTAATTCATACAATAAACGAAGGCTTGTTAGCGGGAGAGTTGACGCAACATTCTGTCAATTTAATTTCAGTAAGACTGTTATACCAGACCTATTACTGTAGTTCACTCTACATCTGTGCCTTTTCTATATGTAATATTGCCAGTTCACACAGATATCATATAAAGCTGTACAGTAAAATGAAACTTTCTTCAACTTCTTGTTGCATACACAGAACTGTTTTACCTTCTTCCATACCTTTTTCAAGATATATGTGACCTAAATCCATCCGTTTCTGCCCTTTTCTATTGTGACAGCTATTCTCATGGTCACAAATGAACAGATTAAGATTACTTTTTTTGTCTTAAATGGACCAAAAGTTATACTGCTATCTGAAGGGAATGAACAAAAATGCTTTATATGGCTTGTTCTCTTTGCTGACTCTGGGCTATTTTATCACAGAATGGTTGGGGATGGAAGGGACCTTAAAGATCATCCAGTTCCAGTCCGCCTGCCATGGCAGGGACACTTCAAAAGCAGGTTCCTCAAAGCCCCATCCAACCTGGCCTTGAATACTTCCAGGGATGGAGCATCCACAGCTTCTCAGGGCAACCTGTGACAGTGCCTCACCACCCTCTGAGTGAAGAATTTCCTCCTAACATTTAATCTCCCCTCTTTTAGTTTAAAACCATTCCCCCTTGTCCTATCATTATCTGCCCAAGCAAAAAGTTGCTCTCCATGTTTTTTTATAAGTCCCCTTTAAGTACTGAAAGGCCACAGTGAGGTCTCCCTGGACCTTCTGTTCTCCACGATGAATAACCCCAGCTGTCTCAGCCTGTCTTCATAGGAGAAGTGCTCCTGCCCACTGACCATCTTCATGGCCCTCCTCTGGACCCACTCTAACAGCTTGACATCCTTCTTGTGCTGGAGGCCCCAGCCTGGACACAGCACTCCAAGTGAGGACTCACAATGGCAGAGCAGAGGGGGATAGTCACCTCCCTCCACTTGCTGGCCACCCCTCTGTTGATACAGCCCAGGATGCAGTTGGCCTTCTGGGCTATGAGCACACACTGCTGGCTCATGTCAAGGTTTTCGTCCACCAGAACCCCCAAGTCCCTCTCTGCAGGGCTGCTCTCAGTGAGTTCTTCACCCAGTCTGCAGTCTTGTGTAGGATTGCCTCAACCCATGTGCAGCACCTTTGACTTAATTTTTTTTTTACTGCGCCATTTTACTATAATCATATTTAAGACGAGCTTATTTTTTCAGTTTCCTTCGACTTGTGTTTTTCTACTTCTGTTCTAGGCTTATCTTTTTGTTTTCATGTTTTTGTTTTGTTTTAAATAAGGTAGCTAACTATCCGTGTTTATGAAGTAGTATGCTATTTCATTACAGTCTCCTTACAAAATTTTCTTCCTAGTGAATAAGGACCTCTATCATAAAAGTCCCTGAAAAGAACTTTTATAGTATTTTCATTAAACTTCAATTCTCACATTATTTCAAAGTTCTTGTGATTCTCTTTCTAACTGCAAAGTTTCTGTCAGTTTCTTCTAACCAGTCATACCATCTGATAAAGTTTTGTTTTAAGGAACACTGTTTACCCTGAAAATTCTAATAATTTTATTGAGGATTCTTCATAAAAAGGACCACAGAAGGATATCACAGCACCAAAGCATATTGCACTGTGTTTCCCACTAGACATGCCATTTGTTTTCCAATAGAGCTGTGTGCCATATTTTCTGTTTTTGCCTGTTTAAGCTCACAAAAATTTGTTAGAGAAATCTCAGGGCTCAGATCCCTGCAGAAATAAGCTATTTTAATTTATTTTCTATCTGACAGATGAAAGCACAATGCAATGTGGCCACATAGTCACAGATATTGAATTAAAACTGCTTCTGCCAAATTTTCTGAATAAGTAATCAAACACAGATTAAAGCTCACATTTTCCATCACACCATGAAATCATTGCACCAGAAATATCACTACCAGGTTTCATTAAGGCATAAAAGCAGAGCACAAGGACAGTATTTCCTATTATTTCAATGATATACCAAATTTTCAGATTAAGAAATGCAGACACCAAAATAGCAACAAGATATGTTGCATATCTGCTGTTGTCTAAAGGTCAACATTTTTCTGATGTCCTCGAGGTGCTTCCCTGCTCTCTACTACTCTGTCAGCAAGTGGTCCTGTGTCTGAGCACTGTGCAAATAGAGCTAAAAAAAGAAAGAATCAGAAGTGCTCCTGCTGTACAAAGTAAATTAAGTCAAGAGGATATTGATGAGATTACTAATTTATTTAACACATACATTGAATTCAGAATGGGAGTAAAACTTCATCTGTCTCCATTCATCAGCTACACGTTGCCTAGGGCCATGAGCCTGCTGCTAGCCTGTTCTTCATTCTCCTTGGTTTTACCCAATTTAGTTTTGTTCTTTGCTCTTGTCCTACACTTCATTTGTGACAAATAATTTAAAAAATAAATGTTCTGTTTTCTCACAGTCAACACGCTGTCACCTCACAATCTTTAAAATGACAGACACCAACATTTTTATAGTAGAATCAGGCTAGCTATTCTTTCTAAAAGCTCTCTATACTGAATTAAAAAAAAATAATAATCTGAAAAATAACTGTGAGAAAATAATTTTTCACCAGCAGCTGGTTTTCCTTACTGCCTAGATTACCTTCTACAAGGACAGGAGAGATGTTGTTGTGGTTTAGCCCAACTGGCAGCTAAACACCACACAGCCGTTCGCTCACCCTCCCCCCTCCCTCTCCGGGATGGGGGAGAGAAACGGGAAAGTGAAGCCTGTGAGTTGAGATAAAGACAGTTTATTAAGACAGGAAAATAATAATAATAATAATAATAATAATAATAATAATAATAATAATAATAATAATAGTATTAGTAATAATAATGTGTACGAAATAAGTGATGCACAATGCAATTGCTCACCACCCGTTGACCGATGCCCAGCCTATCGCCGAGCAGCTGCACCCCCCCCCCCCCCCCCCCCCCGGCTAGCCACCACTATATATTGTTCAGCATGACGTCAGATGGTATGGAATACCCCTTTGGCCAGTTTGGGTCAGCTGTCCTGGGTCTGTCCCCTCCCAGCTCCTGCTGCATCCCTAGCCTGCTCGCTAGCAGGACAGAGCGAGAAGCTGAAAAGTCCTTGGCTTGGTGTAAGCACTGCTCTACAACAATTAAAACATCAGCATGTTATCAGTGCTCTTCTCATCCTAATCCAAAACATAGCACCCTACCAGCTACTAGGAGGAAAATTAACTCTGTCCTAACTGAAACCAGGACAGAGGTATATGTATATCCCAAGCTACAACAGACTAATCACTCCTTACCACAGGATTTTCTGTTTCATCAGGTGTACTGGAAATGACTCTAAAGAGAACCATACCAAGAAAAGCAAAGCATCAACAAATGCCTTCCCTTATCTCTCTCTCTCCGCCTCTTCCTCCCTCTATACCCCCCTCCCTCTCTCTCTCTCCCTCTCCCCTTCCCTCTCCCTCTTTCAGAGATCTGCAGAATAAATGGCCATTTGAATTTGTAGAGTGGTTTTCAGTTACAGGCTCCAAGAAACAATTTATTAGTTCCCTCAAAGACTACTGTAGGGACACTTCAAATGTTGTTCAACCTGGAAGCCCTGGAGAACATGCAGTACACAGCCAAAGCAGCAAAAAGGTGCAGAGGACTGGCATTTTCAAGAGAAATGATAGGAACCAGCTCAGACCCACCTCCTTCTCTCCCAGATTAGATATTACTCTACAACACACTATTGCCATTCTTAATGGGATCACACAGTGTTTGTGCTGCCCTAATCTATTGTCATTGCTCTCATAAGACAAACTACAGAAGAAAACATCAATCAATGAGTGCCCCTCTACTCAGACCAACACATAATTTTCTGTTGGACAGAAAAGGGAAATCAAACCACAAAGAGGGGAAACAAGATGGATGACTGAAAAGTAAAAAAAAAAAATATATAATAATAAAATAAAATTTAGAAAAGTGTAAAGGGACACAGAATAGGAAACAGACATGAAAAATAAAAAGTAAACAACTGGATGGAATCATGGCAAAAAAGCAAGGGCACACAGCCGTCTGCCAGTACCATCAGGGATACTGAAATGAGAAGAGAAGAAGGCCTGAGCAGCCCTTCTATTGCCACATGCTTACTCCCTTAACCATGAGCTGAAAAAAAATAAGTTTTGCTCCCTAATCTTACTGCTACTAGAAAGGTCTTCAGCAAATCAGTGTGAATGTAGTACCACTCACTATTTCTAGAAGGAAAAAAAACAAACAAACAAAAAAAAAAAAAACACTTCATTCTGAGTGTTTCCTACATCTTTCTTACCCTCAGCCCCTGCAAGGTTTAATTTCTCTCAAGAAAGACTTTTTCTGACCAACTTTTCAATGTTTTCTTTTCCTTTATTCCCTTCCCACCTGCTTCATCTCAACCCTTCCACTCCTCTTCCCTTTTTTTTTTTTTTTTTTTTTAGTCTTTCCATGCTTATTCCAGTGCTGCTACATCTCACCCACCCTGCTTCAGACTAGTACTAGTGAAACTTATCTTGAAATACACACACACATAGTTGTGATGACTCTAGGGAGAAGAGAAAAAGTATAGCATTGGCTTTAAAAGAGGCTCAGAACACAAGCACATTACCAATTCACTGAAGAGTTTTCCAATTAAAAGGTAAGTTAATGAAGGTAACATTAGCAGGAAACACACTGAAAACAGAAGCCAAATCCCTGAGTTCTGATTATTGCTTTTTATGCTAACTTCTGAGCAGAATAATTAAACCAAGATGACCAGGGCTAACAAAATGTCTATGCAATTCAGTTCAAGGAAAGAACAATGAAAGGAAAAGGTGCTCTGTGTGTGTGCGCGCGCGTGTGTGAGTTCATTTTTGCTTGTGGGATCAGAACATGAGAATAGAGCAAATCAGTAAGACAAATATCCTGATTTTTCTAAAAGTCTCCTTTGGTAAAATTCCAATATTTAAATGTTCATCTTAATAAAATTTACCTAAAATTTGTATTTGAGGGCAGCTGAAATGTTTTTTGTCTGAAGCATTTCCTTTTCTTTTTTGTGCTTCAGTGTAAGTATCTTAATGAGTAATTAGCAATATTTATGCTTCCACCCAAAATCTTCCATATCTATTCAACATATTCAGATATATTTGCAGTGTTATCTCTACATTTTCAAAATACACACCATTTCAATCATACTGTTTTGTCTTCTTTTGCTTGGATGGTTGGGAGTGGCTTGGAGGGGGTATTTCTTTGTTCTTTGTGTGTTTTTCAGGGTCTTGTTTGTTTGTTTGTTTGGACAACTTCATGAGAAAAATAAAATAGATTTCTGGAAAAAAAAAAACAACTATATTTCTCAATTAGAAATCATTAAATAGATTATATCCACTTTCACCCAAGAGTTCTAATTTTAGCTCTTAGCCCTGGATCATATCGTAAGATATGATTTGTGCAAACCACTTACTCTTTCTGCTGAACCTGCACTGAAATAGACTGTTTCAGATGATGATAGAGAACACCTCCCTCTCATTATCTATTAACCGTGTAGACCCTACTAACTGTAATCCAGGAAGACTACAGATGTCTACAGCTGGATGATATGTGTCCTCTCCCTCTTCATCCATTGAATCAGAACGTTAAAATGTCATTTGTCCATCTCATTGATTTATGTCAGCAATACTCTGTAACAAAAAATGCCTTGCTGTAAAAGTCTCCGATCTTGAAAACAGATAAATGTTTAACTCTACTAGTGATATAACTGATAATTAGTGAAATTTCTCAGGACAGGAACACTTAATGCCTAATACAGAGAAGTCCTGATCTTGGCTGATGCTTTCAGTGCTACATCTCTACTAATAAAAACAGTTACCAAACCAAGTCTAACTGGGGACTTTCTGTCATAACACCTATACACAACTTCATACCACTATTGCAATATTATCATTTTAATAGATTAAATTCTGGAATTGTCACACACATTTACTCACTCAGTGATATTTAACTATTGCCTTTGTGATTTCAGATAAGAAACTGTGCACTATTTGAATGCAGTAAATGATTAAAAATCGATCCTTTTGCTTCCTCCCAAGATATTAAATGTTATTTTACATAAAGACAAGACCTCAGGCTGCTCAGTGATTGCCTTTGTACCTGCCCATGACTGGGAGAACAGAAGTTTTTCCTGATTGTTTGCTTTCCCAGTGCTTGCACTGTTGAGGTGAGACCACATCCAGTTTGGCGATGAGACAGCAGGCAAGCATCTGTACGGAGTCCCAGAACAGATGCACTGTTGAAACTGATACCAACAAACAAATAAATAAATAATATTAAACCATCAGATTAAAAACTCCTCCACCTGCCAAGGTTTTGAAGTATAAATGGAATGTTCAGTGGGCTGCACTAGTATGATTAATCATCATTATAAAAGTACACTGACTTTGCATCTCCATTTTTTTAATGGATGGAGTAAATTGACATCTCCATCTGACTTCTGCATTCCCACTTGTAATAACAAAGGTCCTTTGTCTCTCAAACTTTAAAATCTTAAAGCAAAAGGAATATTCATATTCTCATAACCTTCAAAATTCTCTTTTCTTCAGGAAGAGTATGATTAGTAGGACAAAAAGTAAATGCTTTGCTCTTTGCTTTTCACTGCAAGTTACAGAAGAAAAAGTCTAGTAACATATGCAAACTGGTAGCCTTCTATCCTCCTCTTAAAACAGTTAATTCAACTGGATTTCATGCGTACGTTCCCCCTAGACAGATTTCCCTCATTAACTTAAATAACAGCGGACATAAATCTTGACATAATCTTCTCCCTGAACTTTACTGTCCATAAAGCATATGGAGTCTTCCTTGCCAGAGAGAAACTCGGTCATTTTTACTCTCCTGGTGTGGAGCCAAGGGATTATGTCAGTCTTGCTGGCAGGATGAATCAGCGAAATAACTGTACCTCTCTTTTTTTGTTGAATCCTATCAGATTACCAAGTATTTATTGGTTACGGAAAAGGCTCACAAACTGAGATGTACACTTATAACTGTAGATAAACAGACTCTCAGTCACCATCAATGCCAAAATCCATACTTGATTACAGATGTGGATCTAACATGATGAACATCATCAAGATCAAATGGTCTCTCTCTTCCCATTCATACACCTGGACCAGGGGCACTAGAGCTGCTGCAGCCAAATCATTTATTTCCTACTGTATGTCCTTGCTATGAGTTGAATACTAGCACATGTAACTCATTTGTCAATTCCCTTCCGCCTTGTTCACAGCAAGGAGCAAAGGTTTCCTGTCAGAACTGGGAAGGAATTTTGCCTTCCATGTGTGTCCTGAGGTTAGGGGTAGGGGGAAGACAATGAAGGAAAAGGCCAGACTAAAAATTCCAATAGCTGAGGGAAGTTGCAGCATTTATTTTAGTCATGAATTTGTTGCACTGTGGGAAGGTTAGTAACAGTTCGAGGAGAAAAGGCATTTAGGACCACATTAAAGGGTAGGAAAATGCTGAAAAAAAAGAAAAAAAAAAAGACAAGGATCCAGGAAAAAAAAAAAAAAAGAGAGAGAGAGAGGGTAAGAGATCCTACCCAAAGAAGGTTGGAAAAATATGCCAAACAGTGGAGCACTTCAGTAATTCAGCATTCTCTCCACCATAACAAACCATCTCAATAGAATAAAAGACTGCTAATCAATAGTCTGATGGTTAAGACGCTGAGGGCTCAATAATCCAAACGCCCCTAAAAGCTGGAGGAAGACATGCAACATAGGGCTGTACAAATGACCTAAGCATCATGAAGAAAAAAGCATCTGTCGATATACCAGAATGGGGCCTTTCATAGCACAGGTAAGACTCCAGTCCTTCAATTCTACCTGGTTTAGGTGGAAGTCCTTTGTTTCAACTGCTCCACATTATCAAACAGATGTAAATTGTCCTCTCTAGTTGATAACTGCAAACTCAAGAGTATTATAACTGCCTTTAATTCTAGTATTTGCCATTTATTCTTCTTGCCTTGGTTGAAAAGTTGTTTCCTTTCTTTCTGTAGTTTTCTGTGGGCCAATCTCTGCTTTCACATACTTTGTTGCAGATTTGTATTTCAAGCTGGAGAAATCAGCAACGTTATGGATATGGTTTCAAATGAAGCTACACTGCATGCATATATGATTTTAAAAAATAATTAAATATAGCTGGAATATGTGTGCATGTAAAATGTCACAAGGAGTACATTCAGGGTGCAATTTTCAAGATATAATTGTATATTGCATGGACTATTTGTAAAATCATTGATCCTCTGACTATACTAAATGCTCTGCTTTCATTTTGAGAGTAAAGGGATCAGGAACCAAAAGCATCAGGATGACATTACTTCAAAATTATTTTCCTTCTAAAATTTAGCTTTGTAAACATGACAAAAGTTTAAGAGGAAAAAAGTAATTCATATATCATGAGACTAGCTAACTGAAGATACTTCTAAACCTATCAAGTAAAATCCAATCCAGCAGCACCCAATGTACCCGTTTCTGTAGACAGTTGTTTCCCACAACTAGTTTACAGATAAGACCATGTTCACTAAAGTGAAACAACGGGACAGAACTACAACTCAGGGAGACATTAGTGCGAATAACAGTGATGGAGGAAACACAGTCAGTTTCTCACTGAAAAGACTTTCAATATTATTTTCCTTGGCAGCAACTGTTTGATATTCTGTTTCTTAACTGTTAGCTTGTACAAAATTCAGAGACAGGAAAGAAATAGTTCCCATAGAAAACTTTAGCTTTGGTCTGTGATGGTGTGCTCCCCTGCCTCCACACTTCTTGCCTTCAGTCTGGCTGTTGCTTTGCTCAAACAATGGCCGATGCTCAGGCAGATTCAGATGCGTGCTGGAGAAACTGACAGACAGACATATTGCTCAGCAGCTGAGGGCCAATGGAGCCCTTCTGTAGGGCAGCTGGCTGCATGACAGGATCTCCCGTTGAGCTGGGACACCTCTCAAGATCCTGCACTCTTCACAAGAGATAATTTGCCACAACAGATCCTCGGTAAGTGATTTATCACTTGTTAAACTCTGTAAATTTCACTAAGATTATAGCTTAGATTGATTGTGCACATATATTCATCAAACCCTCAGACATAATCCATTGACCAAATCTGGGTATAAGAGGAGATGCAGCCAAACCTAGGCTCTTTACTTTCAAGGAGTTTAGAAAGCAACGAGGTCCACTTTGAACCTCACGACTCAACAGGAGGGTTTCCCTGACACGTCTGAGTTACCCTGTCCACTATCCAGTAAATAATCAAGTGTGCCTCTAATCTTGTTAAGTCATGGGCTTATTTATGGTTAAGCTTTGTTAGATAACTACTATATCAATAAATATATTGCTGCTTCTCTCTTACAAGTGAAGTATACAATTTCATCTGAGACAGGTCTTGTGATAGGCTGTTATGATTTTAGACAAATTCTGCTGAATTGGTCTTAAAACATATTTATTTTTTGCTTTCAGAATTCCCCATGCTTCCCAGATATTTTACCCTTTACACAGACACATTGATATGTAATCTTCAGATACAAATTCACATACAATTTGCTACCCACCTTATTCATTATATAGGAGATGGACTCAAAAATAGCATAACTAAGATTACATGTGTACATTTACTATGTCTCAATTTTTGCCTATTCAGAATAGGCAAAAGCAGCATTCTTTCATATGCCATAGATATGTACATATTGTAATTTACATTCTCATAAATATTCCACTTCAAATTAATTTAATTTTTCAGTTTTTCTCATTAATATTCTATATCATTTCCCCTCATGTTTACAGATTAATCCTTATTATTTTTAATCTGGCACTCAATTTTCACAATTATAATACTGTGTATTTCACAGATAATATTGTCTAGGACTTATAGGAGAGATCTACAGAAACTTCTGGAGATAGCTATCATTGGAAAAATAAACTAACTGTGAATTGAAAGTGAAAAATAAAAAATGTAATTAAAAAAAAAAAAAGTCTCATCTTTTATCAGTTTGCCCAGATTAAGGTTTCAGGAGTAAAAAACCTTTGTTAACTTCGGCTCAGAAGCCAACTTCTTCACAACAGAATTGAAAGAAACTCTGAATCAAGCTATTACCTAAATTTCTGTAACAGGCCAGCATTTGATTTTGTCTCTTATTTCTCCAAGGTTAACCGAAGAAACTTTAAAAGGGCTTTCTGAATTAAATATTAAAAAGTATGACAGTCCAAACTGTACGTAAGTTTCAATCATTTGAATATTTAATTCAGCACCAAAACTATGTTGCTAACTTACTTCATTCTGCCACAGGAATTCCAGCACACTATGGTATAAAGACTGGACAAGACATCATTCCACTGTAGCACTCATCCAAGAAGAAGAAACTCACAGTGCTAGGTGGAATATCGAGTTTGTGACATATGAGCAGGAGTTATCTGGGATTTTTTATTATTAGATTGGAGTAGGACTGCCTGGATGGATCTCTGCTGAGGAGACAGCAGACTTGGACCACAGATGTTTGGAATGAAATAGTTTCTGTGGCAGTTCTGCTCTGAACTTGAACAAATCACTTATTATTCCTTGTCTTGATTCTGCTCTCTATAGGTTAAGTAGGCCATAGTAACTCTCAATATTACCAGAATTTTAAAAATATCAAACACTCATTGTACTTTTTAACATTAATGAGAGTGATATTCAGCCTGAAATAGCAACAGTTGTTTATATCACACAAAATGGAAGGGCAGTGCCACTGTGAGCAATTCCAGGTTTATCATTTGCCATCCCCTTCACACTGCTTCTTAAATTTACTGCAAAGCCCTTCACAAGCAGACAGCTTCAAAAGTTTAGCACAAGTTCAAAAAAATGGCAGGAGTATGCAAGCTGTTGAGGCTAACCTGTGGGAGGCACATGTTCTCTGGTTCTTTCTTACACCAGGAACTCAACCTCCATAGCTATTTGTACTCTCCTATTCCCTCATTTGCTTTCCTTCTTCTTTTATTTTTATTTCCTTCTTTTTCTCCTTTTTATCCCCTGAAACTCTGTAGAAAGGCAATCTCCAAGTCTTCTTGTTTATATTTATGTTAGATTGGTGAGGCAGCCTTGGCCTCTGCCTTGGCCCGCAGCACTGTGCAGACATGCAGTCAACCAGATAGCTAGCTGCAGGCACCTCAGAGCCATGGCAAAATTGGGTTAATTAACCCAGGCACGCTTCCTATCTTTTCTGCCTTCACCATTACATTTGTCTTTTCTTTAATGACTTGTACCCACAATCTGTCCTCTTTTCTCTTTGTATATTTATTCTATTGCCATTTAGCTGTTCTATTTTCCTTTCAGCCTTTTGTTTGTTTGTTTGTTTTATTAGTATTATTACTACTATTTTTGACCTTCTCTACACTGCAGTCTTTCTGAGCAGGAGGCTGAATACCTGAAGGTGTGAACATGACCCACAAAAGCAATAATGTTTTTCAAGAGGAAGTCAACACTTCAGATTCCTAGTGCCACTAGCCACTACAATATGGATGGGTTGAAAACTACAGGTTTCTTTCTCATTTTATATTTATGGAGCTTGCTTCCTGCTGCTTCTTTCCTGGAAAGTGAGTCTTAAAGGAAGAACAGGAGAAAGTCCTAATACTAGTCCTACTGCCTCCCAGCACTTGAAGTATTTCTAGGCTGGGAAGACAAAGATTTCTATTCCCTGTTACCTCACGGTATCTCTCTTTCACAGAGAGAAAAACAAGGCTGCTGGCAGCTGCTTCCTGTGTTTGCACCAGCTCTTGGCAGTTCTCTCCTCCCATGGGGTGTTAGTTGCATGTATCACTCTCTACACACTCTCTGGTGATAGAAGAACACTGCCAAAAGCAGAGCAAAGAAAGTTGTCTCTTAGTGCCTCATGCATCCAATAGCTAAAGGACTGTCTATGGCTCCTTTTATGGCTGTTGAATTAAGAAATTCAGATAACAGTGATCTATCCTAGTAATTTCCATTCTACTTGTGCTAAGCTACCTACAAAATTATGACTGCACACGCAAATACATGGGAAACAGACTTTTTTTTTCTTTTCTGGTTTTGCACAGAGATTTGTAATAGAAATGTTAAGGTTGCTAGGATTAGAGAGTGCATGTGTATGAAACACCAGAAGGAATAAGAAGAGAAAGGGGAAACAGATGGCAGGTTTAGATGACACCTAGCCTGTTGTGAAGATCCCAGCACATCTATACATGGTTTCTCAGTAACACCCAGTAAGTAGGAAAACAAAGGACAATCTAAAACAAAGGGTAGACTAAAGTCATTTAGAGATGATGACAGGAAGATAAGGAACTGTTGTGAAGCTCTTAGTCAAACACAAAGAGGAAAGACAACGAGCAAGTCAGCAATGCTGCCTAAAGGTTCTGGAGGTGGGACAGGAGGGAGACAAAAGATGGCAACCAGCATCAGATTACAATGCATATCAAAGAAACCAGCCTATGGCTGCCAACCATGTCAACCAAATGTTTCTCTCACTTTCTCCAGCACACTTCACACAAGAGGAGGGCAGTCATCCTCTGTAGAGACTACTTTTCCACAGTGTTCAGCTGTCTTAACCTTATTGGAAAAGATCTGTGTATTTTAAGGAAAACAATCTATCAACGCCTAACTCGAGAGACAGTAATTTGAATCTAAGCTCTTACATACACGACTGACACCTCCTAAAGCTTAGTCCCAGTGGAGCAAATACTAAAAGCAGAATGTCACTATCTGAAGGAAAATTAAATAAAACTATGTGTTTTCAAAACAGAAGGTTGTAACTGTAACTGGAGCAGCACAATAAGAAATAAAGCCCAGCTCTGAATGCAGATAAAAGAAACTGTCTCAAATACAAAAACTTAGAGAATATGAAATAATTCTATGAGGCATTCATAGAGGCAGTTTTTTTTTGTTTGTTTGTTTGTTTGTTTGTTTTTAAGAAATCATGCATTCAATCATTTATAATAATATGCCACAGTGTCAGCAAAAATGAATATGGTTGGCCAACAACGTCTGATGTAGCATTTACCCTTCAATGAAAAACTTTCTTTAAACTGTTGCTTACTTGATAGATAAAATTCATCTGCATGAAGACCTTGTAGATTTGTTGTTTTGTTTGTTTGTATGGTTGGTTTTTTGTTTTTGTTTTAACACCATCTTCTGAAGCTGATTTCAAAAATTTCTATCACAGTGAAAGACGTTAAAAATCCTTCTAACAAAGGTTTGAATGCAATGTTTTTAAAAGCTTTACAGCAAATGGCCAAAACTAATAGTCATCCTGTTTTTAGTAATTTAGTAATTAACTCTGCTGCATTTCCGTTTAGGCAAAAACTCTTGTTATGTAATAAATTGGTCTTAGGCAGATATCCAATGATAGAGTTCTGTCTGGGATTGTTTCCCTAAAGGATGCTAAACCAGGATTGCTTTGCAATAGTCCTCAGTTCTAAGTCAACTTCCCTGAAAATATATTGCACATAACACTAATTTCCCAGTTGCTATATAACTACCATTACAGTGGAAGCTGTTGATAGGTCTAAAGGAAACCTGCATCGGACAGTACTGTGAGAATGCCTCAGAATCAAAGTAACCTGAAAAAAACTGCATGCGTACATTCCCCAAAAGCCCAATTACTCTGCAACATCAAAATCAAAATTAATTCTCTTATATATGTTGGCTGATTCACTGTTTTCAGGGTTAGAACCAAGACTCTAAATTAACCAGAAGCTTGGAACCAATCAAAAATAAAAGAAAATGTAAAGTACAAAAATGGTATTGCAGAAAAAGGCATAGAACAGCAACAAATGAAGATCTTAGAGTTAAGTATCTATCAAAGCTCTAAAGATGTGGTGCAGTGAAGGAAAATTGCAAATTACTAAGATATTACAGCTGGATCTCAGAAACCAGAATTCATCTTCCTAAAATAGTTCTCTAAGACATGTTAAAAAAAAAAAAAATCACTAAGGAGATACAACACACTATCAGTCAGGTGCTGTGCTTAAATAATATAGTAACAATGCAAGTCCACCACTAACAAAAATACTGAGAAGGCAGTGCATCTTGCATCTCTCTAGGTTACAGTCATTTTGCTTTTTCTGAAGTTTTTATGAATAAAATCATCTAATAGAAACTGAAAAACTACCCTCCCCACCAAGTCCTCAATTTCTAAATGCATTAGTACCAATACAGGTCTGTAGAGAAAAACTCCTTGCATACGCATTGTTCAAGGGTAAAAGCCTACCACTCTATACACTTTGGAAATCACCTTGCTAATCTGTTGGGGCACTAAAAGATGAAAGCTGCACAGCACAAAGAAAAATTGCTAAATGGGATCCACTCCATTGCAAACATTCATTACAAGTAAGTTTTACATCCCATTGGCTTCTCTCCTTTTCTCTAATAACAAAGACCCGGGCATTTCAGGAGATAACATTTACAACACAACTAAAAAAGGGCTTCTGTTAGATATTTTACACAGGGGTATTATTACATTATCAAGCTCCTTACATCAATCTACTGGTGAGCAAGCTGCAGCCATGGAACTGCATACATGGGTGCCTCAGACTTCTCATGAAACTTAAATATATACTTTGGCTCACTAGATATATAATTTTAAAGAGGAAAATATCCATAATCCCATTTGCATAAAGTGTTCCCAAAAGATGTGTTATCATCGAATGCCAATTGACTGATTACTTCTAGGCAAATCTTAGTCTTCTAGGATAATTTGGAGAGGGTACTGTTTCTGAAAATTAAGATTGCAAAGCAATGATTTTTTTATTTTATTTTTTTCCTCCCAAGGCTGAGGAGTCAAAGGGAAGAAGATAAATGAACTGGACTGAGTTCTTATTGAGTTATACATCACAACTGACCCTAAAAAGTGGATACCTCCACATGGATTTGGCAGTCTCAGGGTGAAGTGGTATGATCTGACTGAATTCATTTGGAAAGAGCATTGTGAAAAATACTGGTTAACAAGAAATCGCTTTCAAAGGGAGCTTTCTCATTCACTATCTCTGTAGAGACATAAACATTATTTACAAGTCCAGATGGCAAAGTAATATAATATCCAAATATACAAGCAGTTACAGCCTATATCCTTAATATGAAAACTACCCAATAACTTGTACATTTTTCTGCACAGTAAATACTTTATATAAGTACTCATAATAGTCACCTAGAATGTTATCTCCTGTATAAAAACACTATAAACACTAGATTAACAGAAAATGCAGTTCCTCGCTTTATTTCAGGAACTGTAGATCTGTTTGAAATTTTAATATGTACTTTTTTATCCTCCATGTAAATCTCTGGCATTTCACTGAGTATTTTCTTTTTTTTTTTTTTTTTGAATTTTCATAACTAGCTGCTTTTTTTTTTTTTGGTTGGTTGACATCAGCACACTCCAAATCAATTGGAATATCAAGGGAAAAAGCAAGGTTAATGGGTGAGGATTTATTTCCAGCTGGTTACTGCAACAGATTAATATAGCCCTGAAACTTTCATTTTTATTTAAGACTGCTAGAGCAGACATGTTAAAACTCACCAGATTACACATAACATAGTCACAAAACTGTTTGATAACCTTCTAAGTTCTATTCCTTTCTGTATACTTATCCACCTTAAATTCATGTGGAAATTGTTGATATCAGTAATAAGAGAACAAAATATAGATTAAAGCATTTTACCAAGTTTTCATACTACTCATAGTATGATAATAATAATGGAGGGAAAATGTCAAGTCTAAACCTAATAAATATTTTCCCTTTATCTAGTCCACTGATAAAGTTCCATAGTTAGTTATTAGCTTCTTATCACATCTCCATGGAGTCTTTGGTAAGTTATTTTTTGACATAAATGCTGACTGCAATGGCTATATACCTGCAATCATCCCACACAAGTCATTCTGTGTTCTGAATTATTGAGCATACTGTTCTCATTACAAAGGATATGTCAGTAGTTTTAACTAAACAGAGCTTATCTTGAAAGGGAAGAAACATATTTAGAGCTGTGAATAAGAAAAATCCCAGTAAGGTAGGGCAAGAAGTCTACAAGTCTGCTCTCCAGCAGTAAAGGAAAGGCATCTCTAAACAATATACAAACTGCTGACCTCCTCCGGCATGAACTGAAGGAGGTTCCACAGGTTTTCTTGGTAGGCTGTTTTACTAGTCTCACCATTTAATAGCATTTTCTTCATTTGTTCACATAATCTACAAATTATTTCTATTTTCTTCTGGTATTATTGGGGCATAGTGAAGTAATCTTTTTATTAGGGGTTAAAAAAGGTCATACTTTTCTCTTTTTAAATGTATCATATCTAAATCATTTCACTGTTTTTGAAGTTTTCCAAACCAGATCTTTCATTTTCTTCTGGACATCCTTCACTTTGTTTATACAGTACTTCAAGGGCTTCAAAACTTCATACACTATTCAATTTGAGGGTTTCATTGACATCAAAGAATAATAAACTCCCATGTTTTACAAGAAAACCTCTTGCTACTTCACTTCAGCATAAAATATGTGATTTTAATTCTACAGCAAAAAGAAATGTTTATTTGACCTTTTTCTTGTTCTAGACATGTGGTTAACCATCTATTACAAGCCCTAGGATCCTCCACTGCAGTAGCATTGATTAGCCAACTCATCATTTCTTCTTTTATTAATCATTTCATTTTTTCTTCTTAAGTTTGAACAATTATACATCACGTCTTCATTAAAAAAAAAAAGCTTATTCCAGTATTTTCTGTGTTATTAAAAATATTCCTAATACAATGAAATCCAGAAATGTTCTAAGTATATGCTCTATTTTATCAGCAAAAATGAACTTGAAAATGTTAGATAGAGCTGCACCAAAGAAAAACTTGCAGGTCCCTGCTAAATGCCCTTTCCAATTGAGAGAAAAAGTAGTTAGGGGAGTTGTGGAGGGGCCAGGAGACCAGCCAGTTGCACATATATTGCATAGTAGTTTCATCTGATGATTTCACTAGTTCATTTGCTGATGTCACATAGGATGGCATCAAAATCCTTATCAAGGTAAGGTATTACAGGCTGCTTTCCCTTTCTTTCCTATTCACTAGAACATGATTTCAGAACACAGAAATTTTGGTTCCAACACAGAAAGTTTGTTTTTTTTTGACCATGGGGCACTTTACTTGGCACCCGGCCTGATGGCCGCAGATGGGTCCCTATCTCTAAGGGGAAAACGGATCCTAGCCCAGGAGCTGGCAGGGTTCATTGAGAGGGCTTTAAACTAGGTAAGAAGGGGGATGAGGCTGAAATAAGGCTTGTTGGAGCTGTGCCAGGGGGAACAATGGCAAGGCCGGGGGAGAAGGCAACGGCCCAAATGAAGTGCATGTACACTAAAGCACGCAGCATGGGTAACAAACAAGAGGAGCTGGAAGCCATCGTGCAGCAGGCAGGCTATGACTTGGTTGCCATCACGGAAACGTGGTGGGACCACTCTCATGACTGGAGTGCTGCAATGTCTGGCTATAGGCTCTTCAGAAGGGACAGGCAGCACAGAAGGGGTGGTGGTGTGGCTCTCTATTTTAGAGAGTGTTTTGATGTTGTGGAACTTGAGGCTGGGAATGATAAGGTTGAGTCCCTGTGGGTTAGGATCAGCGGGAAGGCCAACAAGGCAAGCATCCTGGTGGGGGTCTGTTATAGACCGCCGAACCAGGATGAGGAGACGGATGAAGAGTTCTACAGGCAGCTGGCAGAAGTTGCGAAATCGTCAGCTTTTGTTCTCGTGGGGGACTTCAACTTGCCAGACATACCCTGGAAGCACAACACAGCCCAGAGAAAGCAGTCTAGGAGGTTTCTGGAGAGCGTGGAAGATAGCTTCCTGACGCAGCTGGTTAGAGAGCCTACCAGGGGAGGTGCCCCGCTAGACCTTCTGTTCACAAACAGAGAAGGACTGGTGGGAGATGTGGTGGTCGGGAGCTGTCTTGGGCAGAGTGACCATGAAATGGTAGAGTTCTCTATTCTTGGCGAAGTCAGGAAGGGGACCAGTAAAACCGCTGTCTTGGACTTCCGGAGGGCTGACTTTGAGCTGTTCAGGACACTGGTTGGCAGAGTCCCTTGGGAGGTGGTTCTGAAGGGCAGAGGAGTCCAGGAAGGCTGGGCACTCTTCAAGAAGGAAATCTTAATGGCTCAGGAGCGGTCTGTCCCCACGTGCCCAAAGATGAACCGGCGCAGAAGAAGACCGGTCTGGCTGAACAGAGAGTTTTGGCTTGAGCTTAGGAGAAAAAAGAGGGTTTATAATCTTTGGAAAAGAGGGCGGGCCACTCAGGAGGACTATAAGGATGTTGTGAGGCTGTGCAGGGACAAAATTAGAAAGGCCAAAGCTCATCTGGAGCTCAATCTGGCTACTGCCATTAAAGATAACAAAAAATGTTTTTACAAATACATCAACACCAAAAGGAGGACTAAGGAGAATCTCCATCCTTTACTGGATGCGGGGGGAAACTTAGTTACAAGGGATGAGGAAAAGGCTGAGGTGCTTAATGCCTTCTTTACCTCAGTCTTTAGCGGCAAAACCAGTTGTTCTCTGGATACCAGTACCCTGAGCTGGTGGAAGGGGATGGGGAGCAGGATGTGGCCCTCACTATCCACGAGGAAATGTTTGATGACCTGCTACAGCACTTGGATGTACGCAAGTCGATGGGGCCGGATGGGATCCACCCGAGGGTACTGAGAGAACTGGCAGAGGAGCTGGCCAAGCCGCTTTCCATCATTTATCGGCAGTCCTGGCTATCAGGGGAGGTCCCAGTCGACTGGCAGCTAGCAAATGTGACGCCCATCTACAAGAAGGGCCGGAGGGTAGACCCGGGGAACTATAGGCCTGTTAGTTTGACCTCAGTGCCAGGGAAGCTCAATGAGCAGATTATCTTGAGTGTCATCACACGGCACTTGAAGGGCAACCAGGCGATCAGGCCCAGTCAGCATGGGTTTATGAAAGGCAGGTCCTGCTTGACGAACTTGATATCCTTCTATGACAAAGTGACACACTTAGTGGATGAGGGAAAGGCTGTGGATGTGGTCTACCTTGACTTCAGTAAGGCTTTTGATACCGTTTCCCACAGCATTCTCCTCAAGAAACTGGCTGCTCGTGGCTTGGACTGGCGTACGCTTCGTTGGGTTAAAAACTGGCTGGATAGCCGGGCCCAAAGAGTTGTGGTGAATGGAGTCGAATCCAGTTGGAGGCCGGTCACTAGTGGAGTCCACCAGGGCTCAGTACTGGGGCCAGTCCTCTTTAATATCTTTATCGATGATCTGGATGAGGGGATCGAGTGCACCCTCAGTAAGTTTGCAGATGACACCAAGTTAGGTGCGTGTGTTGATCGGCTCGAGGGTAAGAAAGCTCTGCAGGAGGATCTGGATAGGCTGGACCGATGGGCTGAGGTCAACTGTATGAAGTTCAACAAGGCCAAGTGCCGGGTCCTGTACCTGGTGCGCAACAACCCCAAGCAGAGCTACAGGCTGGGAGATGAGTGGTTGGAAAGCTGCCTGGCAGAGAAGGACCTGAGAGTACTGGTTGATAGTCGGCTGAATATGAGCCAGCAGTGTGCTCAGGTGGCCAAGAAGGCTAACAGCATCCTGGCTTGTATAAGAAGCAGTGTGGCCAGCAGGTCTAGGGAAGTGATTGTCCCCCTGTACTCGGCTCTGGTGAGGCCGCACCTTGAGTACTGTGTTCAGTTTTGGGCTCCTTCCTACAAGAAGGATATCGAGGTGCTCAAGAGAGTCCAGAGAAGGGCGACAAAGCTGGTGAGGGGTCTGGAGAACAAGGGTTACGAGGAGCAGCTGAGGGAGCTGGGATTGTTCAGCCTGGAGAAGAGGAGGCTGAGGGGCGACCTTATCACTCTCTACAGGTACCTTAAAGGAGGCTGTAGCGAGGTAGGGGTTGGTCTATTCTTCCACGTGCCTGGTGACAGGATGAGGTGGAATGGGCTAAAGTTGTGCCAGGGGAGGTTTAGGTTGCATATTAGGAAGAACTTCTTTACTGAAAGGGTTGTTAGGCATTGGAATGGGCTGCCCAGGGAAGTGGTTGAGTCACCATCCCTGGAGGTCTTTAAGAGACGTTTAGATGTTGAACTTAGTGATATGGTTTAGTGGAGGACTTGCTTGTGTTAGGTCAGAGGTTGGACTAGGTGATCTTGGAGGTCTCTTCCAACCTAGACGATTCTGTGATTCTGTGATTTTCCACTGAAGAAAGTAAACGGATTGGTTTGACACAATTTGTTCTCATCGAATTCATCTGGTTTCTTTCTTCTTATTTAATTATCCTCTAGGTCTTATAAATTGATTCATAATTCATTTAGAATTCCCCCAGTACTGCCTATTGTGCTCATTTTTCCTCACCCTTAAACTACATTTGCTATATACTGTTTGTTCTGTTTCAGTCCCTTAGGATCTAACCTGTCCTCTACCATTTCTCAAAAGTAATTAATGATTCAAAAAGTGCCTCTTTTTTTTTTCAAGCCCTTGAGGGGAAAAAAAAAAAAAAAAGAAAAAAAGAAAAAAAAAAAGATATTTTAGAGTTTGCAAATTAAAAAACATCCTAGTTAATAAAATGCTCTTAAACCCATTGTTTCCTTCCTGCTCTGTGCTTATATTAAAAATTAATGTATTAGATATCCAGTTACAAAGTATCTCTGTTCTGAAAGCCAAAATAAAAGCTTTAATGTCATCATTCACTCTTCCAGTTTGAAGAGACATTATACTTTCCTTTATTTCTCCCTTTTTTCCAAGACTCTATTAGAACATTTTCATCTTCCTTGTCAGTTAGGCATTTTACAGGCTAGCCTGCTTTCCTATACTATCTGTTTGCTTATACCATCTGTTTATTGTTGTCCTTAGCCATTCTTCCACCCCTCTTTCAAATACAACCCTGATGCAGAAAAATTATCCTTGAACACATCAGAAGTAATGGAAGTACCTTTTCAATCATTAGTGATTACATTAGAGAAATGGTGGAGAAAAGTAAGCTGCCAGGAATTCAAAAAGAACACACAAAATATATAACTGAGAAAAAAGGTACCATAGGCAACACTAGGGAAATACTAAGCAAAACATCTTCATATGCTTCATATCCCATCTTCTGCACCAGGATAGCTTGCTACTGTTTTTTGTTATTATTGTTGTTGTTTGTTTGTTTGTTTTTTGTTTTGTTTTTATTGTTTGTTTTAACACAGTCCATTTTCTCATAACTTATTTACAGAAAGTATGAAGCTTTATTACTTTGATGATTTTCCTAACAGACCCAGTTTGCCTTTTCCCAAAGACTGATTTTTCCTCAGTTTTTTAACTTTACTCTGCTACTCTATTCCTTTCTGTAGAGTTGTAAGTGTTGTTAATTCATGAACACTTCCAATGAATTAATAGGTCACTTCAAATTCTCCAAGCATTCTCCCTATGGAGAAAGAACATAATCTAAAATAGTCACATTCACAACTTCCTTCAGCTTCTGAAACTAAAGAAAAGCTGTCAGTGTGGCTTCACAATGCCATTCAGACCTGTCTTGCTGTTTTTCCTCAGTAACTGAAGTCTATTATTATCATGAGCTTCTCTTCTTTGGATACCTATTTAAATTTCTCAGAAACAGATTTTTGACAAATAGGTGAAGTTTCTGATCTTCTCATTCTTAATCAATGACATTGTGTACTTGAATAAGCTTAAAAAAAAAAACAGGGAAAGATCTTGATGAACCATTCAATACATCAAGTGGAGACGCTTACACTGCCAGAACAGCCAGATTTTTCCATCTTTACTCATGCTGATAGTACTTTAATTCATAAGTAATTACACTGATTTAGTTAATTACTCCAAATTTAAGTGGAAATAATACCTGAAATAAAACTTCGGCTGAAATAATGGGTGCAAAATTAGTGGAATAACACTTGACTCCACATTTCTTAATTAAACAGTTCTCTCTCTAGCTGCAGTTGTATGATTCACAGTCAGAGACTGGAAAATCCTCCTAATGATTTTTTTCATGTCCAATGAGAAATTTAAACTGGCTTGATTAAGTATCTTTAATAAAATACAAGTCTAGGGTGCAAACATATGCAGATAAGGCAAAGTTGGATAACTACTGCTACCTACATAAAAGTACGCAACAGTGCAGTTAGTAAACACAAATACAGTGTAATGTTTAATTAACAGTTTTAATAGGGGAATACTAACCTAAACAAGAGAATTCAAAGACAGTTTTTTCTTCTGTATGACTTTCATAAAAATAAAAAGTGAGAATAGAGATCAGCTAGGGACAGGAATGACATATAATCAGATATACGGGAGACATTTATGCCCTTCACTATCCAATTTCTACTAGATATTTTATACCAAATAGAAAAGAAATAGAACATTCTCAAGAATGTTCATCTAAAATGGCAAATGAATTCTGAAGTGCTCATTTCTCTTCACTTCCTATAAAGGAGTCTAAGCTAGTTTTAGTGCAGATATATACAGAAAAGACCTCTAAATTATGATGAAGTTAATCCTCTGCTAAGGATTGGCTCTGTTGTTGCCCTTCTCAAACTCTCACATAACTGAAATAATTGTTTCAGCTGCAGAAGAATAATTTCAATTGCAGACATGACATAAAACAATATCTGTTTAAGTAGAAGTCCATGTAACTTGAAGGAGCTCCTGGCAAAACAGAATAAGTAAGTATACAGAATGTGGAGAAAGGGACAGGCCACTTGGGAGCAATATAGGAACATTGCCAGTGTATGCAGGGATGCAATGAGGAAGGCTAAGGCCCATTTGGAATTAAATCTGGCAAGGGATGTCAAGGACAAAAAGAGAGGCTTCTTCAAACACATATGTAGCAAAAGAAAGGCTAGTGAAAATGTGGGCCTACTGCTGAATGGTGTGAGTGCCCTGGTGATGACTGATATAGAGAAAGCAGAGTTACTGAATGTCTTTGTTGCTTCAGCTTTTACTGCTAAGGACATCCCTCAGGAATCCCAGACCCTGGAGACAAGAGAGAAAGTCTGGAGAAAGGAAGACTTTCCCTTGGTCAAGAAGGATCAGGTTAGAGATCATTTAGCCAAACCTAACACCCACAAATCCAGGGGCTCCAATGGGATACACCCACAAGTTCTGAGGGAGCTGGTGGACATTATATCTAGGCCACTCTTGATCACCTCTGAAAGGTCATAGACAAAAAAAAATAAAAAAAAAATAAAAAAAATAAAGTGCCTGAGGAAAGAAGAAAGCCAGTGTCACTCTAGTCTTCAAAAAGGGCAAGAAAAGGGACCTAGGAAACTACAGGGCAGTCAGCCTCACCTCCATCCCTGGAAAGGTGATGGAACAGCTCATCCTGGAGGTCATCCCTAAGCACACAGAGGATAAAAAAGATGATCAGGAGTAGTAAGCATGCATTCACCAAGGGGAAGTCGTGCTTAACCAATCTGATGGCCTTCTATGATGGAATAACTGGCTAGGTAGATGAGGGGAGAGAAGTGGATGTTGTCTACTTTGACTTCAGTAAGGCTTTTTCACACTGTCTCCCACAACATCCTCAAAGGTAAGTTCAGGAATTGTGGTTTAGATGAGCGGACAGTGAGGTGGATTGAGAACTGGATGGATGACAGGGCTCGTAGGGCTGTGATCAGCAACACAGTTTAGTTGGAGGCCTGGAGTTAGCAGTGTCCCCCAGGGGTCAGCACTGAGTCCAGTCTTGTTCAACTTGTTCATCAATGACCTGTAAGAAGGGACAGAGTGAACCCTCAGCAAGTTTGCTGATGATACGAAACTGGCAGGAGTAGCTGATACACCAGAGAGATGTGCTTCCATCCAGAAAGACCTGAACAGGCTGGAGAGTTGGGTGGACAGGAACCTCATTAAGTTCAACAAAAGCAAGTGAAGGGTCCTGCACCTAGGGAGTAATAATCCCACGCACCAGCACAAGTTGGGGGCTGCCTTGTTGGAAAGAAGATCGGCAGAGAAGGACCTTGGAGTCCTGGCTGACAAGTTAACCATGAGTCAGCAATTCGCTCTTGTGGCCAAGCAGGCCAGTAATGGTATTCTGGGGTACACAGGGGGGAGGGTTGTCAGCAAGTCAAAGGAGGTTATCCACTGCATCTACTCGGTCATGATGAGACCACACCTGGAGTACTGTGTCCAGTTCTGGGCTCCCCACTACAAGAGAGACATGGAGCTCCTGGGGAGGGTCCTGTAGAGGGCTACTAAGGGCTACTAAGATGATTAGGGGACTGAAGAATCTCTCTTACGAGTGGCTGGAAAGCTGTGCAGAGGAAAAGGATCTGGGCGTGTTGGTCAATGCTTGCCTGAACATGAGCCAGCAGTGTGCCCAGGTGGCCAAGAAGGCCAGTGACATCCTGGCTTGTATCAGGAATAGTGTAGCCAGCAGGACCAGGGAGGGGATCATTCCCCTGTACTCAGCTCTGGTGAGGCCGTACCTCGAGTACTGTGTTCAGCTTTGGGCCCCTTGGTACAAGAAGGACATCAAGGCCCTGGAAGGTGTCCAGAGAAGGGCTACAAAGCTGGTGAAGGGCCTGGAACACAAGTCCTATGAGGAGCGGCTAAGGGAACTGGAGTTGCTTAGTCTGAAAAAGAGGAGGTTCAGGGGAGACCTTATTGCTCTCTACAACTACCCAAAAGGAAGTGGTGGGGAGCTGGGAGTTGGCCTCTTCTCACAGGTAACTTGTGATAAGACAAGAGGGAATGGCCTCAAGTTGCACCAAGTGAGGTTTGGTTTGGAAATTAGTTTGGAAATTAGGAGACATTTATTCTCAGAAAGAGTAGTCAGGCATTGAAACGGGTTGCCCAGGGAGGTGGTAGAGTCACCGTCCCTAGGGGTGTTTAAGGAAAGGTTGGATATGATGCTTAGGGACATGGCTTAGTGAGTGACATTGGTGGTAGGGGGATGTTTGGACCAGATGATCTTGGAGGTCTTTTCCAACCTTGATGATTCTATGATTCTATAAAAGGCTGAAAGAGATGGACCTGTTTAGCCTGGAGAAGACTGAGAGGGGATCTTATCAATGTATACAAATATATTAAGGGAGGGTGTCAAGAGGATGGGATCAGACTTTTTTCAGTGTGCCCAGCAACAGGATAAAAGGCAATGGGCATGAATTGAAAAGCAGCAAGTTCCATCTGAATACGAGGAGAAGCTTCTTTACTGTGAGGGTGACAGAGCATTGGCACTGGTTGCCTGGAGAAGTTGTGGAGTCTCCTCTGGAGACATTCAAAGCCTGCTTGGACGCAATCCTGTACAATGTGCTCTAGGTGACCTTGCTTGAGCAGGGGGGTTGGACCAAATAACCTCCAGAGGTCCCTTTAAACCTCAACCACTCTGTGACTCTGTAAGCCTTGAGTGTAAAGAGTCCCAGTGAGTGAGCAGCACTGACATCTGAAGTAAAAGGCTGAGCTGAACATGTCAGTAAAGGCATCTGATTGAGAAAGAGAAAAAAAAATAAATACAAAAATTGTCAACCTTATGAGTCATGCAGGACACTTGGTGTGAAGCTAGATGTCTATATCAAGTCTAACCAGGACAGCCTGCAGTTTCCTGAAGTGTCTGTTAACTCTACCAAAGGGGTTGTGCCATCCCTTGGAGTATGAAGATGACACACCTATATCCTGTGTCCTATTTCCTAGCAAATATTTCACCATAATCAGCCTAGACTATTTCAGTGTAGCTCTTGTAACAGAGATGCCAAGTACTATGTTCAAGTAGCTTTACTATTAGTATGCACCACAGAGACCCAAACTCCCTGCTACAGCAACTTTAAAGCCCAGTTTTCTGCCACTGCAAGATGCTAAACTGTATAAAACAGGATAATTTGATCTGCATACAGAGTAAACTCAGTGCATTCATAAACTGCATGTGTACAGCTCCAACTGAACTACACTTGCATCTGAAGCTTTTGCTCACACACAGCAGGCAGTAAGTCTTTGCTTTCTGGACATTTAACAGTGGTCAACATCCATCTTTCAGTTGTCTTCTTGCCTGTGGACCCAAATGAAGGCTAGGATCTATCCCAACCAAGAGTGCTAGCAATGACAACCCAACCCTGTATGGCATTGTTGGCAGGGGAAAATCCCTAGTAAATGTATATACATCATCAAGAGAAACCACAGGTATCCCAGGAAAGTTGGAAGCTACCTTCCCAGCCTCTTCACAAAAGGAGAAACCTGGGTGAAATATTTGGGGCTAGAAATAGCCTATGGACAGACAGCTGGTCCTCCCTGTTCTCTACATGCAGTAATATATTAAAGCAATTTTAATGAGCCATCCATCTGTTCAAGGCCCTGTGTTACATATAAGAAACACCTATTACAAGATGTTAAATGGATCCCAGAGGTTAGTAGGGTTAAACCTATGTGAATAAAGGATTAAACAAAGATGACAACAGAGAGAAACTCTCTGTACCTGAACAGATCTGAGAACAAAAGCCTTGTGATTGCATTTCAAACATATTATCAGTCTTCATATTTTATTAGTTTTAAGCTAGGGCAGAGAATAATAGTGGGATGTTTTTATGGCAAAGCTAATTAATCAGCAACATCATTTTGGAGACTCCTCATGTTCATTTTCAACTGTTCTCATCTTTTTGAGACATTTTTAGCTATTTTCTTCATTAAGCACTGGAATGTAGAACTAAAAAAAAATAAATAATAAAAAATTAAATTCCTAGTTCTTATGTGCAGCTAACAGCTTAAGAGAAATTAACCTCAGTTTGATATTTCAACTCCCTCAAATTATAATTACAGAGTAATTCATGAGGGCACTTTCCAGGAGTTAGTGTAAATGTTAAAGGAAAGAATGCTACTTAGTCTGTGAGGAGTTCTATTTTTTGTAACCCTTGCTAAGCTACGGAGAATGCAAATTGATGTTTTACTAATAGCTAATAAAAAAGGCTGACAACATCGAACAAAGCGTTCTCCATAATCATTTAAAAATAATGTAATGTCAAGTCATGCGATATATGCCTGATTTTTTCCTACCCCATGGTACTTATTTCCCTCCAGCTTTCTATTTTTATATCTGCCTCCTCATTTCTGTAACCTTTTAAATTGCTTTGAAAACAACAGGTTTGGCAAACACATATACTTCAAAGCCAGACCCTACATCATTTACTGTGTTTATAAATCACCTGGTAAATACCTACAACGGATTTTCCACTGCCTTGTCAGTCTGACCACAAAAAAAATGAAAGGTGTTTGATTCAGACAGAAAATGACCATACCAGTATATTTAGTACATCAGAACCAGAATCTGAGCAACCGTGTGTGTGTGTGTATATATATATATATATATATATACACACGCACACACATGCACACACACACCCATATGAATAAGCCACTGTACTGACAGTGTCAGACAGACTGGACAGATGATTATGGAAAACTAACAGCAATTTGACATGACAGACTTGACAGTTTCCAAACTACTGTAAGAAGGGAAAACAGTGACAGAAAGCATATGGAGATCAAAGTCAGAATACATATATATGATGTTATATACATATAAAAGAATATACACCAGCAACACTTCAGAGAGCCTTGTGTGAAGAAAATTGCATAGGCCAATATAAAACTTTGAACTATCTATGAAAAGTAAAAAAAACTTGTTGTTTTCAGCCCTGGGCAGCAGGACTTAGAAGAGATGATATTCAGAGCATAAAGGAGTGAGCTAATCCTCATTAAGAGTACACTCAAATGAGGGGCAAGGGAGCAAAGCAATTGCCGGAGAATTTATAAATATCTTCCATAGGTTAATGAAGCTATTGAAAGTTACATGGCAAAAACAAAGTCTAAGTTAAACCTTTTTATTTTTTAAGGTCCTACCTAGAAGAACATTATTATTCAGAGTCATTTGAAGAATAGTGGAGTTATTTAAGTAAATATTTCCTTACAATTCATACACACAGAAAACAGTTGTGCATTATATATGAAAGAACATAGTCGTGAACTAAGCTGTTTGATATTTCTGACATCTATCAACTTTCATTGATACAAACAAATGTTAAAACTGGATTTCAGCATATGAAAAATAACTCAGCCCATAGTATGGCACGTCATCATATTGACACCACGTGATCAATTATATTGCAGAGATCACTGAATTAGCAGAGAAGCAAGAGTATAGTGTTTTTAACGATTCAGAGAGACATTTGTAAGAATCTGTATTCAAGTTAATTATCCCTTTAAGAGGCAATAGCGCTTCTGACACATTAGCCAGTAGGTGTTTCGTTAGCAAGCTTGGAACCAAGTGTCCTCAACACATGATACCGACAATTTCAACAGGCAAAAATAAAAGATCCATAGAGAACAAGAAGCTTAAATACTTTTCACCTGGTACTTTATGCTACATTCAAAGCATGATTAAAGTGCAGACTGTGTTTTTTAGCCTTAGCTAAATTCTACCTTATAGTAAGAGGTATACTAAGAGATTTTCAAATAAAGCACTCCATTTTCAATAAATTTAAACAGCATAAATTTAGAATCCTATAAATTCTGACTACTGACAGATTATTCAGATTAACAAGAAAAAAGAAAACCAAGACCAGATAAGGGACATTAGTGCAGTATTCCCGCACATACACCTAACAGACATAAATACACTCTTTCAGTTTTACTAATAAGGAAAATCTGATAGCAGCTAACATCCTAATTGTTGGACTTCACTCAAGTCTTGAATTCTGAAAAACTGATTGCTCACCTTAGCCTTTCTCCCACAAGAGTTCTATGCTTAGAACACTAGCCCAGAGGCTAGCATGAGTCGGTGGATTTTATACATAATCCAGCCTCCTCCATTTCTTCTGTTTCTATGGCTAGAGGTGTGGGCTGTTATTGCTATGTTTAGAATAAAGCAGACAACTTCTAGCATCTTCCAAACACAGAAACTAATACACAGACCAGAAGATTTAGCTCCCTCTCTTCCCATTCTCCCTTCCCCCACACTTGCAGGTAGATGACAGCAGAGAAGCTCAAGATAAACACAATTATCCATCCAGCAGGAATTAGGTTTCAGCCTTAAAGCTTGGTTGGAATACAGTTCAGTAGATTACCACCTAAACAGATGAGCGTTACTAGGAGAAAACCTCATAAAGACCACCTAAATTCCAGTAGTTGAGTTAGTTTTAGCCTCCAGAATATCCTTACTAAGGAAAGTCTGTACTGCATTAATTTATTTTCCTCATATAAGCAGAGCACAAAATTTTCCTTACTAGATATTGTGTTATTTTATGCTCTTAAAAACTCACATTAGTAATTTGTCTCATTTTACCAGGTGTTACAGAGAGAGCAGAATCCAACCTTATAGCTTACTGGGCTTTCAAACCCATTCATTATAGTATATTTAAAGTTTTTACATTCTAATCACTCTTCCCTGCATGGGAATGACTAAAGGGGCACACCCAAAATCTGGCATGGTTAACAGCCACTGCAGAGATAAGGTAGGTGTTAAATACTTAAAGAGAAGATAGCAGAAAACACTTATAAGGCTCTGGAAGCAAAGATAAATACAGAGAATGGTGAGAAATGACGGAAGCATTTGTTTGCTTTTTTGTGTGTGTGTGTGTTTGTTTCAAAATGAAAGCTATCTGCATCATCCTCTACCCTGGATATTTTGTGTGCCTTGCCTAAATATGTCCTGCACCTGAGGGCAAGAAAGAAGGTATGTGAACCACAGACAACCTCTGTGTGTAATCAGCTTGAACATTTTTTGTCCTATTGTCCATAAGTTCTCTTCAAACTTCCTTGAGGCCTGACAGCAAATACAAAGAAGTTGAAATGCACACATTGGTGCTTGCATTGCTTCAATGGATGAATGAACACACGTTCCATATCCTTTCAGTCACCTTTGAAAAGTCACTGCAAAAACGTAAGTGAGAAAATTTCAGTAACTTTAGTAATGGCAGAGTTGGACTCAATGATTCTCTGTTTTCCTACCATTTTTAAGTTTCACACCAGTGTGAATGGAACAGCCAGCCTCTGTGGAGAAAGCAGTCACCATTCCCCATTTACCTACAAAGATTTGGTGTCTCTGAATGCTCGCATGCAGACCACACTATTAAAACATATTTTGGATGGCTATAAGTCAAAACAAATGCACTGGTTATATTTTTTCTAGTATGTCATTTATGAAAACATTCATACATCTAATTGCTTACATGGCATCCTCCATAGCCATTCAACAGTACTGTCTTTTGCTGCTGGGCACATCAGAGTTTAACAGGTGTGGATACTCACCTGCAAAGTGGCTACCTACCAAACAATGCTAATAAATCTTCAGAGTTTTGATCTGACATCACATTTCTCTAACAGGAAAAAAAATGCTCCAAGGTGTTAGATGTAAAAGTCTTATGCATTACAAAATCTACAGCAAGCTTTGCAATATGGTAATACAGTTGGTTTGTTTTCTTCCCTCTGTGATCTCCTCTTCACATATTGTCTTGCATTTTAGAGACAATCTTAGTAGCAAAAGAACTCACTTTTGCCCACTGGCACAAAGCAACAATGGAAACACATTTTGCTTTGTTCTTCTTCTGAAAGCAATTTATTCCTCTACCACAAATTCACAGCTGAATTTCTCTCTTTTATTCATAACGGGACCACACCAGCAAATGGCAGAAAATGGCATGGTTCCATGAAGCTTGATTAAAAGATGGACTATCATGAAGCTCCTGATGCAAAAAATGCAAATACATAGGAAAAATGTGGAGAAGCCTCTGAGTCAGGCTGAACATACAGTTTTGGTGTATCTTCTGGAGCAGTTTGGATGCTTCAGTAATATAACACCAGTTTAATTTATTAAACATGAATACGTCAGTTTTCATATTACATGCTAATAATAGAGGAAAAAGCAAGACTAAACAAACCTAAACAAACAGTAATAAATTAACCAGGAGTTCAGAAAATACTTGGTGAATTTCTTAAATAAAATATGAAATATTACATACTATTTCTATACCAACAATCTATCAGCCACGACAATAAGTGATACATCATGTACCACATTCCACTTGGGCCCTGTTTTACAAGTATAACTCTCTCATGGGATCAAAACCACTCACTTTCCTATTGGTCTTAAACTGTAATTTGCTGCATGCATATTTTTAATCTGGATTTTTATGGAATGCAGCAAAACGGTTTTCACAAATGACAAATTTTCTAAGATGCCACCTGAACAAAACATTTTTGCTTTATCCAGAATATCAAAAGCTGTTCTTACCGCGTGCCTTAATAATTTTTGTCCTAATGTAGTCATTGACCACGTAAAACATCAGTTAGGAGGATAAAAAAAAAAAGGTCTTCATATCTTTATCAAATGCACTGTCACATTTCAGTACTCCTCTGTAGAAGACAACTTCTCTATCCATCACAAACACTCCTTCCACATCTGTCTTTTTCTCTCCACAAAATTCCAAGGTATCTGAGAAGTTGAATAAGGCAAGCACTACTCTTTAGAAATAACTCATATTGAATTTTACAAATACCTTCTCTGCATACTATATAATGCATACTACCTAAAAATAACTTTCACCATGCAAAGGTAGGTCACAAGTGTATGATGAAAGTACATTTAACACACATGGGATGAAATAGTTAAGCTATCAAGGCAAAGCTAGTTGGTCATATTCCCTTTCCCAGTGAACAGATATCTTCAGGTGTAATTCAATGTCTAAAAGATGCTGGATAAAACTCACATCAGCACCCTTTTATTCCTGCACTGATATAAAGCAAGCCTTGGACAGCTTGCTTAGACTACCTTTTTAGATATCCAAAGTGTATGTTCCTACTTTTTGTGACTCTACCTTCTTCACCTCGGAGTACTGTGTGCAGTTCTGGGCACCACAGTACAAAAAGGACATTAAACTGTTGGAGAGTGTCCAGAGGAGGGCGACGAAGATGGTGAAGGGCCTAGAGGGGAAGACATATGAGGAGCGGCTGAGGTCACTGGGCCTGTTCAGCCTGGAGAAGAGGAGGCTGAGGGGGGACCTCATCGCAGTCTACAACTTCCTCGCGAGAGGGAGTGGAGAGGCAGGTGACCTATTCTCTGTTATCACCAGTGACAGGACCCGTGGGAACGGTGTTAAGCTGAGGCGGGGGAAGTTTAGGCTAGACATCAGGAAGAGGTTCTTCACCGAGAGGGTGGTCGCACACTGGAACAGGCTCCCCAGTGAAGTAGTCACTGCACCAAGCCTGTCTGAATTTAAGAAGAGATTGGACTGTGCACTTAGTCATATGGTCTAAACTTTTGGGCAGATCTGTGCGGTGCCAGGAGTTGGACTTGATGATCCTTATGGGTCCCTTCCAACTCGGGATATTCTATGATTCTTTATGTGTCTTTCTGCTATGTTCAAGATCCAGCCCTATTCCTATTAGCCTAAATCATTCTAGACCTATAATTCAGTGATAGCACGTCTGCAGACTATAGGTCTTCCTTCCTCTCACCTTCCTCTCCCAAAGTGCCAATTAAGACATCTGAAAGATAAACTGCTGAGACAAATCACCTCTAGTGCATATAAACATTAACATTTTGTGTTTCCCGCTGAAGCAGAATATTCATTTAAATGAACTAGGAAATATTCATGTAAATATGCTGAATATTCATTGAAATATGAAATATTAAAATAATATTCTGACCACATTATTTTAGAATACTAACACAGAAGACTTTTTAAAACTTTTTAAAATAAAGTTTAATAGAAAGGAAGTTTCCACTAGCAGGAAGTTACAAGGAGTTTAACAGTAAAGTCATTTATCAGTGTCTGTGTCCCTAAACTGTTCCTTCCCACACTTGCTCAAATAAAAAGTGGAATTAAATGTAGAATTGTTTCTGTGCCACTCTTGTTATTAGAAGTTAAGATTGATATCTCAAAATGAGAAACCTCTCTATTACTTCATGACCTGGCTTAAAGCTTTCAAGGAACGTTTTACCCTCTTTAGAAGAAATTAATCTTTTAGCTGAATGTGCATCTTTTAACATTCTTTAAGAGTTGCCTTCTTTTCCAGTACATCTAGTTATCAGCTTTTAAATCTTGTCCATCAAGTCCGGTATTGCAGCTCACAAAAGTTTTGGTTCAAAAAGTTACAGAAAATGTGTGTACTTCTGAATGTTTGAAGTGTACATTTATGAATGTTTCTGTGCTGTTGATATTTGTAAGAATACCACTATCTTTTTAAAAAGTCAGTGATGCTTAGGCTGGTTTTGTTTTTCAGGCAAAACAGAAGCAAATCTTAGACTATCTAAGTGAACAGTGAAACAATGCTCATTTTATAACTTTTATATCATACATTTATTTATTTGAGAGAGCACTTCAAACTCTTGTACTTATAAAAGCTGATAACACAACACAGATAAAGCCTATGAAGGAGTTAATTATACACTTGACAAGCAGTGTTAGTTCTACAGTAAAACACTTCAAATACTGGGAAAGTTTAACAAGAAGACAGGAATCAATAGATTTCCTCAGGGACTAGAAAAGACACTTACAGGGATGAGCTGTTAAGAGCTCCTTCACGGATTCCCACTGTTGCTCTCTCGATATTCCCATTTTATTTCCCCTCATTTCTCTCACTAGAGAATTAACTATATTGCTCTCATTCCTCTGTGGAATCATTGTTGTCCTTGCACATCCTTGTAAAGCAGAAAACATGGTTCTCACTGCTACACAAAGCAATACCTCCATTCAAGCTTCATTACTAGCTCAAAATTTAAGCCAAATTTATCAGCATATTAGCCAAGGTTAATGAACAACTCTGGGCCCATTTACAGTTTGAGTGTCAGTGAGAAAGGCATGCAAAGACCCAAGAGGAAGCTTGACTGTAAGCGAAACTTCAACAGGTCCTGAATTGTGTGCTTTTCTCAACTTTCTAGACATGGTATGTTCCTTACACACAATAAAATTATTATTAAAAAATGTAGAAATACTCTTATTTATGGTGCATCATAAATCATTCTATTGTTGGCATTTCAAATTGTAAGAAGAGAGCACTGAACTAGTCAGTGTGTATCAAAAACCTTCCTGTCTCTGGTGCTCAATTGGCACTGTTATTGGAAAGTCAGGGCAAGTCCCTGAAACAGGCCTTTTTACAGAAAATGCATTACTGGAAACTTACTATGCCACTAGTTGCCACAAAGAATCAGATGATGGCTTTGAGTGCTCACAAGATAACTACAGCATGGCTGTTTTAAAAGGGGATTTTCAATCATGGAGCAATCAAAGAAAAAGAGTGGCTTTTTAGGGTAATGCATACCTGAGCAGGCTTTTCTGAAGGCATCTTGTGAGGAGTTGTAGTATCTGCAAGGATATCATCAGTTCCACACTGCATTTAGTTTTCAGCCTTTTTCACAAGACTCTTCGCTCCTCTGTGAAACTATTTTCTATTAAATTAACTCGTATATTTCTGGCTGCAAGTGAAACATTACTTTTAAAGTCATCTAACAGTCTTCTTAGTTATAGCAGAATAAAAAAAAAATATATAAGTCCATATGGTTACACAGTTCATTTCTTTTTTCCTTCATTAAAGTCATGGATATTTTGCAGAAGTTTTGGACAAGTAGAATATGTGTGTCAAATTGTAACTTGGCTGGTTTGAACAAAATACTGTTAAAGGCATTTCTAGGGCCCACTGTAGTACTCAGCTTGATCATTGATGGAGTCTGAAGTGCAAGCCTCCCGGGAGACACACTGTTCAACATGTGTTAATTCTGTGCTATTTTGGGTAGAACACTTGATATAGGAGGGCAGCAAGAGGGTAGAGGACAAGAGGAAGGCAAATGAGAAGTAAGGTAGTGAAAGAAGAGACAGAAGAAAAGGAAAAAAGTTAACTTCTGAAATATTTGAAAAGATTGAACAGCAAACACTTTCTTCACATGAAAGTTTTGAATTCAGTTCTCTTTTAGTTCCACCCACTCTGACATAATATTCTCTGACATTATAAAATGACTGTCACACCTCCGCAACAGGACTTGAGTAAGTCTAAAGGAAAGAAACTGCTTTTTAGCAAAGTTAAAATTTGTCAGAGCCAGGATATCATTGGGCAGATCCTAATATAACATTTTTAAACCCCTTAAAAAAAATTAAAAAAATCTATAAACAGTAAAAATATTCCTTGTTTTGATCCAAACCAACCAACCAAACCAAGTGTATTGTATTGATGACTAGCTAGAATACAAAGAGTAACATAAAAAGAAAGTAAATGATTCTGAAAGTTAACTGGTTCCTTTTAAACATCTACACATTTGTCATTACACTCGATTAAATTAAGACAGCTGCATTAAAGTTGACCCTTTAAGAGTTATTGTACAAAAATTTCAAAATAAAAATAAACTGAGAAATTACATAAACCCATTGTCTACTTCACATATTTATTTCAGTATAAGGAATAGTGACAGTGTTCTATCTAAAAAAGAAAACCTCTACAAATATAGATCAAAATTAAACTGTATTAAGTTAGGCTAAATATTCCAGCCAGGAAGGAAGGGAGGAAGGGAAGAAAATGTATTTTCCAACATGCACTCCTAAATAACTTAGCATTTCATTACAAGAAATAGACCACACCTTGCAAATCTGCTCAAAACTACGACTATTCTGACATTCAGGTTCATATCTTCATTTTAGAATGAGATAAGTATGTTTAAGGTGCTTTCCTTGAAATTAGAGTTTAAGTGTACTGCAGTGACCAATGTCTGAAAAACAGACCTTTGTTTCCAAAAAATAAAATAAAATAAAAAATCTTTACAGATATATTTAATCCCTGACAATGGAAATCATGACATGAGAGTAACTGGGATTTTCTTCTCACTATGTAAAGTGGCTCCTCCTCCTTACTCAGTCCAATCATGAAGGCTCTGAACTATGTGTTAAGCAGTCCCAAATGCAGTCTTTTCCTCTTGAAGGATTTCAATGGAATGAAATTACAAACTCCTTTCACGTAATTTCCTTAAAAATATTTATTAACCTTGTGCCAAGATATACCAGTATCCACGAGGTAAGTGGGTATATACACCTATATCAAGCTGTGTAAATTCAGTCCGCATTGCCTAGTTATAAAGCCTTAAAGGATGAACAAACTATTCTTTGGGATTACTATTGACACATCATTTAAAAAGGAATGGTGATAGATCAGTCTCCCGTAATTATAGAGACACCTGACTTTAATCAATAGCAGGCAAATTTTATCCAGACTAATGCTGAAGTTACTATTCAATCATAAGAGCTGTCATTTCATTTGAAAACAACTATGGATTCCTTGATAAATGAAACATCATGGAGAAGATCCATTAAACTTGACAAATTCAAGAGGAGTGCCAAGAAAACAACACAAATCAATATGTGATATTTATCAGTTTGACAAAAAGCATTTGATGTGCAGAAGAGGCACATGCACACTCATGACTTGATCTGTTTTGTTCTTAAAAACATAGTTGTATAATACCTCAACTTCCCACTATCATGTACAAAAATATAATTTTAGAGAGGCGAATCTAAATGACATGGCCTGTCCTCAGCAGTGCTAGGTATGTCTGTGCTATTGCTCAGTGTTTAATATCTTTCCAGTTTTGGCAAATAGCAGGGAGATCAGACCTCAGTGCATCTGCTGTCTATGATTCAGATGGCAGACTATATGAACTTTGCAAAGGGCAAGTCAAAGCCAAACACTACAGCATCTATTAACAATGTTCTGTTGATGACTGTGGAGTACAAATAGCTTATTCGTAGACAAGAGTGTCCTTAATCACTCCTCTGAAAGTGCAAAGCACTTAGCAATTTATGGGCCAAATCGTGACTGGTTTGTAAGTAGCATGGGGGCACAAAAGCTCCAAAGGCTAAATAAACCAGCTTTGCTTTCAGTTTTGTGATCCTGAATATAGTCAAGAACAGTGAGTAATGTCTGAAGAATAAAAGTGAAAATTGATTAGAAGCCAAAGATTTTATCATATAACCTTCCTTTGTATCAGTTTCCCATTTTTCTTCCTATCAGTGTCCTAAGCTTCAACAAACACTTCTGTGGCTTCTTCAAACACATAAAAGGGAATATAGAGATCCCCTTCTACCTGAACATAAAACAAGGGTAGTTTGGCCCAGTGGGCTGATGAACAAATCCAACATTGGCCTTGATAACCACTGAGATATTTCACGCATTCGGATGATGGAAACTAGTATGAGTGTGCAGTGCCATGCATACAGTGAGCCCTCATTACTCAGCTGCATGGTCAGCAGTCCACTGATGCAGTGACAGAAATATGAAGGACAGTCACTATTGTTGCCATCATCAGTTTTTGTCCTTCCTCATCGGGATGTAGAATGACCAACACTACTTCATAACTGCATACAACAATATGTTGCAGTTGATTTCTCAGAGAAGGGTCTAATAAAGGGTGTAAATGCATGTAATATACACACATGGTTGTTTTATATAAGCAGCCTGCTTGTCTGATGAAGTTTCGTATGCTTAGGCCAGGAGATACAGTATTTCAGCACTTCAGTTTGGTAGCTACACAGCCTCAGTGCCGCAATAATCACACCACGGGACTTTCGTGCCTACTCTAAAACAAGATTACATAGTCCTGCCTTTGTCCACTGTACATTTTCATGATTAGTATGTATGCTTGTTACACAAATATGTTTATCAGATCACTTACCAACACAATACTGTAGGATTTAGTCCTGCAATTACTGCAGGACTAAAAATGGTTCCCTGCCCATTCCAGAAATGTAAAAGACTTATAGTCTAAAAGGTAAATTTCAAACAACTAGAAAAGTCTTATTTCTAGTGACTATATCAGAGCATTGGCTGAAGGGCTTTAGGCATTATAGACTCTTTCCAGGCCAAACTGTTCTCTTTCTAGAGGTGTAGGACATTAGGCTCAATCGGACAACAGCCAGGTCACACAAACACCAGAAAATCTATTTCTCAGTTCAGCTTAAACAGCCTCTCTTGACTGTTCCCCCAATCAGCAAGTCCTCAACACTATAGCTTTGGTGTAGAGAAAGGATTGCAACATTGGTATGTTGAGAAAAAAGCACCAATGCCCCATATAAGCATTTTCAAGTTCTGAGCATCAGAGCTGTGCAAATCCTATCTTTGCCTAACACACACACTAGCAGTAAAATCTCAGAATCACTTTAAATATATACTCATATACATTTTTTCCATAAAGCTACAAAGGATGATAAATAAATCTAAACAGTCACAACAATAGCCAACAGAATTTTCTGATTTTAATTTTGAAGAACTATTAAGTGAGAAAGAATACTTTCCATTATACAGTAAGTGACCCCCTAGACTAAAATTCAAGCCCAAACATGAGATGATCATCCTGATGTAGATAGCACAAGAAAAAGGTCTTCTTGATCTAGATTAATGTAGGCTGAGCCAGAAAAGTACTAGTAAATCACAAGCTAGACTGATGGAAGGTCAGGTGGGGGCATCACTGAAAGTTATTCTATTGATGTTTTTTCATTCAAGATTTTCTCTGAAACTTTAGGGAGGAAGAACATTTTACATGAAGAATGACATATCGAAAAAGTGAATGAAAACACACACACAGAACAATAACAACAAAAAAAAGAAAACAGGGAAAGATAAGAAATAAAAGGGATAGCTCATTAACAGCTTAGAATTAGGGCAGTGGCTACTGCAGCTGCAGGAAGCATTATTGATGGTTTTCTCCTATTTCCACTACTTTCTGATTTTCAGCTCTTTATTAGAGCCAACATCTGAGTGAAAGTTTACCTTTCATAGGAGCTTCAAGTTTACTTGATTTAGTAAACTTTGTTTGACCTAGCAAACAAAAAGGCAAAAGATTTTGGGAAAAAGCATGCATTTAACAGGTTTGACAAAGTCTCTGAAAGGAAACTAACCTGTTTTGGGTGTTGTTTTTTTTCCTCATTAATTCATTTCAGACATCTGTCAGTACAAACCCCAACTGAAGCTCTCCTAGGCTAACTTGGAAAACACACATTAACTTTATGATTTGAAAACAATAAAAAGATTAGGAGCTACAAAGGATAGCATTGAGGGGTGAAAGAAGTGAAGGAAATCTCTTTTCAGATGAATGAAAATACCTGAAGCTTGTAAAAACCTCATTTTGCAGTAGATCAAAACTTCTTTTTAAACTAAATCCCATTTGATTTTAGTCCAAACCAACATTATTTCTTTCATTAGGGCAACAATTTCTTTCATTTAGGGCAACGAAGCTTGTGAGGGGTCTGGAGAACAAGGGTTACGAGGAGCAGCTGAGGGGAGCTGGAGTTGTTCAGTGTGGAAAAGAGGAGGCTGAGGGGCGACCTTATCACTCTCTACAGGTACCTTAAAGGAGGCTGTAGTGAGGTGGGGGTTGGTCTGTTCTCCCACGTGCTTGGTGACAGGATGAGTGGGAATAGGCTAAAGTTGTGCCGGGGAGGTTTAGGTTGCATATTAGGAAGAACTTCTTTACTGAAAGGGTTGTTAGGCATTGGAATGGGCTGCCCAGGGAAGTGGTTGAGTCACCATCCCTAGAGGTCTTTAAAAGACATTTAGATTTAGAGCTTAGTGATATGGTTTAGTGGAGGACTTGTTAGTGTTAGGTCAGAGGTTGGACTAGGTGATCTTGGAGGTCTCTTCCAACCTAGACGATCCTGTGATTATTTTCAAATGTTTAATTTCTAATATCACCACTTTCTATTCAAAAATAAATAAGTAAATAAATTATAGCAATTATTTCCTCTGTTCAAGGCAAAAATATGAAACTTCTAAAGCTTGTTTAAAAACCAAAGCCTTTCTCAAGCTCAACCTTTCTGTCATAAGTTTTATTCTTGATGAGTCACAATCATCTAAGACAAGTGCATAGCAAAAACTGTTGCCAGCTCCAGAACCACTTTGCTGAGAAAGTTTGCCACCTAAGAAAACTGACTGACTAAAGACTGGAGGAATTCTTTTGTTCCTTATGCCTTTGAAAAAAAAAAAAAACACACTGCCAATAATAAAATGTGTATGGTCAAACTGTAGTAAAAAATCAGCTTTCCCCTTGCTTTATTCTACATATAGTCAGAAACTGATCAAAATGAGAGGAACCTCTTACATCACTAGGTGATCTGTATGCAGCTTTTTAACTGTCCTACGGGGGGGAGGGGGGGGGGGGAGGGGGGAGGAAGGGGGCTGTAATTAAGGTTTGCTTCCATTTGTCAAGTATATTGAAACCCAAATGTTCAAGCAAGAATTTTCACAGTGTCAGATGTTTCTTTGCAAATTTGAAATGTCCTAAATGGATCAATTTTTCTGAAACTCTTGCTTTTTCAAAGCACAATCCATAAGAAAAAGCAAAATTGCTAGGAGCTTGGAAGAAATTTGGGGTGCTGCGCTTGAAACAGTTGATTTCCCAAAGCTTATCAGGCCTAAAGAGAAGTTCTACAGACAGACATCAGATGAACAACCAAAGACAATTTAGGCAGCAATTAGCAGTTCTGTTTCCTTTCTTTCTTCAGTGCCAGTCCTCCACAGAACCACTACTTTCATCTTCATGAGACCACGAAAGCCTGTTCAGAATTGGGCTTGGAGATGAGAAAGGAAGATAAACTTAAAAATAACCTGCTAGTTAAATTAAAGAGGAACATTGTCAGGTGTTTTGATTTTTGTGACGGTTTCAAGAGGACAAAACTAAAGTAAAAGTTTTGGAAATAACTGGAAAAAAACATTTGACTACAATCAAAATAATTTTAATTTCAATGTTGACAAAAAAATAATTTAAAGCTTATTTATCTTAGTTGCGGATAGAATATTTTTCTCACCGTTCTTGAGTCTTCTTATGGGACGCGGAGCACGCTAAGTATTACTGCTGAAATTCAAAATCCTTTTCCCTTGAAATTCATTAGCCTTATAATAGGCTATATCAATTGAAACCAACCTGCTCATCTATTAAACCAACAGGAACTTTTAGCTCCCTCTCTCCTTTTGAGAGTACCTCTTAAGTATCCTGCTAGGCTCCACATCCTATTTAGCCAGCTAATCTTACAGCTTGCACTGTTTTCTCAAATCCAGCCCTCGTTCAGCAAGAGCTCCGAAGCGTGACACTATTTCTGGCAATTGAACATATGCACATGCTGCTCTGCTGAGCTTAAAGCCCTCAAATAGATCAAAAGAACAAGAAGTAGTAAAAAATAGAGGTCTTGGACTTGGCTATCCACCAGCAAAAAGGTTCTGAGTTTTGCTGAGACACAGCACAAATCCTATTTCAAAACGTTCAAGGTTTCTGAACTAAACACTGACAGTGTTAATCTTTGTATGTTGTTGCTTAGAAAACAATTAAGTAAATGTCTCAGGGAAGAAATTTTTTCTTTTTCCTGGCTGACTCCTTTTAAATTTTCCTCTCCTCCTCACTTTTATCCTTTACCCATTGTAATTTGGAGAAAGTCAGGAAAGAAGAAAACAAAACACTATTAATCTTGTAGCAAATCTCCAAGAATGGGAATAAGCCTTTGTAAAAGTTAAATATGCTATTTATATTAACGGAAAATTAATAGCAAAGAAGTCTATTAAAAATGATATGATTATACATAATGTTTTAGAAGTTTATGCATAGTGTGTTTCTGCTGCACAGTTAGAAAATATTCTTTTATTGAATACTGCAGAGCAAACATTTTGCTGACCGAAAAATCAACAGAAGACAATGGTCAGAGTTCAAATGGGCATGGTGACAACAACATGTCTACAAATCCTGCTGCCTTTTTCAAAATCACATCACAGGAAGCTCTACTCCCTTTCCAAAATGTTGCCTTCTATCAATAGCACCAGGTTCCCATACAGCAAGATGTCTTATTTGGCATTCCTATAATTTAAGACAGAATATTTGCAAAACATGACAATAGTAACCCTCTGCAGAACAGTCTATAACCAAAGGAGCTGATCTTTAGTGATAACTTTACTTTGAAGTTTTCATCTGGTGAAAGCACATCAAACCCAGTGCAACCTTAGGAACACCAGATATGAAATTAAGAACAGAATTGTTATTTGGAACTTTAAAGATTTTGTGTGTGTGTGTTGAAAGTTATCCAGATCTTCAGAACATGGATGAGTGGTTGACTTTTGCCTCATCAGCATGTCTCTCTTTAGAACTTCTCATGGCTTCCTCAGACAGCTGGGCCAAAATGTTCTTTTACTAAAATGATATATTACATGTCATTCTAAATATCCGAGTAAGAGATTCTGTTGGAAGCATTTCCAGCAATATCTGCAGTTCTTCCATCTTCTGAAAGTCATTAATTGCTCATAACTTTCCAGTTCTCAAAGTTCCCTAGAAAGTGTAATATCAGCACATCTTGACCATGAACTTGAACTGCATTGCAAGACAAGAAGGTAGATGGTTGTTTATCATCATTTGACCAATCTCAGAGTACAAATTAGGAGCTGAATTTCTCCTATTTGCTACCTCTTTTTCTATCCTAGCATACAAAAACAAATCATTTAACAGTAATATTTGACAACAACAACACAAACACAATGTAAAACAGAAGAGCATTCCTGTTTGCTACCATTGGTTTACTGCCAATAAGAATAGAATGTTTTATATGGAATTGGCAATTAGCTTTCCTACACACAGATTTGAAAAATATTTGAGGAAAATAGCTCAAAAAATGGAACTCAAATACTATCAGGCAGAAGAAAACTACCATAAAGAACATCCTGATGAGAAGAACAGTGTCTCAATAAAGTTCATGTTCTATAGCTTCTATTTGCTCATTCTGTCCAAAGAGTGTAGATCTGTATTAGACCAATGACAAATTGATATCAGATAAACTAAGCAATAAATCTTCTAGTTTATGAATCACATGAATCATAAGGCTCTAATGCTTAATGGACCAACTTGAAAACAGACATTTTGCCTAAAGATGCCTATCTGAAAATTCCTGAGAGCGGGGGTGGACTCTCTATCCTCTCTATCAAGATTTAGTTGTTATGAACCTTAAGACCTTAAAAACATTTAGAGAAAATGTCTATTTAAAGTTTCTTAATCCTTGATACTTCATAATTGTAAATCTGCTCAGTTAATCAAAAGGGACATCGAATGTTCCTTTATATTATCTTTCCTGGATAATGTCCTGACTGTGCATACAAACCTCTGCACAATTTTAGTATTTGTGATACAAGGTGTAAAAATGATTACATTCTTCAAAACTGCAAAGTCATTTTTAATGAGACAATTCTGCTTACGTATCTCCATCACACTTAAAGCAGGAAAGAAAGGAGGGGGACAAAAAAAGAAAAAAAAAGACCTTACACACAACCACTACCCACACTAATTATATACTTTATTGAACATTGAGATGCTTTATTTAATCTGAGATTCTTTGGGTAACAAAATGCCAAATTTTCACAACAAACACCACTGAAGTTTTCAAAATAAAATGCTTGGCATATTCATCATGAATCATAAAATAAATAAATAAATAAATAAATAAACAAACAAAAAAGCTACATTGCCATTTCCAGCACCTAAAGGGACTCTTGTAATATTCATGGTGAAAAACATTCACACAGCATGCTTCCTGTATGAAGCAAAATATTTCTCTAAGTGCTTTTACAAAAGACTCTTGAGCACAAACAATGAAGAATATAAAATCCATATCATTTTATGAATCATAGAATCATAGAATATGATTGGAAGGGATCCACAAGGATCATCGAATCCAACTCCTGGGTCCCCAAAGGACCACCCAAAAATCAGACCATATGTCTGAGACCATTGTCCAAATGCTTCTAGAACTCCGGCAGGCTCGGTGCCATGACCACTGCCCTGGGGAGCCTGTCCCAGTGCCCGACCACCCTCTGGGTGAAGACCCTTTTCCTGACATCCAGTCTGAACCTCCCCCTTTGCAGCTTCAAGCCATTCCCTCTGGTCGTAAGCTAGAGATATTTCTAAACTGAGCACTTCTTTCTTTAGTGTGACTCTGCCCTTAAAATATTCACTCCATATTATTACTTTTCATTACAAAATTGAATCAAATTCAGGATATATGATATTAACAATAGAGATGTCACGCATCTCATCAGACGTCTGTGTTTACAGAAAGCTAATGCATATGATTTAAAGGGCAAATTAATGGATGATGTGAAAGCTTTCACATAAGGAATTGTAATGTATATAAGTGCTTATTGCTTCTACAGTATCTGAAAATGTTTGTGTAGCAAATTCAAAAGAGATTTGCCAGTTGGCAGACTTGCAGCTTTACTCTTTTTTTTTTTTTTTGAATTTAATTTAATTTTAAATTAATGTAATATTAACTGTTTAGCAAAGATTCATTTGGAGGTCAAACAACAGTGAGTGACTAGAAATAAAGTGGAATTAAGCGCTGAAAGGTGCAAGCATAGAAAAAATACTTTTGAGCATAGCAAAACCACATCTGTATGACTATAGTAGCATCCCCACAATGCACAATACATAAGTATTTAGAGTGTAACCTTTACAAGGAGTTTGTCCAAGCAGTTTGGACAACATCTATGTGACTAATGTGTCATGCTCTTTGAAGCCTATTAAAAAACACTTTACCTTCACCCCGAAGTTTCTTCAGGTTCTATAGAACTCTTTGAAAATGTTGAGCAAATACTAAACACCAGCACAGCACAGCATTTACTACCACACAGATATAAATAGACAAATAGACAGGCAGATATAAAATTCAGAACTAAAGATATGAAGAAAATCATCTCCTAATCATGTTGTATTCGTATGCTAGTCAGTGGTAAAGCCATGTTAAAGTATTTCGAGAATTCTTTGTGTAGTTTCTTTGACCTGAAAACAACCCAAATTCTTACCTTTGCTTCTGAAGTTACTTCTAAAAAGTAGCTAAAAGTAGCTTTCTAAAAAGTAGCTTCTAAAGTAGCTTCTAAAGAGGCTATCTGACTTTCATCTTTTTCTGACTTCAGAAGTATTGACAATTATTTATCTGTCCAACCAAAGCAGAATTTAAAAATGCAATGGCTAGCCTCTTCCATAACATTTATTCAAAGGTGATGCTACAGTGTCTAGGGACAAGCAGCAGGTTCATTCTCAATATTCTGGCACGCAAAACCCCTATGGTTCACCAAGAAGATTGGAAACTTTCTAACTAACCTCCCACAATGTGGATATAGAGTGGACAGGTCAGAAATGTCCAAGATTGAAAAAAAAATAAATAAAAAAAAAAAACTACCACACTTTTTTAAAAAAACAGGGGGGAAGGGAAAGTAAGGGTATGGTGAATTTTATGGGAATTTCACCCAGAAGTCTTTAGAGCAGTTGGCTTAAAATGATTAGGAAAACTAATGGAGTAGAATGTGTGTGGGGATTTCATCCTGCTTGTCAGCGGAGACAGTATTGTCGCTTTGGGATTAAATCCTAATAATCCGTAAATATACAAAGCACATTAACCAGGTATCTAATTATCACTGGCTTGAGAAAACTGCCTTTTGGAGAGTGGTGAACATTCAAAAGCAGACTAGAATGGATATTAATTTTGTGATCTGAAAACAACAAGCAAGTCTAAAAGCTGCATGCTGTATCCATGTTGACATAGCATTTGTTTAACCTAAGTGATGTAACAGTAAATGCAAGTGTGACAGGTGAGAAAAATCCATTCTGTAAGGGTTAGACCTGTCTTGAGGAAGGTATTGGACAACATCCAAGGATAGCAAGTTCACAGCTTTATGCTCATTTTAATCACAGTACAAAAAAAAAAAAAAAAAAGGCAAAAAAAAAAAAGCATAACAATAATTCATTAGACACCGTTTTAAAGTGGAATGATTAGAAGGAACAAAGAGCAGCCCCTGTCTAAGCTGCTAGGTTTGTCTATGGAAACTAAGCTACAGCAAGGGGCTGGCAAGATGAGCTGGAGAGGATGGAAGCTATTAGCCAAAATTCAGGTAACAGACTTCTAAGAAAAACATCAGAAATGCCTAATACCCTGCTATTATTTGTTTGCAGACAGAACCAGTAAGATATCTTTCCCATCATTAGCACTCCTATGTATTATATAACCTAAATCTCATAAGTAGGTTCATCAGGCTGTTAGATACAACTTGTCAACTCTGAAAAAAACTATTGATTCCGGATGAGATTTTCAAGTGAAGCATTTCTAGCTCTCTCTGGCATATGACTGAATATAGCCCAGGAAATTCTGACAAGAAATTAGAGTTGTTGTTACATACCAGAAACTCTATGCAAAGAAAATCAAACATTAATGGAGATTAAAGAGGGAGAGGCAGAGAGAGAGAATAAAATAACACTTTCTGCCTAATTGTGCCCCTGTGCCAGAACTTCAAAAAACAGCAGAGGATTTTTCAAATATAAATCCCTCATAAAAACTCAACAAACAAGTGTTGGCCAACACTGGCATTTACTAAACAAGTCCATTTTTTCTTTCTTCTTCCAGTGGAAGCAAAGCATATTGATTGTGCTAATGATTAAATGATCTTTATAATCTCTTCTAGACTTAAAGTCTTATGAATTTATGGACTGGCTCAGAAAAGAATGCACAAAGCAGAACAAAAAATACTACATATTTTTGTTTGCTCAATCCTTTCTGATTGATAGTGTTCTAGTGTATTTTTAAATGGCCTTCCCTGTATTTGAAATTGATGTCATCCAGGAGCTAGCCAGTTCTGTTGACAAGCATTTTACATCACTGGGACTGTGTCTCTACAAACCAACTGGTGGGGGGATGGGGAACAGGTAAAAAAATATTCTCAGTGAATATGAAGCAGACATGATTTAACTCATAACCGGAAATTGTTACATTAAGAGGAAAGGTGCCAAAAGCATGTAGCAGCCCATTCACTGCAATTTATCAGTATTTACACTTTTCTATCAAAATCAGGTAGACAATATATCATCTTGCCCAGTAAGAAGGACTCCACCTAACTACTAGATACACTCAGACCCTACACGTGCACTAGAAAGCATTGGGAACAGTGTTATTGCAGCCCCTATTCAGAAGCTGTACAAGAATTATGTAAACTGCAGCTCTCAACTGCTACTCAGTATTCAGGGACGCTTATGTATTTCACAGGAGACAAAATAAAAAGAAAGTAATAGAACAAGAGAAAATCCTTCAGCATGGATGTGTAAACTAGTACACTACCTAGATGAGAAGCAGAAAGGTGTTAGTGTTTCAGCTGTGACAGAACACTCCTAGATCTGTTGCTGGAGAACAGAGAGGGTCTTGTGGGAGACGTGGCAATTGGCGGCCGTCTTGGTCATAGTGACCATGAAGTGGTTGAGTTTAGAATTTATAGTGACAGAAGGAAAACTGCCGCCAAAACTTCAGCCCTGGATGTGGGGAAAGCAGACTTCAGGCTGCTCAGGGAATTAGTCAGCAAGGTCCCTTGGGAAACTGCTTTTGAAGGCATTGGTGTCCATCAGTGCTGGTCCATCTTTAAGCACTGCCTCCTAAAAGCTCAAGATCAGGCAATTCCAAAATATCGGAAGTCAGGCAAGCGGGGCAGAAGGCTGGCCTGGCTGACCAGGGATCTTCTACTGGAGCTAAGGCGAAAAAAGAAAGTGTACGGCTGCTGGAAGGAGGGTCAGGCGACGATGAAGGAATATAGAGATGCTGTTCGTGTTTGTAGGGAGAAAATTCGTGTGGCCAAAGCCCAACTAGAGTTGAAGCTGGCCATATCTGTGGGAGACAATAAAAAAGTTTTTTTAGATATGTGAACAGAAAAAGGAGAACCAAAGAAAACATAGGTCCGCTACTAGATGGGGAGGGTCTCCTCACAGACAATGACATAGGCAAAGCAGAGACGTTTAATGCCTTCTTCGCCTCTGTCTTCAACGCTGATGATGGGCTTCGGGATCCAGGGTACCCTGAGCTGGAGGACCATGACGGTGGGAATGACAAACTCCCAACCGACCCTGAACGTGTGTGGGATTTGCTGCTCCACCTGGATCCATACAAGTCCATGGGTCCGGATGGGATTCATCCCAGGGTGCTTAAAGAGCTGGCTGACGTCATCACGGGACCTCTCTCAATTATTTTTCAGCGATCTTGGGAATCTGGTGAGGTCCCATTGGACTGGAAGCTGGCAAATGTTGTGTCAATTTTCAAGAAGGGTAAGAAAGAAGACCCTAGCAATTACAGGCCTGTCAGTCTCACGTCACTGCCTGGCAAAATTATGGAGAGGATGATCCTTGAAGTTATTGAAGCGCACCTGGGGGACAATGCAGTCATTGGTCCCAGCCAACATGGGTTCGTGAGGGGTAGGTCCTGCCTAACAAATTTGATTTCTTTTTATGATAAGATCACCCATCTAGTCGATCAAGGGAAACCAGCTGATGTGATCTTTTTGGACTTCAACAAAGCTTTTGACACGGTTTCCCATAGGATCCTACTGGACAAAATGTCCAGCATACAGCTAAACAAAAACATCATGCGATGGGTGAGCAATTGGCTGACGGGCAGGGCTCAAAGGGTTGTGGTAAATGGGGCCACATCTGGCTGGCGGATGGTCACTAGTGGGGTCCCTCAAGGCTCCATTTTAGGGACAGTCCTCTTCAATGTTTTTATAAATGATTTGGACATAGGACTAGAAGGTGTTCTGAGCAAATTTGCCGACGACACCAAACTTGGAGGAGTTGTGGACTCGGATGAGGGTGGAAAGGCCTTGCAGAGAGATCTGGACAGATTGGAGAGCTGGGCGATCACCAGCCACATGAAGTTTAACAAAAGCAAGTGCCGGGTCCTGCACCTGAGGCGGGGCAACCCTGGCTATACGTACAGACTGGGCGATGAGACGCTGGAGAGCAGCCCTGCAGAGAGGGATCTGGGGGTTGTGGTTGACAGCAAGTTGAATATGAGCCAGCAGTGTGCCCTGGCAGCCAGGAGGGCCAACCGTATCCTGGGGTGCATCAAGCACGGCATTGCTAGTCGGCCGAGGGAAGTGATTGTCCCGCTCTACTCTGCGCTGGTGCGGCCTCACCTCGAGCACTGTGTGCAGTTCTGAGCACCACAGTACAAAAAGGACATTAAACTGTTGGAGAGCGTCCAGAGGAGGGCGACGAAGATGGTGAAGGGCCTAGAGGGGAAGACATATGAGGAGCGGCTGAGGTCACTGGGCCTGTTCAGCCTGGAGAAGAGGAGGCTGAGGGGGGACCTCATCGCAGTCTACAACTTCCTCGCGAGAGGGAGTGGAGAGGCAGGTGACCTATTCTCTGTTATCACCAGTGACAGGACCCGTGGGAACGGTGTTAAGCTGAGGCGGGGGAAGTTTAGGCTAGACATCAGGAAGAGGTTCTTCACCGAGAGGGTGGTCGCACACTGGAACAGGCTCCCCAGTGAAGTAGTCACTGCACCAAGCCTGTCTGAATTTAAGAAGAGATTGGACTGTGCACTTAGTCATATGGTCTAAGCTTTTGGGCAGATCTGTGCGGTGCCAGGAGTTGGACTTGATGATCCTTATGGGTCCCTTCCAACTCGGGATATTCTATGATTCTATGATTCTATGATAACAGGGAAGAAAATAAAAAGGAGTAGGAGGAGTGTGCTAAGTCTAAGGCATCAGGAAGCCTGTGGCCAAGTCTGCTATTATGGCTTTAAAGATCATAACCTTGGATTTAATTCAGAGATCCCTTCTTAATTTGTGTCCATTATAATTCTGTGAGTTCAGCTAAGGTTTACTCCCAGTTGAATAAAGTACACAATAAACATTGCAAAACTTTCAGTTATCTATCTTATCACCTAATACAGCTTCTCCTTGTTCCCTTTTCCATACTGAGTGATAGAAACAAAGTCTACAAATAAGGACAAAATAATCGATTTAGAGAAGGAAACTAATGTTAACTTTTTTTTTTTTAGTAAATATTGTTCTGAACATCTCAACTCATTTTTCTCAGACGTTTACTGTTAATACTACAGTTTAAGCAATACTGAGTAGGATGTTAGAAAGCCATGCCAATCTGCAAAAGAAAATTAAAAAATAAAAATAAATCTAAAGCAATTTTAGAGGCTTTGGATTCCAAGATTAGACATAAGCCCTGATATATGTGAAGGAAAAACAGAAGGATTATTTCTGAATAAAAATCAATTCCCGGGGAAAAAAAAAAAAAATCACTTAAGGTCACATTTTCTTCAGAATATTTAACCTTTTAATATGGGAAATAATCAGAAAGACAAAGGAATCTGCTTTCCAGGACATTTAAAAAACAAAACAAAAAAAAAACAAAAAACAAACAAAAAAAACAACACCAAGAACAGAAGAAAAAAATAGGTATTTGAGTATAGCTTCATTAACGCTCAAATCCTACATTTACATAGATTTCTAAAAAAAGAGTTGGATAAAAGATTAAATTAGAGATTTAAATAGAAGACAGGTTATGTACCCAAATTATGACTTGTGGAATCCATTCTTATACTCTTCTTAGGATCAAGGACATATCAGTTCAAACACACACACACACACACAAAAAAAAAATCATCTCTAACAAAATACAAGTAGGTGTATATAGGTGTAGGTTTTTCCTACATGTATGAGCTGTTTGCAGGGCAAAGCTTCTCACTCTCTCTCCTTTTCTTCCAAGATAAGACAATTACCTGAATAAGAGTTCACAGCACAGGAACACAAGCAAACTACTGAAGGCTTGGAAGCCCTATGCTCCACCACTGTGCACTAGCACTGCAAGTCACAAAACAGCATGAACAGCATGAGGGGAATTTTACAGAAGAGAATTTGCTTCTTTCCAGACATTAATGTTCACCTCAATACAAAATGTTAAAAGGCATTTTGATGTATCAAATTCTCTCTCTCTTTTTTTTTTTTTTTTTTTTTAATGCCAAAGGGGAGAGTATGGCAGCAGCAAGTAGCCAACAACAGGAGAACTGTTTGGGGAAGGGTCTTATCCAGAAGAAACTCCCCCATTTTCTCTTCATCTCAGCCACTGTGATTTTGGATGGCCTGACCAATACCAGCAACATTAGGCTATCAGGTGAAAAGGTATTCTGCCTACACAAGCAGAAGCAAGATCTATAAATTCATGAATTTTTATGAAGTCAATTTTCTTTTACCTATATATTCATCCAACAAATATCTTATAGTATTGTGTACAGTCGATAAAAAGTCTATAATCAGCAGGATATTTTTTTTTGTACTTCAGGAAAAATGCATCAAAGATGAAACTTGAAATAAATTTGGTTTGGTATCTTAACGCACTCTCTACCTAGACACTCTTCAAATAGCTAATACAGAAATTCGGTGACCTATCACTCATAAAAATGTTAATTAAAGTTAGGAACAACTCAGGATCTGTGCGTGCACGTGTATTTGATCAACTGTACCGGAACAAGCTAACTAATGCCAGTTAAAGTACATCAAGGAAGGCTAGCTATACGCCTAGGTTGACCTTTGACCAACAATGGATGCACAGGAAACGAGAAGTTCAGTGGTCAGCTTCATAGCAGTGGTTAAAGAAGCAGCTGTCAAAATCCACTTATTACACCATTCTAAAAAAGTTAGAGAGCCTTCCCCACAAGAATGAAGTGATAAGAATATCACAGAGTGAGGATACAAACTTTATCTTGACAGCTGATACCCCAGTTTTATATGCCTTTGGATAGCTTTCTCCATAGTCTCTTGGCCTGAAAACATATTAGGGATATGGTCCTACTTCGGGAGAGACTGAAAGTTTCTCCAAAGGCTTTCTGCATACTTAATGAAGGGGAATTATTACTGATTTAAAAAAAAAAAAGTTGCATGTGGACTGGAGGAGAGTGAAAAAAGTAAGCGAACTTGCCTTTGTACCTAGTATGACAGGCAGTCATATCAGCAGATTCCTGCTTACTGCTTGGAGATATTACCAGTGCTTCACGCCTATCAGTAATTGTCTGTTGTGACCACAGAGGTCGCCGGCTGTCCTTCAGCAAATGATAAGTCATCTCAGACAGAAAGCAACTATTCTCTAACATCGGTCTTTTAATGCTATAACTTTTGGTACATTAGGGTTTTCTGAGTATATTGAGGATTATTAGACAGTTACACTTCTATTTAAAATAACAAAGAAATGTTTTCTGATTAAAACAAAAGCAAGCAAGCAAACAAAAACATACAAGCAAAAAAACCCTACCTTTCCTTCATAAACAGGAAACAAAAATGTCAAAAGATTCCTTCTGTAATTATGGGGCTGCTCTGCATAATATTTTATTTTGACACAGATTAGCATGACTCTCACATTTTGTGGAATCAAGTTCCAATGTTAACCTAATTTTAACACAAAGAATTCCTGTTGCATAAATAATGCCTTGTAATCTTTCCTTGGCCACAGATCAAATATTCCCCATATACACTGCTATTTCGTATACCATTGGAGGCTGTACCATCATTAACCGCTATACTTCAAATTACTCTCCAATAACCTCTCTGCTGCTACAATCAAAATACAGTTTTATTTTTTAAGGAAAAAAAAATGTTAAGGAAAGGTAAGTGATGATACATTCCCTATTGAAGCATTATTCCAGAACTAGTGAGTAAATAAAAAGATAATTCTTATACATGGGTAGCACATGCTTTGAGAAAAGGACAGAAGGATGCGAGGAAGGAAGGACGCAAGGCTGTAATTTCAGAATCACTTTAAACCTACCTGAGTGGTGACAAATAGAAAAGTACCAGCTGTCTCACTTCTGATTTTCCCAGTTTCCTCCTTCCTCCTCCTTCCCTTGTCATATACACATAAGTCAGATAAAAGAACAGATTCAACTGACCAAACCCAGTAACTTTTTCTGCCAAAGCAACTTTTTCAACCTCATGAACATCATCACTAAAAGAAGAAAAGTGATAGAAATGTCAAAACTACCTTTTTGCACCCTGGTCAAATTTAGATCTACTTTAACCAATCAGGAGACTTCAGTTTTACAGCACAAATCTTAGAAATGTTGGTGGTTTTCCTCCAACTGAATTAGTTTAAAATTGTTTGTGTTTACTGAGACTATGGTATAACAAGCATTGCATACATATCACAAAACATCTATGAGCATCTACCCATTTACAAACCTCCCTATTCACATTAATTCAGATAAATAAAATGTAATTTGGCCCATGATGAGTCTAATTGACATTCTTTAGAATTATACATGTAACTAAGCTAAAAACAATTGGAAGGAAAACAGGGAACCATGCAGTTGAAATAGTTTAAATAGCGAGATATCTATCTGAGTAAATGTTTCAATATGGAATCCACAGCACAGCTCTCACTCAGAACATTTCAAGTGGAAGCACAAAAAAATGGCAGACACACCAAAATCTTCCAATGTGTTTATGAAGTGAATCTGGAAGACCTAAGGATACTTTTTCTTTTTTCAGTCTTAGCTTCCAGAAACAGAGCTAAACAGGAATTGTTCTCATTAAAGCAAATAAAACTTTGATGTGAAAAACATTAACTCTGTATTTTATTCCTTATGAAAAAAATCCAAACAAATAAATTGTTAAAAAATGTAACAATATAACTAAAGTAGTGAAACACTTTCTTAGATTTAGTAAAAAATATTTTCCAGTGAAAAATTACAGCCAAATGTAAAAATAGTGCCAAATAATTCATTAATATAAGACCTAGAAAAAAGCACTGCATAGATAAACCTAGAATAAAAGTTCAAGTGAACTTCTTCCTAAAAGTATAAGTTAATATGAAGTCTTTAATACCATTCTAGCTTTGGCAGCAGTCAAATACTTTTCAATATTTGACATTTATGTCAAAAGAAAGTAAATTATTTTTGCTATTGGTTGGTCCATTCTTGTCACAATCCAACTAACTTTCCATTTTTCTTCATTCTGGGAACATCATTCCTGCAGTTGTCAAGTAAAGATACAGCTAGATGGAAAGAATGAGGTTACTGGAGCACAAAGCACGCTGTTTAAAAAATAAATAAATAAATAAATTTCAACTTTTATACATTCACCAAAAGTTACATAACATTAAAGAGAACCTGATAGAAAGTAATTGTCTTCAAGATAAGTAATTAGGAGTTTTGATTGAAATCTTTGCTAAAATAAATCAATAATTAAAATAATAACAAACTAACAATGAATCAAAAACAATGGGCATTTTCTTGACTTGCTAGAAATGGATTATGTATTGCCTAATAAACTGACCTCTCTCTTGAGTTGAACAAAAGACCTATGTTAGGAAAAAAATAGACCCATTTGTGTTTTCTTTTACTCACTTCAAATAGAGCTACCGGTGCTACCATTAAAAAGTTGCTAGAAAACAATACTCTGCTAGCACAGCTAGAGCCAATTCTGTGAATGAAGACACAATAAGATCTAAACCTTACAACTGACATGTACCTGGAGTCTCCTGAAGGAAAATTATGACTAAAAATATGTACTAAATGCATTACTACAGAATGTTCTCTACTATTAAAAAAAGCTAAAAACAAGCCATATATAAAGATAGTTCTTCAGTAGCACAAAAGACATAGTATACTGGAAACTATTTTCAGCTTGTAATTGGCACCCCTTTGGAAGTTTCCACAAGCACTTATTCAGAACATGTTAGCTAGTGTAAATACATACAAAAACAGATGACCTCACTTTTTCATTGCTATTAACTAGACTCTTTTCACAAACAGTTAAAAAATAAGGTATAGTTTTTATTAAAAATATACTTATTCCATGAACCAGAACACTTTTGCCTTTGAATGAGGTAATCTGACAAAGTGCTTTTGACTTCTTTAAAATTCCTCTGCCCAGTGACAGTGTTGTTTTGAAATGTAGCTGATATATGCTGTTTCTTCTCTTGCACAATTTAGAAGTAGAAACTTCACAATATTTTATGATTTGAAAAACTGTGATAAGAATCTGAAGATAATTTTGTGAAGGAAAATTATTAGAGTTAATGTCAGCATATGTTACACAAATTTAAAATAATTTGTAACGATACGTATATGCCAAATACTTCCTTTAAATTTCCCATATACTTCAGTCACAGCATCAGTGTTCAGTGTATTCCATCCTGTAACAGCGACCTCACTCTGAACATGTGATACTAAAAGGAAAGCAAGAAGTTACTATATTCAGCAACTGAGAACTGTGAAATGGCCAGTTTCCATATGATGATAATATCACATAGCAAGAAATTTTTCTTGGCCTTTGGCAGGAAAGAACAGATGTGAAACTCTGTGTTTTGGACACATATCAATATTCAGTTACTGAATACCAAAATGAGAACAAAGAGGAGAACTTCAGAAGGAGTAGCTGGATATTTAAAAGAAAGGACTACATTGCACCCACCAGTGTGTAGCAGTTTGGGCAAATTTCTTTGCTGAACAAGGCAGAACCAAGAACTCCAATTAGTTTGTCCCATTCTAAGTGGTGTTTAGTGCTATTTAGCTGGCAACCAGCAACATCTCCAGGATGTAAAAAGGACATTATAAACCAATGTTTTCATTTACAAATATGTAGTTATGCATTTATTTGACTAAACATTATGGCTAGAGCAACATTAAAACCATATGCTTACAAAACTGTGTGTATCTAACACAATGGGATTACTATCTGTCACCACAGCTATTAAAATACATCTGCAATAATAAATAATGAACTATTTCAGTCCCTTCATGCTTATATATGGTACAGTCAAGAACTGAGAATGCTTGACAGTGACTCCTCTAAACTGTGCAAATAATAATAATTAAAAAAAAAAAACAAAAACAGGAGAATAATTTAACTGTTGCCCTATAAGACGAGGATATGAATTCTTCTCCATTATTTTTAGCATGTAATTTACATAGTTCACATATGTATTTACTTTCAGAAGTTTATTAACTGTTTCTCCCCTCTGTTATTTATGAAAGAAACAGAAGTTTAAGAGAACAAGGAATCAATCAACCTCCAAGTACCTCCCAACCAAGTGGGGGTTGGGGGGGAAATACTTCCCTAGATCATCAATATTCCCTTGATGGTCTACAAGAACCTTGCTTTGAAGAAACCTTAAAATTCTTCCTTGTTCACTTCATGAAGATTCTGAATGCAAGAAAGATGAGGGGAAAAAAAAAAAAAAAAAAAAAAAGCACTGGTCTAAAGAAAAGGGTCTATTTTACTTATTTCAATTTTTATCCAAAGAGCACTGGGACATCTTCAGGCCTAAGAAGTAGCAATTCTCAAATTCATGTTTGTAATCACATTGTACTGTTGCAATTCAAACCTATGACTGGAAGTCAAGGAGAGAAAGATGTACCTATTCTAAAATTAAAATAGGCAAATCTAAGTAAGTTTAGGATAAAATCTAGCAATAGGACCCAAATAAAGGATACCCCCAAATATGATTTTGCAGCTCAGCAACAGAAAAAGGGATACCAGGTTAGTATGGAATCTCTATGAGTGGTTGAAAAGTAAGCTCCAACAACTTTGTTTAAAAACTACAATACCTCACTGTGGAAACATAAATACGCTATGCTGGCTTCCCCAGTTTCCCCTACAAGCAATGTCTCTCAGTTAAATATCTCTCAAGATGCACCGCAAAGACTCCTCAGGAAGAGTTCAGTGTATGGTATACATCCTGACTCACACTGTCTAACAGAAGGCATAGTTCCAGCAGAAAGTTAGTCCAGGAAATAATTTTTTTTTATTTTAAATGAAACACTTCAGCATCCCAAGAGAAATAAAACAGCATTCTCTTTGCCACTAGATGTTATGGATATTAAAAATTGGGACAGATTCAAAAATCTGTTAGACAAACTCCTGAGAGCTATGAAATACAGACATCAAAACAGAACTGAGTTAAAAATTCTTCAAAACTGAGATATATATTCAGGGAAAGTACACTTACACAATTGCTTTATAAAATTCATTTTTAGATGTATATTCCTGGTCCCAGTCACAGGGCTAGAAAGACATTAGAACTAACCCAGGCCAACCACTTTTACATTAATTCACAGGAAATTATACCAGTTTTTGGTAAATCAATTGTATAAAGAATAACTCAATTTTTCATCAGAACACAAGGGGAAAATACTTGATGACTAGAAGTCCATGATGACTAGAAAAAAGTCAAATACTACACCTACCTTCAGAACAATAAACCTGGAGGATCTGGGGTGCTACAGGCCACTAGCTAGCTCCACTTCAGTCTCTCAGAAAATTGTAGAACAAGCAAACATGGAATCCATTCAAAGGCAAATGGAAGACAAGAAGATGGCAGGGAACAGTTGTCATAGATTTACAAAGGGTAAACTGTATCTAACCAACCTGTCTTCCTCGATGAAGTGACTGGGTCTGCAGAACAGTGGAAAGCAATGGATGTCTTTTATCCTGATGTCAGCAAGACTTCTAGCACAGTCTATCACAGCATCCTGGTAGACAAATCACAAAGAAATGGACCAAAAAGGATGAATACATAAAGACTGGAAATATAGGTTTCCGAAATATCATTATGAAGAGGAGACTGAGTGAGAAATCAGTTGTGGCCTTCAGCTACCCAATGGGTTGTTAGACAGTTACCTTCTTATAATTCATCATCAGATGGACACAGCAATTGGACAAGAGGTGATGAGCACACATTACAGCAAGGAAAACTTCAACTAGATATAAGCCAAACAAATTTTCAGTGTGTGGCAAAGTAGTAGATTAAGGTTCCCAGGAAGGTTATGGAAAATTCAGCCTTGGAGATTTTCTGAAGAACGGGGTAGGTGAGAAGTCATCCTTTTTTCAAAGGATTGATCAATTTTTAAAGTTTCCCTGATTTGAAGTGGAAGTTGGAGTAGACCTTTAGACACTCATTCTATGACTCTGCAAAATGTAAGACATGCAGTTTCTAACTCTTCAAATGAAAGAAAGTTCTACAAGTCCTTTGGTCCACAGTTTTGTTAATGCTATCATCAAGTTGTTTTTAAACAACTGACTTGCTTCTGTAGTTTATTCCACACTCAAATAACAGCAACAATTAGGAACCTCTTCTTAGTGGTCAACCTAAATGCAGCCTTAACATCCTGCATGGAAGCCAAGCAAAACAAAGAATATTACCACTTTCATATTTTTAGAAATGTATTGATCCCTAAACTATCATTTCACAAATCTAATGCCTTCAGTACTTTATTCAGGCATCATCTATAAATACATTCATTTTCTATGACCACATGCTACACAATTTTATCAGTGATTAAAATCTTAAGGTTATTTCATGAGAATAAATATATAAGTGGCACCATGTTTTATACAACACTTTCCTGTGTCCTTTTCAGCTATAATTGTTGGTACTACTATCATCCATTAAAGGGTCTAAGTTTTTTTTTTCTTTGTTTTTAATCTGTGAATTATGAATTATTATGCCACAGGTGCAATAGGCTATATTTTTCCACACTGAATCTCATTGATTTCCTGCTCATACTTCAGATCTCTCAAGGCTCCTATTAATTCTGTTCCCATCAATGTTTATCTTGTCATTCTCTGTTTCATATAACTGGCAAATTTATTTACTTATTTCATTAAGTTCATTTCATATTACTTCTATATCCTTAACAAGGATTTATTTTATTTTAATTTAATTTACAAGCAACCACTCCCATGGAAGAAGCTGTTTTTTAAACATATGGAGAACATTATTTTAGGTGACCTTGACTGTTCTTGCAGCCTATGATTTGGTGGCATGACACACAGACTTGGATTCAATATCTTTTTACAGAGCTTTGCATTTAATTCTGGATATTAGACTGAGACAGTGCATGCCTAACCTGAGATTTGTTTTTTCAATAGACCAAATACCTGCTCAGTAGGATTCCATTCCAAAGGCCTTTTGCTTGAAAGACATACCTTCTTTCAAAGTCTCTCATAAGTATTTTAGATCAGAATCCCTCCACTTTGAGTCAGAACAGCTTGCTTAAACCTCCTAATCCCTGGCTGGTCAGAAGCCCTCAGGCCTCTCCCCCAACTCATACTCCCCATAACTGATCCACTTCTAAGACAAAACACTTGATCCCCAGTCAGTCTGGGTATCTTTCCCCTAAAAGGGTCAACAATTCTGTAACAAACACTAAACGATCTTAAATAGAGATAAAGAGAAACTTAATAGTTCAGAGATAATACATCTCTCGTTTTCAATTTCTCATTTTCAATTTCTCATTTTTCATCTCGTTTCAATTTCATTTTTGTTTCGTTTTCAATAACTATACATCAATTGCATAGATCAAGTGCAACAAGATATAATACAAGATGACTGAAGGACTCCACAGCAAACTGGAACACAACATAACATGATGGTGAGAATCATTTCTTCACAAAAATAATGTTTGGGAAGATATAAATGGTCTCCTAGCTGCAAATGTTTCAAGTTTGTTACCTACTGCTGTTTTCTGAGCATGATAAATAGCTTGTTGTGCACAGGATGAAGATATAATTCCACTTCCCATGGCAAAATGCAGGCATTCTTATCCTTCTAGCATATATCTGGCCTCCACACATTGCTGTTTTCAATACCCACTAAAACATAAGAGGGATGAGCTAAGAGCATGCTAGGTAAACAAGCAGATACAATTCTTTCCCAAAGGGACAATAAAGGAAATTATTGCAAAGCATCTTTAGTTCCAGTGACTTGCTGTATGCTAACAATCTTTTAATTCCCTCTCACACCTTCTTGCTTTCAATACCATATTAAAATCTTTCATTTGGATCAGTTAAAGACATTCAACAGAGGAGATCTGTAAAAATGGAACGAAGCAGAATCTCAGAATATCCCAAACTGGAAGGGATAGAGTCCAATTCTGGCTCCACACAGGACCACCCAAAAAACAAACCATGTCTGAGAGCCTTGTCCAAACACTTGTTGAACTCCAGCTGGCTCAGTGCCGTGACTGCTTCCCTAGGGAGCCTACAGAACAACAGAAGAGACATAGAATAGAATCTGCCTGTAGAAAAAAAGAAGGACATCTATCTAAAGGAAAAGAAAGAATATGCTTTGTTTTTCTTTATAGAGAAAATGAACCATGCTCAACACAAATAAACTATTAAAAAAGCAGGGCAGAAAAGTGTAATTATTCATGGAGATGCACTGGGTTTATGTGGCAAGGGCTTCATAGCAGGAGGACTGCAGGGGTGGCCTCTGTGAGCAGAGCCCAGCAGCTGTCCCATGTCAGATCAGAGCCAGCTCCAGCCAGCTCCAAAGGGACCCACTGTTGGCCAGAGCCAAGCCAGTGAGCGATGCTCGTTGGGCCTCTGGGAGATCATATTTAAGAAAGGGAAAAAGAACTGCTGCACAACAGCAGCTGGTAGAGCAAGGAGTGAGAAGCAGCCCTGCAGACCCCAAGGTCAGTGCAGAAGGAGGGCAGGAGGTGCTCCAGGCCCCAGAGCTGAAGTTCCCCTGCAGCCTGTGGAGGAGCCCCTGGTGGAGCAGGTGGATGTGGCCTGGGGGAGGCTGCGGCCCATGGAGAGCCCCCGCAGGAGCAGGCCCCAGGCCAGAGCTGCAGCCTGTGGAGAGGAGCCCATGTGGGAGCAGGGGGTCTGGGGGGAGCTGCCACCCGTGGGGGATCTGTGCTGGAGCAGTTTGCTCCTGACGGAGGGACGCCATGGTATGGATCCATGTTTCAAGCATTTCTTGAAGAGCTGCTGCCTGTGGGAAGCCCCTGCAGGCTCAGTTCAGGAAGGACGGCATCCCGTGGGAGGGACACCACATGGAGCAGGGGCCATGAAGTGAGCCAGGAGTGACCGTGAAGGAAAGGTGGAGACGAAGAGTTAGGGACTGACCTCAGCCCCATTCTGGTCCTCTGCACCTCTTGGGGGGAGGACGTAGAAGAGGGTGGATGGGGGGCAGGTGTTTGTAGTTTGCTTTTAGTTTCTCACTGTTCTAGTCTGCTAGTGATAGGCAATAAACTACATTAATCTCCCTATGCTGAGTCTGTTTTGCCTGTTATGATAACTGTAGAGCAATCTCCATCTCTCAGTCCTTATCTCAACCCTTAAGTCCTTTTCCATCATATTTTCTCCCCCTCTTCCTTTGAGGAGGGGGAGTGAGAGAGCAGTTGTGCTGAGTTTAGCTGTCCAGTAAGGTAACACCACCACACGTTCCAGGTATTTGCTAAATTTTAAGTTCTATAATTGAAACCAAAGCAAGTATCCAGTGGTGACAATATAACTTCAAAACAAATAGGAGATAAGCAAATTAAATTCTTCCAAACATTTTCAGAAGAAGCAAAGTTAAATTGATCTAATTAGTTTGATACAGTATCAGAAGTAGACAAGGTGTTAAACCTATAACAGCACCTTCATGCTTTTTAATCAGGGACTAATCTCTAGCTACAAGTCATGGAGTATCACACTGAGGCTCTGAGGCATACAGAGTATCTAAAATGAAGTCTAACCAGAGCTTGCCTGTATAAATCTGAGAAAATTAAGTTTCTTCTCATCCGACATGTCTTAGAGATCTTCTAAAGCTGCTATCTTTACTGATAAAAAACCAAATAGCTACTAGTATCTTTTTTTGTGGAAGTGCTGCCACTTTCCCAGAGCAACACATCTCAGCGTTTGCATTCTCCAGTCACTGCCATGGGAAATTCACAACCTACTCAACAGTGCTGCAGAATTCCCCATCTGCACACACGCTAAGAGGGCTCAGCAGCTCCCTTCTTGGCACTATAAACCACGTTTATCTGGAAGACCAAGGCAAGGGGAGCCTTTTGCCCAAATGCCCAGAAATCTAAGCAGTTGCTCAGTGTGCAAGTTCTGTACACTTTGAAAGACTGTTTAAAAGGAAATCTCAGCTTTGAAAGAAGAGTTTAAGTCACATCTTTCATTTGCAAGATGAAGCCATAACAATTAGGCTTTATTCCAAAGCATTTGCTTTCTCACAGATTTGTTTGCATCTATAATGAAAATACAGCATTTTTTGGCATAGTTGAAGGAATTGCAAAGATAACTAATTTAGATTAAAACTAACAAAACCATTACCCTCCTAAAAAAAAAAAAAAAAAAAAAAAAAAAAAAAAACCTATAACTATACGTCAAGGGAAAGAAAGAATATCTCGTAATAAAAAGAGCCTATTTATTGAAATAATTTCCTTCTAGCCTACTAAGCTAAAACTACACATGTAATAAAAATCAGCACTGTTACAGAAGACAATGTAAATCACAGCACTGCTAGCTGCAAAGGCCATTGTGGACTATATGTCAACTCTTTTGCTGTCTCACTAAAAACTGCGTTCTAAATATAACAAATTTTTCATCAACAAGCTAGTCTTGTAGTGTTAATTCTAGCTTCTCAAATCATGAAATTTAAAAGCATTGGTATAAGAGCATACTACTGATTCAGGTCCTCGGTTTGTTTTTCTTCTCCTTTCTAAAGCTAGAGGCTGTTTGCAATACCCAAATTTAAAAACTGTACAGGAGACAGGGAAGATGTATATAAGGATACCCTAAGCTGGGATTTTCTTTTGACCCATTTGCTAGGGTGGCCTTGCTGAGTACATGCAATTGAAGGGTGACAAGCTTCATATTTTGTAAAGCAAGCTCTTAAATCACAATCATGTCCAAGATGCTATGTCAAATCCTGGCAGTGAATATATAAATGTCTTATATAGTGGTATAAAATGGACTTTTAACCAACAGTGAAATGAATCATTTGTACACTCAGCACAAAGGAAAATAAAAATGTACCCATTGGCATTCATTCCCACAGCTCCCCTACGTCACAGCATTTTTGAATATTCATCTTTTTTCTAAAGTTATTCCCACTATGTTTTTGGTTGGCTAATTTGCTAGTGCAAAATATTGCAAGAAAACTCAGGGTATTATTTTCTAAGTAAAGCAAAAATTAAAGCAAAGCTGGGGAAAGGGAGAGGAGAAAGTCTACTAAATTATAATAGTAATTAGGGATCAAGGATCATTTTTTCAGAAAAAAAAAAAAGAAGAAAAGATAAATCTCTGTGGATTTTGCTGACATCGTCTCAGGGAGTATATGGTTGCTATGTTTAGTGAAAACTACTTTTGCTTATTGAAAAAAAAAGTCTTTATTTTGAGTTTACTCCATATACAGCATATGAGAAGGATCCTTCCCTCTAGCAGTCATGTTACTTTCAGAGTACTACTAAGCTTGGCCCTTGTAAGATCCATGCATAGGGCCCCCTAAGAAATTAGACAGATAATGGAAATAAGCAGACTGTAATAAGAATATACCAGAAGGTGTGGGAGTAAGAACCGTTAGAAAACAGATCAGGTTTTGTGGGTAGCTTACCATTTTTCTGTCAGTCTCTGTTTGTTCTGCAGAAACCCACCTGTGACTGGCCACCTCCTCCTCCTTTCCTACACCTGGCAGACAGGAAGGATGCAAACAACAAAATGAGGTTGTAAGTGCCGTGTTAGTGGTAGTTAATGCCACCGCTTTATCAGATACATGTCCGTGTGTTCACATTACAGAGCATAAGATCTCTGAAAGGCACTTCCACTCTGTGAAATGAGATTACATTAAGGAAGTTCAAAGGTGAAAGTGTCTTGGTAAATAACTTTATGTTGGACAAATGCCTTCCAAGGCTTGTACATGGCCTACTACACTCTCAATAGCATTTTTCCTATCTACAGTCTCATTATGGATTATGTAAAAAGTTGTTCTCACATAGGTTTTGCTTTAATAGGCAAGCACGAAAAATGATTGTGCAAGATTTTCTTTTTAAATAGAACTGTACTCAATATCTTATTTTTTTTTAAATTTAAATTTCAGATCTTGTTATAAAAAGAAAACAGAAATGTAGCTTACTGCTTTTCTCTGCATTTTTTTCTTGGCAGGGTGCAGGCTGAAATGAATTCAAAGGATAACTCAATATGAGAACATTAACCAGGAGAAAAAATAACCATGCAAGTTAACCATAAATAGTTTTACGCTGGTTTAACTCCCTAAACTGACATATTGTGGGATCAGACAAGAATCTGTATTGGCACAACAGCTGTAGTAGGAGGGCAGTTAGGGGTGGACTGCCTCATTCTGAAGTCACAAAGGGTATCACTGGCTTGGCTGCATCACAAAACCACACCTTGTAGGCATGTCTACGCTATGCAGGGTAAGGAAGCTGAGAAGGAAGCCCATAAGTCATTTCCCCAGATTGATAAAACTGCAGAGAAGATGGGGTCTGGTGTCTGGTAAGACTTGCCCTGACCAAGTTGTGGCCAGACCTGAGAGCTTAAATGCATTTCTAGCTTCACCAGCCTAGAAACAATAACAGTAAAATTTGCTCTTCGTCCTCTCTGTGTCTCACAACAAATCCCAGCCTTATGTCAGGAACCCAGCTAGCCTGTAGAATTTATTATAGCTTAATTTTACAAAAACATACTCTTTAAAATGTAATAAACTGTGGAAATAGTAAGATCTATGTTACAATACAGACTTTTCGTCTGTAGACACTATCTTTAGAAGGTAATTCAATACATAATGCCTTAATAAATTGAAATATATATATATACAGAATAGACTGAATGAGTGACTTTTTCAGCATCCCCCAGCAAATCTCTCGGTGTCTTAGATAAGCTTCTGGTGCATGTTTACCAAGTCCCAGTCCAGAGCTTTATCAAGAAAACACACTCGCTTATAGAAAGATAGAAAATTAAAGCTAACATCAAGAAACATATTCCGTAGGCCTAAATCATCACAGTGTTGGTGGAGGCTGGAGGATTTTATGTTTTCCAGTTTCTCCTCTGGCATTACTTATTCTGTTTGTATATGATTTCTCCTGTCCAGATAATCAACCAATTTTCTGCATTAAGCCCTTAGTAAGAAGAAGCTTTCTTCTGCTCCTGTAGCTTTAGAAAGAAGTTGTATTCTGCTCCTGTAGATTTATTATTAGTGTACACTGGACATCAGTAAAGTGATGACAGAGGGTGCTAAAATGAGGCCAAGACTTGTAACTATCATTACAAGATCGCAGTCCCTTCACATGGGAGGTGGGGTGAGGAGGAACATAGATCTTCAGGAGCTTATTGAGTTGGTTTCATGAATGGTGATAATTACACCTATAGCCACAGAAATTCTCCAAGTTACTCAAAGGAACTTGTACATTATTTTTCTTCTTGTAAATCACTTATTTTTGCACCACCCCCTCTCCCCCCACGCTCCCAAATGCTATCACCCAAGTAAACACTACTGATGAAATAAAAGGATCCTCTTCCTTTGCCTTCAGTAAAAGAAAATGGAGAATAAATGGTACTTAACCCCATCACAATAAGGATACAGGCATTACCTTGCTACTACTAGTAGAACTGTAGTATCTTCTACTGATCTTTCTGTATTCAAAGCAAACGTATATAAATGTATATAAAGCTTGTATATAAAATGTATATAAAGCTTGCAGCTTTCCAAGAGTTGTTTTAATTTCAAAAACTGAAGGAATAGCTACGTCCTGAGGCATTTTTCTCTAATATCTTTCATTTAACAACTGGCATTGCCCAGATAACAAAAATATTTATGTAAATACTAACATTTTCTTTTCCAGTCTTAGATAAGTAAGAGAAAAACAAAAAATACATATAAGAAAATTCTTAATAGTAAATAGCATTTAAGAGCCTCATCTCTTCAATTTTTCTTTATTACAGAAACATATACTATATGAAAGCTTGACTGGAATTTACTTTCTCTGCTTCTTCAATGGAAATCAGACAACATGCATAAAAAAACATTATGGAAAAACACTTTTTTCCTTTTTTTTCTTTTTTTCTTTTTACCCTTTTTTTTTTTTTTTTTGGAATACAAAGCTTTAATCGCATCATGTTACATCTCTTCCCTAAAATGTCGCTCACCAGTGACTGCTATGATATCTGAATACAGAATTAACAATCTATATACAAGATAAATTTCTTGCTTGATGAGGCCATGCTTCTCGCCTGTCTTTCAAAGGGACCCACTGTAAAGCAACTTTCCAGTTTAATTGGATTAGCCTTCAAAAATCTCACACAACATATCCTTTTTAGCCTGTTTCACGAGCAAATCGAAAGGTAAGAAGACTCATTTTAAAGAGGAAACCTCTCACAAAGATATAGAGGCTAAAAAAAAATAAAAAAAATAAAGTGACTGAGCGGCCCAGTAAAAGGAATCACTGACAATGAACTCGTTGCCACTAGAAGACTGGATTTACTGAATCATTTTACCCTGTATTTAACAAATACAGAGATTGATATATCCAACAGATTACAGATGCATATTCCTAGGGAAAATGTGAAATGTCAAGGCTTTACCACTTCATCAGAGCAGATAATTAAATAATTAGAACAATTAAACATTGACAGAGCACCAGCGACCCCCAGGTGAATTACAGTCCTGAATTATGAAAACATTAGCAAAGGAAACAGTAAACTTTTGGCGTATATAGAGGACAGATTAAAGGCAGTCATAGGATTGTTTTTGTGATGTGTGCACTTATTGTCCAGATGCACTCAGCAGTCCACAACTTTTTGTTGCCAAACTGCTTATTTAGATGCCTGGGGGGGAACACATCTAGGTACATTTTCTCTCTGAAAAGCCACTGAATTAGGAAGCGGGGAATATATAGTCATCAATTCTCTCACTCTTTTACACCGCATGAGGAAAATGAAATAGTATGACTGCCCTAAAAGATTTGTGTCCATCCGAGTAAAAAATTTCAGGCTCCAAGGAAAGATGATGTTCAAAAGGCCCTCTGAAAGCGTATATAGGGCATCAACAGCAAAATTATGCCAGAGGCTTTTAACCTTCATAACATCCTATGTCAAGGATTGTTTGTACTTTAGTAACTGCCCTGACTATGATCCATGTAGAAATACCCTATTTGCTAAACAAGGAGCATGAGCAGTATAGTTGTAGCATTGACTTCAGGATAAGCTTCCTCTCTTATTATTATTATTAGAACAGGCTCGCTTTACTTATTTTTCCACACCATGGAGGATGGTTACAATATGGACTGCCTGCTATGACGAAGCAGCTCCAGACAGAATGAGTTTGCCCTGGGGAATGGACACGTTGTCTGGATGGCCTGCAGGGACAGCAGTACAGATGCAGGCTCAGAGGTACAGCAGAGATGGGTAACCCATTAAATTCCCAGGAATTGTCACCAGTGACATCCATGACTACCACATTCGGTGCAAACAAGAGTGTGGAAGCATTTTATAAGCTAAGTGGAAAATTGTTTAAAAATAGAGAGCAGGGAAAATGTTATATGAATAGTCTATGAATACTCACTAAAAAGTCAATACAAAAATGGTCATGTACATCTTAAAATGGTCACGTTTCTTAAAAGCACATTTAATATTCTGAAATAGTAAGACTTCATTTTGTCGTTCTTACAAAAGGTCAAGAGAAAAGAAGATTAATCAAGTATTTGTTCCTACAATTGATTAAACTATTTTCCTAATAAAAAGATAGTAAGAAGACACTATATCCAATAAATTAAATACGACATGCTGTTGAAAACCAAATTACAATCTCTGACATAAAATATAAAATCCATATTTAAAGCACAAACTCAAATCTGAATTTGCAGAATTTTACAGACCACTGAATATATTTCTGATTTAATATAAGTGGCCTCATTAAAAATAAATAAATCTGAATTATCTGATGACATAAAATGGTTAAAACATATCAAATGATATACAGTAAGGAATACAATTTTCAGAATGATTTCTATAGATTAAACGTGGGTGGCTCAGTAGCTCTCAGAGTTCAGAGTAGAGAACAGAGTAGCACTGATGTAATGAAGAGAAGCAGGTGGATGGTTCCGGTTATATGAGAACATCTCCTACTTCATCAGGGCTGCTAAAAATGATTCATTCTGTGCTACATCATTTTACGTGCCATGGCCATTTAGTAAGTTTGCCATCCCACTTGTCAAAGCCATGCACATATTTGGAGGAGGTGGTAAAGAAAATGATCTTTTGATTATGCTTCAGCACTTTTTGCTTTCATTTAAAAAATATGACTTTGGAAACTAGGAAGAACAGGGAAACTTAACAGGAAAAGGTGCCTAAAAAAGAAATCATATAAATAGAGGGGGAAAACATGAAATTAAAATATGAAATGTGCCATTGGGGAAAATAGACCATGGAAATGTGGAAAAAAATTCAAAGGAGGAAATTCTGAAAAGCAGCATTACTGAGAACATTCATCTTATGCTAATATTTGAGGCCTTAATTAATACTTAGGTTACACAGCTGCATTAATACCCTAGTGAAAGTTCCTCTAAAGGTTTCAACTGTATAAGAGCATCCCTTCTGCATCCATTCCTTAGGAACAGCTAGAATAAATAAAAAAGAAGACGTCCCCCACCCCACCACCAATGCAAACACAGCATCTATGTAGCTCCTGAAGAGATAGTTTCCTCACTGTAAAATACCACCAAATCAATTAATACCATTATTTCATTTAGTAAAGTAACCTAGAAACAGGAATCTTCGAATAGTCATACTACTACTTTACTAACATTTAACATTAATGCTTCCACACAGATCATTAGTTTAACAGGAAGTGGAAAATAGATGGAAAGCAAAAAACAGCAATTCATAGCTCCACGAAAGACCTTTCTGAACTTGCAATGACCACTGACAGTACTGAAATACAGCCCGTTTACAACTGAACTGACCGTACTTTGCCTCTTACTAAAACTCTCATTATATTTAAACATGTACTGAAATTGATTTTCACTGAACAAGGAACCCAAACACGTTTAATTCTGAGCACATGCTCCACTAAAGGCAGCAGAACTAAAGCCCATGTCCTATGTAGTAAAGGAGGTTAAGGAGAGTTAAGTGTTTTTCTAGATCATTATCTTCCAACATGCATATCTGTTCAATGACTTATAAATATAAGAGTTCAATTAGTACTTTTCAGATCTGGTCTGTGTTGCTATCAAGGTTATCTGAAGTTTGATGCATAAGGCTAGCAATACTTTCTTTTGGAATAACTGCAACCACTGCTTTTCTGAAAATATTTTTATCCATTAATATTTTGCTGTCTTACAAACTAAGCAGAAAGAATAGACTACACATGCTTTTTAATTGTAGCTGAGAACAAAAAATATAGCTAATGTCTAGAGACAATGCCTAGTGATAGTCAGAAATTAAATGGAAACCTAGGGATTTAATCCAGCCCATTTGGCAGCCACTGCATAGCATGATGCATTGAGTATGGGCTAGGTGAATGAACAAGAGCACTAAACACTATCCATTTAATGAGTCACATGAAAATCTGCCTCCTAATTCATGGGTAACTCTTTACACACCACAACAATCAAAGAATCAGTGTTTTCCTTGGCATTTCAATTTGATGGGGGCAGGAGGGCAAGGGAGGACAGAGAGAAACAAAGGAATTATAGTAAACAGAGCATAAAGTTCATCTAAAAACATCACTGTCAACACTTAAAGTTATAAAGAATATATTTATTTACCAGTTCAAAATTTATGTGAATACTGTTTCCTGCATTTGCAGCTTTGATGAACCTAGAGTGAGTGGCTAAAGATTAGCAACAATCAGTACAATTCTTTAGCAAAGAGCAAGTCCTCTATTCGTCATGGCAAGAAAGTCATGTCATTGCTTCTTGGAATAATATTTAGTGATAGTACATTGAGTCCTTTCCTGTAAGAATACTAGCAATGCAATAAATGTGTGGAAATACACACTCCCTCTTCATCACAATCCCACTAAACCAAATAGGAAGAAAAAACGATACATGCATCATTTAATTGCCAAATAGACCAACAGAACATTCTTAGTTTTGCTTTCATCTTCTTTTACAAAATACTGTTTAATGCATGAGAGCTACTTCTCAGTGCTTTAAAAGTCAAAATGTAGCCTCTTTCTTTGTGCATGCATATGATTGCAGTGTGCCTAATTTTGGCATTTGAGGACCCCTCACACCTATTGCAGCCAATTAAATTCAAATCATCAGGCCGGTTTTACAGATGCATCTAAATTTAGGCACAAATAACAAGATACAAAAATTAATACTCTTAATCTAAAGCATGTGGTTGCTTCTTCACACTTGCTTGCCTCCTGTTTTTTTTCCAGCTCTGCTGATTTACAGGTTCTAGAAACATTTTACACAAATCAACTAATTTGAGTTATTTACCTAAGATGAGTCTTTATAGAAATCTCCCTTTTGAGGATTAATTTGAGCATCCTGAAAGCTCATATAAAGCTTCCTAGGAAGGGTCCTGTATTGCTGGCTTGCAATTATTTCAGAAAAATCGCATTATACCATTCATGTCTTCTCAACTTTCTGAAATGTGTACTCTGTACTTAGTAACAAATAGGTAGAAATATGAAATTCTTTCTATAGTCCAAAGAGAAAGCTGACCATTTAAAATATTACTAGACTTTTTTTGTTTATCATACAATCATTAAGGTTATCTTTCGTTTTGTTTTAAAAGACAATGCACATTTCATCCAGTTTGGAATTTACACTCTCCAGGTGAAATGGCACTTTCTACCATAAAACCAAATCATTTCTGCATATTAGAGCTTTCACCAAGGCAGATTTAAACTTCTGGAATTAACTCAGAAAAAAAATAAATAAAAGAAAAAAGAAAAAAATAACTACTGCAAACCTTACTGTTCTCTAAGTGCGAAGCACCTTTTTTGATGCATGACTTCCTGACAGAGGGAATCATGGTACTTGTTTTCTAAAGGCCTTTTATCAAAATGAAACCAGGTACAAATAAAAGTTGCCTTCCATGAAGACAATGAGAAGAGTAAACAACAAAAGATAGATGCATTAGTAATACACTACCAGAAGGCTTTTACATACTCCAGAGGAATATATGGGGTATATGGGATTGGGAGTGCAGGGGGTGGGCGGGGAGGACTCCGGTAACTGCCCTATGTGTTAATCAGTAAAATCTTAATTAAAACAGAAAGAAATGATGTCAAATTACCATCAAAACGGCAAGGTTTCCCAGGTTCTCCTTTAATGGAGACAACCATTTACAGCATTAAATTCTGCTGCACAAAGCAAGCGTATTACTAATACTAGATGTAAAAAAGTAGGCATTAAAAATTAGTATTACTAAACATGCACCCCAGAGAATATTAAAGAGAATGTAAAAATATTTTACCAGAAATGGTTTTAATCAATTTCAGATTGTTATGCTCCTCCTTAATGAAAGACGAAACAAAACAATTACAAAACCACAACACTAGAAGGCTTGCAAAGAAAATTGTCTTTGTTTTTCCTTATTTAAGCACTTAATTCATTTCTCTTTCTGCTGCGAAGTCTCTAACATAAATTAGTGGGCAGCTTTACCTTGGGGATAGCGGGGATCTATTCTCACCAAAACCTAATAACCCTTGATAAAATCTTTGAGGCATTTCTCCCCTCACCTTAAGCAAGGACGGCATGTGTGCTAGCGGGCCTGACAGCCCAGGACACAAGGACAAGAAGCATACTATGCCTGCTGAGTGGCCCTCAGAAGGGAGCTCCCTGGCTGTGCAGAAGTTCACAGAGATGAGCATGTGACAACTCAGACTAAATACAAGTAGAGCAGCTTAGGAGAAAGTGAAAAGGTCCTTCACGAGGTGACAGATGACTTTTCTGCTTCCAGATAAATATTCTCATCTTGTTCATATAATTTTGGTAACGAATAATCTATACTGCTGTTATCTTATATCATGTTGTCCTCTTAAAATTGTTGCACATTACTAATACAAAATTTTCAGCTGAGAGACCCACCAGCTAAAAAGCCTAACCAACACCACTGGTTAACTGGATTCTTCAAGACTAGGGAGGATGTATGTAACAAAAGATACACCCTCTTCATTTTTCCTCGTTAGCTAGTCAAACAGCACCTAATAAAGGAAAAGTCATTTCTTAGTTGTGTTAGACACAGTAGAGCTAACTCTGCCAACGTTCACAAACAATGTACTGGGAGGCTTAGGCTAGAAAAAATACAGCAGGAAGAAAGACTTGAGTGGAGTAGCCAAGCTTATGCAATTTTTGTGAGATAGGTTAAACACATTCGCCTGCTACAAGTTTTGAAAGTCTTGTTGGTTTCCTTTTAATTCCTGAAAACCCAAGAAACACAGGCTGCCGAAAAAAATATTTACCATTTGCACAAAGATAAAAAGTTCCTCTTTCTCATCTAGATGCGATTATCACCAGCTTTTTTGAAGCAGCACAAGCATTTTTTAAATAAAGCTAGATCTTACAACCACTCAAAAATGACAGATATTATCTAAAACATTTTCACTTTCATTAGGTTTTATTCATGTAGGAAATAAATAACCAGACTTTCACTATATAGAAATCCATTCGATTGTCTAGGGTCTTCTATAAAGAGATTTTCTGGTTGGCTGGCAACTCCCTTAGAAACTGTCCTCTTTCACTGCGTTAAAATGAGATGCAATAAACCAAACACTCAAGATAACATCTACCTACCTCAGCAGAATAGGGACAATAACAAATACAGCTTTCATTACAATTGCAGGCTATTTTTCTCCGAAGGACCCTCTCTCACTCAGAGCATAAGATAAGTACATTCTGAGAATAAGTAAGGAGCACATAGAAAAAGCTCCTATCTGTATAGCTTCTGTTCTTTTTTAGAGTTAATAAAAAAATGAACAAGGAGAAACAGGAAAAATTAATGTGCAGCTCCTATAATTTGTTCCCCTCTGAAGAAGTAGATCTTATCCTAGCATCTGCCAGAGAGATTGAAGATGGTGTGGAGCAAATCACTTAAGCTAATTTCACCTTTCATTAGTAGCAATTTTACTATTCACTAGTAGTAATTAACCATGCACTCTTCACACAAGTGTAATATTCACAGGTGACATCTCAAAGAACTCATTCACTCTGTTGACTGATTTTGTGAACTTACTGTGAAGAGCTGGTACATTTGCCAAGACAGAAAATCAAACTGTTCTAGTTGGCCACTTTCAACAGCACAGCATGGCTCCTTAAGGAGCTTTGAAAATGTCATTAGCCATGTTTTGTCTTGCACAATACACAATTGCACTAGTTCTCCCAGATGGGAAGAGAAGTAAACTGTGGCCCCCAAAGCAATCTTGCCGTCACAGAAGTCTCAGCTTCACCCTTTCATTGCCAACAGAAGGCAGGGAATAAATAAATAAATAAATAAATAAATAAATACAGAGTATAGAAACACTTGAGACTGCTCCGTGTTTGTCACAGGGTGCATGGAACCCAAAGTCGATGACTGCCTGCATGGATGTACATACATCATCAGTCTAGGTGACTCCAATACCTGATCAGGCAAAAACCTTAAGCTCTGATGGTTATCAGGAGTTAAAAGAACAATTAAGAGATTCTCCTGTACTTCAGCAAATAGGTAATCAGCAAAGAGAGGCATAAAGTTACAGAGAGAAAATGACTGATTACTTTACTCATTTGTTTGTACATAAGTTAGCAAGTGAAGTAGCTACAAATGATACAACAAGAACAAACTATAAACAAAACACATCACTGGGACACCTGTAGATTTGAGGCTCTTCAGTATCCTCTGATCAGCAAGTCTGAAAGTCTTGGAAGTCTTAGAAGCATCTCAGTACAGATATTGACTGATTCTCTCTTTTTACTAATAAGCACCTGTTCTGTATTAAAAACTTCTGTTCCTGGGACTTTGGGATGAGGTAGCTGAAACTACATGCCTTAGCTGGTAACTGGGAAAGATTCAAAATGCTGTAAAAAGTCTCTTAACTCTGATATATCTCCTGAGTTGCCAGTGAAGAATCCATGTGCTTCTCAGTGTATGTACTACGCCCTTGTGGAGGGAAAATAAATAAATAAATAATATAAAACTAAAAGAGAGAGAGAGAGAAAAAAAAAAAAATAATATCATTCAAAAGTTTGAAATGTGAAAATTCAAAATACAGTGCAGAGACGTACATGACAACATGCAGACTACATGAGGTTACCTCATGTACCAAAATGTTTAAACAGCACCATATGACTATATGGTAAGGGTGGTGAGGCACTGGAACAGGTTACCAAGAGCAGTTGTGGATGCCTCATCCCTGAAAGCGTTCAAGGCCAGGCTGGATGGTGCCTTGGCCAACCTGATCTAGTGGGTGGCATCCCTGTCTATGACAGGGGGTTGGAGTTAGATCATCTTTATGGTCCATTCCAACCCGAGCCATTCTATGATTATAATACATTCTCAATTACATTCTCAATTGTTGAAATGTAGCAAATTTATGGAAACTACCGCTTAGTGATGGCTATAAAAAGCTCTGTCTATGGTTTACTTAACCTTGCTATAAGGTTGGAAGAGACACAGGTAAACAAATCTAACTGCCCACCTTTCTTGACAGGTAGAGGGCTCCACTCCCTCCAGTGCTTTCTCTCCTCAAACCACTCCAGGAAGTTTACTATGGCGGGGGGGAGGTGAGAAATAAGAGTTTTATACATAACAAGCTGAATTGACTCATGAAAAGGCCTAACAATATAGCGGGGGGAGAGAGGAGGGTATGGATATGACAGAATCAAACAAATAGTACATCAGCTTAGCTTCTCTGAAACTGCAGTTTTAGTTTCCCTGTGTCTAATTTCCTTCTCTGTAAAACAGGAATATTCATAATATATTTCAGAGGAATTTGTCAAAAGTGTATTCGAATAAATGTCTCAGAAGCACTAAAAAAAAGCATGATGCACTATATTGAGTACTACAGTAGACTCCATGAGGAAATTAATAATTCCAGCCTCGTTCCATGGTCTTCTAATTTTAAATAAATAAAGTATAAGGCCAAATATTGAATGAAGAAGATAAAAATGAAAAATTAAATAACTGGTCATGAATGGCGAGCACCATTCATCCTGTATGCTAACCCCACACACTGGTCCTATTAAACAAAACAAAACAAACAAACAAAACAACAAACAGATAAGACTATTTAATTAAAACTTATATTAAAGCCCAATTGTATTCATTTTTTTTTTCCAAAGAAAGTATGAAAAGACAACAATAGATAAATTCTGCAAATGATGCCAAAGCTCACTGTAAAACTAATAACACTGAGAAGGCTCAGAGTTGGTGATGCTCAGACTGTCCAACCTGGCTGCCTTGCCTTGCTCACCTGAACAACATGCACTTTAGAACCCCCAAAATACAAAGCTAGACACAGTGAAACAAACAATAGGCTACAGTACAGTTCTACAGATAGACTGTATAGATGTAATACAAAGGAGTGCTAGATGATAAGATCACACTGAGCATAATGCTACAAAAACAATGGAAAACAAGCCCCCATATGAGACTGTAGCTAGGAGGATAAATGATTTTTTAGTGTATAAATGAGGAGAATGATACATAGAGCAAGGAGGTGACATTGACTGTTGACACAGAATTAATGTATTACTGACCTCATACTTCTATCTGTGAGATTCTGCAATGAAGAGTAAATTTCATGGGTCCACTTCAGCAAGAAACTTTATAAGCTTCTGCAGTTAAGCCCTCTTGCCTTTGCAAAGAAGCTGCTGTTCCCAAGGATAAGATTCCTGCTTATCAGCTATGACTGCAATCAGAAGGGAAGACCAACTCAGCCTGGTTACTTACTGTTGGTGTTTTGCTTGCTACATCAACAAGGTTGAGTATGATTAGTTGGATGACAGAAAAAAAAAAATAGTAAGTATATGTAGAGAAATTTAGTTTTGAAATTTTGTAGTGAAAGTCAAAAACATTTGGAAAGTATAATTAAAGTGTTTTGCTGTTGTTCAGATGTAAATACACCAGCATTTGTATTACCACCACAAGGATATTTAAACATGACAGGTTCCAGAAAAATCAACAGATAGTACTAAAGTATAAAGGCAAAGAGGTAGCTGAAGAGGGTCTTATTTCATGCTCTAAGTTTTTCATTTGCAAGGTCTTCTGTGTTTCTGAATGCATATTTCTTTAAAAGGAAAAAAAAAAAAAAGAAAGAAAAGGAGGGGGGAGAGAAAGAGAAAGCCAAAATAGTATGTTATTTCCTTGCATTTTTGTAAATATACTGGCTTGCATGGAAACAAGGAAGACTTCTTTCACTTATATTTCATGGATACAAGGATGATAACTGTTTCCCAGCTTACAGAAATCACTGCCACATGCCATTAGAAGCTCATTATGTACTTTGGTTCAAAATTTATCAACCAAGATAAATCAGGAATTAATGTGAACCCAGAGGAGCATAAGCCATATAAATTATTCATTTAAAAATAATAGAGAAATGGAGAAAAACTGGTTGTAACAATTACAAAAAATTAACCTCATGTCAAATGCTAAGAAGTTTTAGATTGAGTAAAGTAAAGGTTGGTAAGGCATAAAAATACTTTAATGAGTTAAGCTAGTTCAACTGACAGAAAATATAACTCAGTCCATTATAATAAAATCCATTATCAATACTATGCTAGAAATCATAGTTTTGCAGACATTTATTTATGCATTGTACAGAAGACGGTCAACAGGTAAGAATGTTAGCATTGCAGGTCAACAGGTAAGAATGTTAGCATTGCAGCTATAGAGAAAATGATCTTTCAGAGCAATGAGAAAAAAGATGCATTTTGCCATTTAGGGCCCATGTGTTTCAGCAGCAAAAGAAACATTCAAGCTGGACAATTTCACTCTTTGAATCCATCTGAGTCTGACTGAACTGACAAAATCAGATTCTGAGATGTATTTGCTGGTTGTGTTCTGACCTACACGTTATTTTTCACTTTTCACAGCTTACTCTCAGACGCTTTTATTTGAAGTGTTAAACCCTGAGAAAGGTTCTAATAATGATGAATTTATCTGCTTAAAGCTCATTGTTATTTTTTTCTTCCATGGCAAAAGCACCACTTCTTAAAAATAAGCCAAATTAACAGCTTATTGAAACTCTTGAGGAACTCAGATAATCAGAGTACTGTGGTTAATAGAAGTATCATTATGCAAAAAGAATAAGTAGAGATGGTTAATCTAATGTACCTACCTAAGGGATTAGGCTTCAGATACAGCAAAGCATTTAAATATACCTTACAATGTAGTTTTAAATGTCATCCCATCACCAGAAAGTATTTAGATGCTCTGGAGAAATCAGGCTGAGCTAAAGGATGTAGGTAAAGGAAGTGGTTTGACAAATTGAAGCAAATAAAGACACAGTGTCTGACAAGACAACAGTACACAGAAGAATGTGTTGCACACAGATTGGTACATGCTGACTTGGCAGTATATGTGGGCAAAATGTAGGTGCGTTTTCCTACTCATACTGTTTATAGTCGCTGGAAACACAGTGAACAGAAGCACACCAGCACATCCGCATTTTCACAGCCTGACTCGGAAATTTTGTTGCCATCATTATGTAACTGTATGGGTATGACATAATATACAGGAAATACCTACCTATACATGAAACAAGTAGTTGTCAATGGTAAAATGAAATCACACCTTGTACATTGCAAGAACAGTACACATACAGCCCCTTTCGTCTCCCAGTCTGATCAGTACTCAGGACCCTCCTGAAACCAGTAAGATAACTTTATCATGCAAATGACAAATATATTGCCAAAAATACCAAAAACATCTTATTTGCAAAGCACATAGAGGAAGCCTTATTCCCTTGAGCAGCAAAAGACCTCAGAAGTAACCCTACTTTACAATTTTAAAGATGTCTTTCAGCCAGTGCAGCTCTCTGAGCTGCCCACAACTGTTTCCTGCTTGCCTGCCGTCATGTGGGTGGCATTTTTTCCTGTTTCCAGCTCAGACACCTACAAACACCCTCAGCACCAGTCGCTCAAGCAGTTGAACCCCTGCAGTGTTTGAAGGGTCCCACTGGGGAGCAGCTGGAGGGCACTGCCATGCAATGTGCAGGGTCCAGGGCGAGGGGACATGGCCGCTGAGGAGAGCTGGGTGGGCCCAGCCATGGTGACCGAGGTGCAATTGGCGACAGGGCCGGCCTCAGCTTGAGCCACGGCAGCCATTCGGTGAGGCAAGGCCAGGGTGGTGAGGGAGAGCACAGGCCAAAAGCCCCCATACAGCCCATGCCTACAATGACCCATGCCTACACTGAGCTGCTTGCCCAGCGGTGTGACACATCAAGGCACCATGTTCAGCATTGGGGAGCCAGAGGGACCCCAAGGACAGGAGGCAAAGAGCAGAAAGAGCCCACAGGGTCTGCTGAAGCCCTCTCCCACTGGGTTTTCACCTCTGCTCAGCTCAGGTGTTTGCCTGCATGTTTGGCTGTCACTTACACCTCAACTGTGGAAAACGGGCAGTGACTGATCCAACACATCCCTTACACAGGTCAGGAAAACTGTCACTTCAAAAAATGCTTCATTTGTTTATTTTAAACAATGTTTTCCTTGTAGAAACAATACCTTGGTTGACCAAATGCTTGCCTAAGAATGTTAAAATTTTGTTTTCATCTCCTGCTTGTCTTCCATCTCTTAGAAGGAAGACAGCAGCAGCCATCAGGTGATCAGTCTAAGTTAGGTGCATTCACTTTTCATTTGGAACTGTGCCTCTCCCAGAGGAGAAAAAAAAAAAAAAAAAAAAAAAAGGTGAAGAGAGTAGAATAAGGAACTTGAGTCCGTGTTCTTGTGGTTGGGACACCGACAACAGGGAGACCAGCATAGGGTGGGGAATTCCGGGTTCTGGTTCATGCTTACAGGACAATCTCCAGGTTCTTCTCAATGGCCACTGAACCTAAAATCTGTAAATGGTTGTGAAAGCAGGACTGGAAAATGAGATTCCCTTCCTTCACCACCCCTCAACGTATAGGTCTTAATTGCTGGACTACAGAGCATTTCTTAATTTCCTCTGGTCTTTACTGAATGCAGATCATTAGGCAAAACAGGTTACGTGGAGACTGTTCCATTGCATACCCCATTTTGATGGAAAGAAGGAAGACCTGCTCCATTCTTTCACAACAAACACCAATGTGTATCTGTCTTGGGAAGGCTTTTAGTCTCCATACCTGTAAGCAGAACAGTTTCTAACATCTGGAAAGGAGCAAGATTTGAGACGTACTCTTGTGCTTTGCATCTTCTCTGGCTTTTTGCCCAGCATTCATGGTTTTCTACTTGCTTTTCAGCAGGGAACATCCAAGTGTGGGCAATATCCAACTCACTGTAATTTTAGCCATTTTTAAAATTCTTGATCCTAGCAATCTTCTGTCTCCAAGTCTCTTATTCCTTATGTATTTTGTATTCCCATCAGTTTTAGCAAGGTCTAAGACTGTAGATGAAAGTCACTCACATTTTATGTCCTGCTAAAGTGTTTGTCTTTGTCACTATGCAAAGGATTGAAATGATCACCAGTACCAAAATAAAATTAAAAAATAATAGAATTGGACAAACATTGCAAATAATATCCATGATAATTTTTGCCTCTTTTGGGATTCTGATGCCATTTTCTAGCAAAGTCAAAGTGAATTTGCTAAATGTCTGAATGGACTATTGGCATATATATAGTATTTACCATGCAATATACAGCTGAACAGTAAAACAGAAGTCCCTTTTTCTTTAAATCTCACTCTATAAACAGCTGATGCCACCTAAGTCCATCTTTTCATATATTATCAAATCTATCCTGCCTGACATACATCGCTCTTTTATCATGCCAAAATAGTCTCCAGTATCAATAAGTTGGGCTATAAACTGACTGGCAGGAGAATCACATTGATGACTATTTCCTCAGGATAAGGCAATTCTCAGGCATTCACTCTGTGTGAGAACAGAGAACTAATGATGGGAATCTGCAGTATTCTCTGCTTGCAAAACAGCTGTTCATATATTTGTAAACAATGTTTTGCACTTTCCCCTTCTATTTAACTCTAATGTCTTATTTGTAAGATAATGAGAGACATCAAGAATATTGTGTTATCTCCATGACAAACATAACTTAGAGGGGAATAATAAATCTAATTTAATTTGGTTTAACTACAAATGGAACTACTCCCTCTGTAGTTCGTCATTACACCTTCATATATATACACTATTTCCTGTACAGATACATTAAAAAAAAAAAAAAAGATTTGCAGCTACTAAAACTATCACAGATCACATCACCCACAGTAACATCATACTACCAGCAAGAGAAGCTTTGACAGCATTGAGACACATGAACAGTAACTGCCAAAAAAAACACAGATTCTAGTTTGTGGTATTACTATTGCCTCAGTCTGTCACAGGGAGAGAAGTTAACGTGAGCTGTATCTTCTCTGAGGTGCTAAGCATCCCCCAGAATGTATATGAAGCTGAGACAGTCCAGTTGCCTATCTGCAGGGGCACTCCTGGGGGCTTTCACACATCTGTTGGATAGTTATTTTTGAGCTTTCTTTCATGGCATGTGAAATGCAAACTGGCAAAGCAAATAGTTCTGAACCATTGTCACAATATCTCTTAAACCACAAAGATCATCCTAAAATCAGTATTTCTATTTTTTCAGGAACAAACAACTCCTAGCTTTATAAAAAGAAATTACACCAGGAGGTGACAAGTCACTTTCTCTTCCTGAAAAGGAATGAACAATGGGTAAGAAAATGCACTAGGAAAAAAAAAAAAAAAGACATGAATAAATCTGAGGTTGATAAATCAGCCTCAGAAACTGACAGATTGCAGTCAAAACATATCAGTTTCTGAAATCAGAATCCAGTAGATTTCTAAATGGATTTCTTATTTCTAAGCAAAACTAATTCAATTATCTGACAGGTGAGAAACTACCACCTTAATTGCATGCATTTATTTGGTTCTAAGTAGAACACTGATGTAAATGTAGGAGAGAATAAAGATATTGATATGAAGGAAACTGGAAAAGCTAGAATGTTAGAAATGCAGTGAGGAAACAGGCAAGTGAAATGTCATTGGGAAATGAAACTCAATGCAAAACTGTGCAGTGAAAGGAGAAGAAATGCTGAGAAGAAAGAGCGTTGACAGTAATTTATACATATTTAGAACTCAACATAATGAGGAAGCTAGAGGAAGGAAATGCAGGTGTAAACTGTTATCTAAAAGACATTGCATGTCAGCATCAAAGGGAAGGAAAGCCTTTTAATAGCTAGCAGTAAATGCTGCCCAAGAAGATGACATAACAAAGCCAGTTAGGAAGAGCAACATGTTATTACTGGTAGAGGAAGGTCTCCTCCTGCTGTTAATCTATGTTACTTTTGCTTCCTCCATCATCCAGCCAACCCACTGAATGTTGAACTTCTGTTCACCATGCCTTTTTGAAACAGGATTCTAGGCTGGCTGGGAAAAGCTGTTGTCTTCATACCTCATCAGGGATGCACCAGCTAGGGAAACACACATTGGACAGTTACTATGCGGTGAGCATGGCCCTTAAGTGTGAATTACCATGCATAATGTGAAGACTGAACCAGAGATAAAACAAAAAGAAAGAACAAAAAAAGATCCAAATCAATGGAGAACTTTAAGACAAGTGCTTGTTTTTAAGGTGTAATGATCAAGGAGGAGATCACTTGATTACAAGTACAGGAATATAAGTTAGAAAATCATAGAAATTTCCTAAATCACAGGTAATTAAAACTAGCTCTATTAGAAAAGAAAATCAATATATGTGCTTTATAGTAGTGCAGTATAAATTTCAGAAATGTTCGTAGTATGTTCCCTGAGAAAAACAAAACAATTGGAAAATTCAGTCTTGGCAATATATAGGTGTAGTCCAAACAACTTTCCTGCTTCTAAATCATAATTTTCACAGTTATACAAGCCCTGCTTTAGCAATATTCTTCCTCTGATGTTTTGCAATATAAAGGCAGACATCTCTGGTTATCTTCAGAGCAGATATGAGTACTGTGCACAATGAAATAGACAATGTTCAACTTCTTTAATTAGATCCTTCTGTATTTAGCTTGTGGATGATGCTAAGAATGGTTCTGTGACCTTCTCATTTTGAAGATTAAAGAATCCACTTGTAAAGCTTTTTTTGGCAAATAATGTTTTGTGCAATTTCTGTCAGGACATTTATGCACCGCTGACAAAGCAGATACTAACAACAAAGAGGAGAAACGGGGGCAGCAGTGTATCTTCCCATCATCTCCTGCTATAGTACTCACAGCTTTTGCTGTGATGAAAAAAGTAATGGGATATACAGGTGATACTGGATTTCTTGTTTAGATTTTACATCCTTTACTTGTTCAGTCAAGTGCACTGAAGCCAAGATGAAACAAAATAACTGATCCAGAGAGTTCAAATTTATCTTTTTTTTTTTTTCCAGCCTCAAAGTTCTGATTTCTCCCAAATATCTATGAGAAAAGAGTGGAGCAGAAAAAGAAAATAAGACAATGTTATTTCTTTGCCAACAGCCAGTCCCTATATCACAGAATTCTTCTTTAGAAGACGATATTGCTATATTTCATATAGGGTGCAATAAGAAAAGCAATTTCTGTATGCACTTTCATGGATTCGGGTTGAGCTTTGAAATTTCCACTGATGTGAACAGAAGTCATGCCAGTAAATCCCAATAATGTCCACTGGAAAACAGGAAAGAAAACAATAAAAGAGAGTTGAATGAGAGTGAAACAAAACAACTACTCTGAATTCCTGCTCCAACTAACCGAAATACTGCTGCTTCTGTGACGAAGCACTGAAATACTGCTGCTTCTGTCACAGAACCCACATGAAACCACAACCCCTATCACACCTCTTTTGTCCAAAGCTCTAAAGAGATTAAGGGGAAGGGGGGGCAGCGGGGAGGGGAAGTTATGGAGGAGGAGGTTGTAAAAAGCAAGGTTGGACAGCCCTGTGGAAAAGAGGCAAGGAGTTTCAAGAAGCAGATATGTTTATCTATATCATCCCTGGCTAAGTTCAGGCACTCACTGGACCCCCTGCCCATTGCTCAGTTGATATAATTAACCAAAGTGGCAGAAAACTCATCTGCCCAAAGGGAAAGGAATCCATGTCCAACTGGGGCAGCAAGTGGAACCAGTTCGGAGAAGAGCCCACTGCATTGTCACTGGGGAAGGAGTGTGGCTGCCCCTTCTGGCAGCAAAGAACCCTTAGCCTAACTCTGCTGTGCATACCTTCAGTGGGCAGTGAACTCACCAGTGATACCCCTAGCAGAGAATGTGTTCTCCAAGGGCCTTTTCATTCATCTTTAGGCTCCTTTACATGGAGAAATGCAGGAGAAGCTGTAAGTCAAATCAAAGTCAAAGAGATCCTACAAACTTTAATCAAAACACAGTAACAAAGGCAACTATTTTGTGTTTAGCTCAGAATAGCCTAGGAAATTGGTGGAGCACAGCTATTAAGGACTGAAAAATACCCTTAAGCCCTCTTTACCATGAAATGGGACATCAGTTCTGTCTCCCCATCTACATTTAGTAAGCTCTGCAGTACAGAGTGAGGTAGGTGCCTCTATGTCTTTACAATGTAATAATGTTGTATATAATAACAATAATGTCTTTATAATGTAATAATGTGTTTATAATGTAATAATGTTTATAATGTGTAATGTTGTAATACAACTCAATTGTATTAAACATTTAAGTAAAATTCCTAAAAACAGCCTGGGTTCAAAATAGGAGAAATTATACTCTATAAAACAAAATTGCTAATTGTTCCTCAAAGCTGTCTTTCAAGATAACACAGCGTACCAAGTGATAGATAAATTGTTGTTTGTGAAACTAATTCCATGTTCCACAGCCTAATACTGCACGTTCTTTACTCACACATTTGGGAACAATAACCAAAAGACAAAGGAGCTGAGACTTTAAAACAAAATTAATTTTAAGAGTCAAAATTAAAGAAAAAATAGCTAAAAAAGAACAAAATATAAAAGATATACAGTGATTTGCATAATATATAATGTAACGGTGTGGTTGAAAAAAAAATAAGAGAAGGAAAAGAGAAAACTTCAAAACATTACTGGTATTACAAAGATCATTAAAGGCTCTTTGAGATGTTTCTTTTACCACCATTTAAGGATCCCTTCTAGAACACAACATAATTTTCTTCTATGAGAAGAAATAATTTATTAATTATTTTATTTTTACAATACAAGTCATGGAAATCCTAAAATCTCTTAGATAAGATCACATTAATAAAATTGTTTAAAAACAGATAAACAGTGTCATCGCTACGTTAAAGTCTGGCAACCAAGACAAGATTTTTCCTAAGAACAGTGCAAAGAATCTGCACACTAATTCATAGATCAGAGAGATTCCTATATGCAAATATTGTCAACGAGTACATAGGAACACAGTCTGAATGCTTGCTGAACTAAAGGATAAAGAAACACACAGATGTAGAGTTCAAGGATGAAGGATGACATTCCAAGTAACTCACCTGAATACATCAAAGCCCGGCCCCCAAAGCATCTACGTTTTCACATACATCAATGGAGCAGTAATTCTTTCTAAACTGTTAGGCAAAGCATACAGCAATTAGCATCAGTTGAACCATTGACATTTTCGTGAATATTTCTATTTCATGAAATAGTTTGCTTTCATTTCTATTCATGCCAGCACTTAAGCATGTACACTGAGTTCAGCAAATGCTAAAATATTCTCTTGAATTGAAATCTGGAATCACTTTCCTGTTATTCTGTTAAAAATCATCACAGAAAACTAAGCAAGATTTCAGCACAGATTATACATACATAAACATTTCATTTATTTAAAAACTAGATACGTCTCATTGAGGCAACACCCATGGATACTAAAAGCCGTACACACACGTGGCCAAATGGAGAATGCACAAATTCACTCCACCAGACAAGGGAGTGGAATCACCAAAGAAAGCTGCCGTAAGAATTATCTTGCCATTGCTCTTCTTAAAAGTCATGCTCCAAATGGCCTATGACAGCTGCGGGGAGGTAATCTGATTATTCGATCTAAAATAAGTTGCTCCTGTTACTGTGAGAAATACTTTGCAAAAGAAAGGTTTGTGAGAATGGTAAATAAAATGCAGAATGGCCTTGGAAAGTATCAGCAGAGTTACAGCCTACCATGAGGGAAATGGCTCTGAATGCAGAGACTTTAGATTCTGCAGTATTCAAATATAGCTCCTCACTATTCCTCCTCACACAGCACTATTGCTGTCAAGGTCCAATCAATTAATGGATAAAGAACATCCATTTGAAGGACAAGAGGAAAATTTTGCCAGTAGACAGAGAAAAATGCTTGCTGTAGCACTTTCAGACCTCATGAAGTTTACTGTAGTTGAACCAAACTCCAAATCTGGAGTTTAGAAGTGTTCCTGGATTCCCCTCCCACACTAAGCTAACACATCCCCCAGATATGCTTTCTGCTATATTTGACTGGCTGAAAAATCTATCCCATACAACTTATCAGTCTTTAACCATGTGATGACGGAAGTGTTTTCCTGCTCGGCTTTAGAAATGAATCAGTATCACAAAAAGTTGGAGGCATTCATCTACAGGAATTAAAAGTTGTGCAGGAGGCATGGAGACAGTAAGGAAAGAAGTTGCAGTAAAGGAGCCTCAGGTCCTCCCTGCTGAATAGAAATGTTGTCACAGTGGGTTTGTGTGCACAAGCCTACAGGAAAGCCTCGGTTTGCATTCCAGCATCACCTCTTTAAGAGCTGTGAAGCTGCAAAGACACAGGGTCTTGGCAAACTCTAGTTAACAGTCAGAGGAAAGCCATCCTACTGCCCCAGTCACTTATGTGAAGTGGAGTAAGAAAGAGTGATTTAGGAAGCCGATCATTATTGCCTGTGAATTCTTAGTTGCTGCTTTTCAGATACACTCTTTCTCCACACTGTTTCTGGGCAATAGCAGACTGCTGCCAGTCACACAATAGCTGCCTTTCCCCCCTAGACCTCTGGGTCCTAGCACTTCAAAGCTGTACATTGAAATGAAAGATTAGTATACCAAGATGCATATATTTTTATGTGACACCAATGCTTTTAAACATTCACAACAGTACTGAAGACCCCTTTCAGCTGCTGATTGCATATTTATGATTGTAAAGACGTGTCATTGTGATTTTCGTTGTAGTGTGTACCACAAAGATATAACATGTTTTGTTATAAATCTGCTTACACTATACTGTAGACAATTTATATCATTTATCTTTTTGCAAATTTACGCGAGGTGCTACTGTGAAAAACAAGCTCACTGACCAGTGTCCCTGACCCTTTTATATAAGACCATTTTTAACCTTCCACATAGCTTCCAATTTAATATCAGGAAAAAAAAAAAAAAAAAGAAAAAAAAAAAAAGATATGTGCAGCTGCCATTGTCCAGATAAGGCAATGTTTTCCTGACCCTCAAAGTCATAGTTTGTTTGATAGGTTAACATTTCAATCTAAAACATTTTTTCTCTGTGCTGGCCTGAAAAGATATTTGATACAGAATTGAACAAACACATCTTGTCTTTATCCTCATGAAATTTTCTCATACAATCTCCAAAATTCTGATCTAAGGTTCTATTTAAAGACTGTAGGTGATATAGATGAAACGGCTTATGCTGCTGAATTATGCTTCATAAATGTTTTCTTTGTTATCTTCATACCCACTTCACTTTTGGCTCCATACGCCTCAGGATTAGTCAGGCTACATTAATTCCAGATATGGAGACATTAGGCCTCCTACTAAGATAGGAAAGTTCTGTGATTACAGTGTAAGAATGTGATCAGGAAATCTGCTTCAACAGGCAATGATGCTATAGATTTTCTGTCAATTACAGTCTTAGCTCTTAAAAGATAAAATCAGCTGCTCAAAGATAGGTATGTGCTTTAGCATTTTCCCGCATGAGGCTTCATATCAGTTCTCTTCATCTGTAAAACGGAGGCAACATAATTTCTTCACAGTTACAAGGGTAAATTTGTAGAGTCTTGCTCTCATTTATATGGTTATTTCATGTTTCTTTAGCAAAATTGAGAGTGTATGTGTTATTTCCATGCCCTTTTCAGACTGCTACGCACCACTTGTGCATAGTGGTGTATTAAGAGGCTATTGTTGTGTAGATTAACTGGGTTCTAACAAATATGACCTCATGATACCTTCATAAAGCAAAGTAAATTGTATCCATCTCCAAGAAAGAATATAACATGAGTCTTCAGACTATTAGGCTGATGACTTCTGAAAAGCTATGAGTGGTTGCTCTTTTAAGGCATTTCAGAGTGTCCTCTAAAGTTCTTAAAATCCTAGTATTCCATTAGCCTTGCAGGAGAATTTTAGCACTGAAATGCTTGAGTGTGACACGTTCTTGCAACAGGCATGAACATGGACTGCATTTGGAGTAGCACCTTTTACACATTTAGAGATATGAATTTGCATATACAGATAAATAGAGCATACAGATATGTCAAATGCATGTGTTCACATAACACACACACACAATTGTCCCAGTGTAGAAAAGCCAGTGGGGACTTCATTTCAGATTTTGATATCAGCTGTAATTGTGAGAAAAATCAGGTCATTCTGAGTTCATTCCTTACCAGTTTACATGCTAACTGTGTGCTAAGGATATCTTCAGCTACTAAAACATTACCAGGTATATTACAGATTTCATCTGATATTTTCATCTGATATTTTGAAAGTCTCCAGCAACATTATTTAAAGATAAACATTCAAGAAAGTACTTTCCAAATCTTTCTTCTCTTTATAGAGGGACATTATAAGTGAGCACACTTTCTGTAGCAGATTCTGAGCAATCCATATATACTCATTCTATTTGTTATGGTGTCTGTTGCTCCAAAGCAAAAGAATATAAAGAACGCAAGAGAAGACGTGGGCCATCAGGCTCAGTCCCCCAGAATCATAGAATGGTTTGGGTTGGAAGGGACCTTAAAGACCATCTATTTCCAACCTCCCTGCCATGGGCACCTCCCACTAGATCAGGTTGCTGAAAGCCCCATCCAACCTGGTCTTGAACACCTCCACGGATGGGGCAGCCACAACTTATCTGGACAAAAGAAGCTTGAGATCCAGAATCTTGTGAATGGAACCGATTTTTAATACAGAGACTACAGAGAATCTGTTTCACCTCCAGAACACTTTCCATCACTCAAAAACAAACATAAAATTTATAATAGACCATAAATATACATTTGCTACACCAGTATGCCAGGAAAGATCACAGGCACTGTTGTGTCTTCTATCCCTGCAACACAATGTGCAAAACTATGGTCCAAGTGAAGTTAAGGAAAAATCAGATAAATCATTATGCATAATGTCACTGTCCATGAATAATGGCCTGAGAAGGTAATGACATCAGTTTTGCATCATAGGATGTATACAGACTCTCAATGTATAACATAGTCTATATAAAGACTCTCAATGTATAACACTGTTCTACAGTGATGTGACAAATCTTGCCATTGTCTGCTCTATTTCAGCTGGAAAAGCCCACTTTACTCAAACTTCCATTGTCTTTTGATCTGTGAACTTTTCTGTTTTTTCTACTGCAGAAATATGGATCAGTTTGGACATGTAGAAGGAAGGAGAGAGATATATGCATCATAAAATTAGCTCATATCTGACAACCCAACAAATATTATGACTTTAAAAAAAAAAAAAAGTTGATCATGGAAAATGATGTGTCACCATTGATATATAACAGACAAATTATGAAATGCATGAATTAAAGCAGCAAGGAAATGCTGGCTTGCGATAGGTTCTAGATAACACAGCTGCTTCACCTCTGTCCCTTAACTTCAGCTGCTTTATTTCACACTACCAAAAAAGCAATGTTATTTAGGTTCCTTTTTTTTTTCCCACTGTTATTTGCAACCTTATTCCATAAGTCAGCTCCTGTAGCTTTAGATCCAGCAATGTGTACAATCACTATAAGGAAGGTTGGATTTTATCATGACATTATACAAGGCACAAAGTGATATTTTGTAAGAGATAAAGAGAAACATCACAAATGAGATATACAGAAAGAAATATTCTCCTTTACAGATACAGAGTTCCTGATCAATGATGAAGGATTAAAGTATACTATCTTCAAAAAAAGGCCAGCTTAAGTAATACTCCCACTGTGCAATAAAGAAAAAATACTGCCTGAAACAGTAATAGTTTCTCATTTTAACTGGTATTTGCCGTACCATTTCAAGAAAAGAAAAAAAAAAAAAAGAAATACAGGTAAACTGCGCCACTCCAATCAAAATATATTATTAAGATGCATATATACCAAGAAGCAAGAAGTGAAGAACATCTTACTTATTGCATGTTGTTGCAGAATTCATCTCTACCATACAAAGAATGCAGTACTGTAAATGCATTTTAGGATATTAGGAAGACCTGATATTGAAAGGGAAAGAAAATATCTTACTAAAAATTTACAATGCTTTATTTTCACTTATAAAGATGGATTGAAATACAGCTATAACTGATGTGATATATGCAGAATATTCTTTCAAGAGCTACCTGTAATACTACTGCACTAGAATTGGAACCATGATGAATAAAAGTGGACCAAAATCACCCAAATAATGATTTAAGTGATGAATGCAGCACTGAAATTAAAACAAACCAAAACATACTGTTAATATCTTGGATAGTAGTTATTTTCTAGGATACAGGGCAAACATAAAGCATGTGCATTAGGAGACCATGCCATGTCACAAATAAGAACTGGAGACCATTCTACCATCTTAAGTCCTTTAGGAAGGTTAGAATTATAGGTCTGCCTTCTCATCAGAAAAGCATACATTAATTTGTTTCAATGCCACTTTCCAAAAATACTAAGGAGAAATGGCACAGCTCACTCAAGGTACTATCCTGAGCTAAAAACTAAGTTGCCCAAGCCAATGGCAGTTGTTGAGTCCTACAAGCATTAACCTTATTTCCTTTTTTTTTTTTATTTTATTTTTTTACTGCAACCCTAAGTAACTAAATGTTTCTCATGTCTTTCTCTTCTTTCTCTAAAAAAATAGTTAGTGGAGAAAAACAGTATTTGTCTTAAAAGTTAGTCTTGCCTTCTCTCATATTCTAGAAACTTCAGGCAAAACCTCTGATTTGAGACAGTATACTGCATAGGTATACAGAGAAGCACCAGGCCAACCTTTTTACCACCCTTGTTTAGTATTTTTATTTCAAGAATGTTTTACATTATGTTGATAAAGCTCATTGACTTTTTCCAGTCTTGCAGAAAAAAAGATAATAGTAATCCTATTTTTGATGTATTTGATTACAGCTATCCATTCATTGGGAACATAAATTAAGCAGAAGTAAGGTGAGCCAAGTAAACCAGTCAAATCCTGTTCTCCTAAATCCAGTGAATAGAATACTTCAGTATTACACAGTTTCCTTATTTGATCTAAATATATATATATTATCTGGAGTTGCCCCTATAAATTTATCTTTGAACTGCTAATTTAGAGAAGTCAGTTTGAACAGACTGAAATATTTATACAGGATGAGCATGTTCCAAAACATGTGATTGACTAAGAGCTCCTTCACACCCACTGTATACTCATATGGTGTCTTTTCTTATCTACTTAACTCTCTTTCTATTTTTCCTTTTTATTCAGATTCTTCACACGCTCTCACTAATCATTAGAGCATTAAAACATTACCAGGTCATAAGCAACTTTGTAAGTAGAGTGAGTCACTTGTAGGGCAGACTCCAGAGATAAAAATGAGCCAGAAATGTCCCCTGAAGTCATATGAGAGTCTTCAGCTGACAAAAGAATAGGCATTTTTTATTAACATGTGTCCACTTACAAGCCTCTTTTCTGGAACAGTCAGAAAAGATATGCAAAGGAAGTCCCAAATGATGGATGCCCTGCAGGGACTCAGGGACCAGTTTTCAGCATTATGTTCTCAAACTATTTTTCAATGCTGAACTGAACTTCTCTATCACAGCATTCACCTTCCCCTAAGGAAGGACGTGTGTTTATATCACGTATTGCTAGGTAAGAACATGGCCAGTAGAGATCATTCATCCCATTTTACCACAGCAGAGTCCAAATTTCTGTTTGCACAAATGAAAAGTTAGAGCTCTTTATACAGTTGGAACCCATTCTTATCAAGTGGTAGAGAGGAAAAACGTTAAAAGATAAAAGAATGTTTTTCCTCAGTTTGAGTAACCAGAAAGTACAATACCAGCATGCAATCAGAGTGAAAAAGAGCCGAAAGAGAGAGCTGCTGGTAGCAGCTCAAATACCTTGTATGTTGCTGACGTGGGCACCAAGGAGAGCCTGGCAGAAAGCTAAGATGTACTATTTTTTCTTTATGGAGAAGTTTAAAAACAACAACAACAAATAAAAATAAATAATAAAATAAATAATAATAATAATACAAGCAACAGCATTTATTCACATGGGAAGACTACTGGAGCAGCATTCCTGCCCACTCTTGGTGAATCAAGAGCTGGATTTGATCCTCAGTCCTGAAAGCCCTCCGTATACAGAACCTCCATGCATATTAACAGATGGTTTAAAAAGACACACAAAGTTTGAAAAAGAAGACTTGAGACTGACTTGTTTATAAAATGACATGCTTCAGAAAAGCCTTCATATAACTGAAGTGGAATTCCTCGGTTGCCTGTGTTTTTCACAAACAGGATGTTACTCAGATGCTGCTAAGTGGTAACATTGCAATTCATCAATTAAAAGGAGTCAGTGCCATCAACCTGAGTGTTATTTTGCAATGCGTGAGCAGCCACTCTGCTCTAGCTGATTACAGAAGCTGAAGATTTTGCCACGATATTGACTCTCCAATTCCAGCATTTCAGCCTTAAGTGAATATTGAGTCATTTCTCAGGAACTACAAGAAACAGCTAAGCAGATGTGCTCAGTCAGCCTTGTCAGCTTTTCCCTCATGCAAATCCAAATGTATCAAAGTTTGATTAGCACTGCAGAGGGAAAAAAAAAAAAAAAAAGACCATCTGCTAACAAACCAAATGTATGTCCCATTGAAAAAAAAAAAAAAAAAAAAGAGCAACAATCTACTAGATACCCCATAAAGGGAATCACAGAGTTTTTGTTGTTTCTCCATTAAATAAATGTACACCCTAAATAATGTGGAAAGCTGTGAAAACAATGTATCAAAGGTGAAATCACATAATCAGAACACTTTTTCTTACAACCTACTTTTGCCACATGTAAAAATACAGCAAGTACTGCTGTTGCATCTAGTTTTCAAATCAGATTAAAGAAATCCATTATTCACTGGATAAAATGATCATGATTATTTTTTGTAGTTAATCCTAAACAATTTAGATTAAATTCCTAAGCCTGTGTATCCTTAAATTCCTGTGGAAAGACTTTTGGAACACACTTTATAGCCATCTGCTTAAGTGGATGATGTAAGGTCACATTCAGTAGAAGTCTTCAATGAAAGATAAAAAAAAAAAAAAAAAAAACATTTTCACAAGTCTTGATGCTTTTGAAATGTTGATTTGGGGTTGACAGGGAAAAGAAAAAGGGGCCCTCGCATCATTTTTTTTTCTGTTTATTCAACAGCTATTGCTCCAAAAAGACCGCTAGCAAAACACAGAAGTTCAAGTGATATTTCATTCATGCTTGCAATATCCATTACTTCATGAAATAAACGACCCTGAGAAATGTCAGTTTATACCTTTTAAAACAAGTTTTAATTTAGGCCTGTTGTCACACTACAGAGCAATATCATAATTAATGATGTGAAACTGGTAGCTAAGATGTCATTACACATGAGGATGTCACAGTGAATCAAGTTAAACTAGCTACTAAAAAAAATCAGCACTGGAATATTAGTTGTTATACACACAGTATATCAAATAAATCTTTGACAAGCTACAAAAAAAGGGTATGGATTAAATATGATATGGGATGAGCAGATTTGGTACAAAGCTGGCCCAGAATCTCAAAATGCCAGCAAATCAAGGCCTGTGGGTAAGTCAGGCTATTTATTTGCCAGCCTGACCTACTTCTATTACACTTATCATTCTTTGGAATACCATTCACAAAAGTCTCTGTCAGAGCAAAAGACACTGTTAATTCATCAGAGTTCCGATGTAATTTCTAACAAGGCTGCGTACCTCCTGGAAATATATTTATGAACATTTTTAGGAAGTGCTCTGAGCTGCTCAAAACACCTTTGTCCTCTTAAAAGACAGCTTTTTCTAGATCAAATTAGCATTTACACCTAGGAAAAGACAGATTTAAAAATACTTGCAGTTGCTATTTTTCATTACAGAAACACATGTTAACTGCATACGTTATTTCTTATCTAAATATCCGTGAACAATACTAAGTTTTAAGAGAGCATTACATAACTTAAACTGTGTAACAGACTGGAGATATAGTACTTGCTGGGCCCGGTTAAGAGCCACACAGTCCATTGCTTTGTCATCCTGTGGGTTAGCAGGAGGCAATGGGCACACTTAACCAACAGAAAGTCCCAGTCCTAGGGATAAAGGTGGAATTTACTCTTGGAATCTGTTACTTCCATAAAAATAATTTGTGGTTTGCCGTTATTCCACTGCATTCAGTTTATCTTCACTCAAACAATACACATTATTCATTGACTGACTGGAACAGAAGAAAGCCATTTAAAAACAAACAACCACAAAACTTCCAAGTCTGCCTTGTTGTACATGTATTAACTTATGGCAGGAGACAATTATCTGCCTGCACTTGCACATTCTGATACACAGACCTTTCCTTTTCAAGAAATAAGCACATATAGGAGCTATTATTGCTCTCGTACATATTTTTTGTTCCATTTCATGGATATCTTTTTCTTTAATAATCCTCCATTACTAATCTTCTTAAACTTGATTTCTACTTTTGAATACAATTTTTTCCCCTTAACTAAGGACTGTACTCCTGTGGACAGTTTCAGCAGTCACTCATGCTCAACAGTTTTGTACCATCAGACACTACAACTACTGGAGTGCCTGACTGCAAGCTGCGGGTATGCCCAAGCTAATTTTGAACTGGCTTGTTCAGACAATAACTTGAGTGAAGATTCGGCACTGAGGACTTTATCCTGCCTCCCCCTCCTTGTATTTAGAATCCCACACTGCTGCCATTACAAGCCTCAGACCCTTTAACCGGGGGGGGGGGGGGGGGAGGGGGGTGGAACAAAAAAAGAAAACAAGTGTAACTATTCCCACAGGGTACTTTAGGAGCATCCTTATCGATAGTGCTATCTCTGCCTCTCTCTTCACTACCATACATTTCACTTTCCTCTCACGTAACCCTGGCTATCTGCATCTTACTCCCAGTGTATACCTTTAATGTGCTCTTTTGTACATGCACTCAGCCTGGTGCACCTGTATGGAACATATTTACTACTCTTTCTTTGAGGACTTCTGGCTCAGTGAATACCTGAAAGAGTATCGTGTATTCCCTTGTACTGCAGGGGTATTTTCTCTTGTTCTCTCTTTCTACAAGAACCAGCAGTTAAAATCACCTTGGCTCTGATTTTAGGATACTAGCACCAAAAAAAAAAAAAAAAAACAGAGAAAGAGATACGGCAACACCTCACCATTAATCCTATCTGCAAGGAAGACTTGGTGAACTATTGTTGCCTTGATCTTACCACTAGGACTGTAAGAAACATACATTTATACAAGAAGGGCTTACCCAAACTTACTGGGATGTGTTTGCAGATAGGAAGCCAGCCTCAGGTGATGTTCCCTCCATTACTTTATCCTTACTTCCCTCCTCTCTATCATTTCTTGGAGGGAGGGAGGAAGGGGAGGCACGTACCACCACTACAATAGCTTTCATGCCTTAAAGGGGTGTTGGACCAGAAAGGCAGGCTTTTAGGATATTTAATAATTCTGTACTTAAAGACTCTCAATATGGAGCAGGAAAATGCACTCTGACCTCTCTTTACTTCATGACTGAAGGCAGAAAACTAAAAATTTCACTATTGACTGCCATAAAGACAGCAAAGAGAGCCTAACAAATTCACCAAAGTTTCTAGGGCATGCCAGGGATGAGATCTTAAAAGCATACTATGTATTATGCAGTATGCCTTTTCCTCAGGTACCTTAGGGGTCTTGGATATAGCAGAGGGTAAACCGAGGTTCATTTGGTTCAAGTGACTCGATGGAAGGTCACCTTGCCTACCCAAATGCATTTATGGTAAAATAGTGGCAATGCAGTTTTGAAGGTGAGAGAGGAAAAGGAAGTGAACAAATACCCTTTGAAATTCAGTCCTGTTAAACTCAAATACCCAAGAGAACATGGTCACTGTATAGAGGTCAGCTTTCTGCCAACCATGGAAAACTGCAACTTGTTTAGAGATCAAATCCTTCTTTTTGTATGCTGAGATGCAAAACCTATGAGGAAATATTTAATAGTAACAATATAAGTAAGGTTTGAAATAATATAATCTCAAAATCTCAACTATTTCAAAGTGCAGTTGCTGGCCAAAGAAGTCATGTTTGAATACCACCTTACCAAAAAAAAAAAAAAACAAAAAAAAAAAAACACAGCAAATCATGGCAGGATATAAAAGCAAGCACTTAGTAGAGTGTGTGACAGGTATATTATTGCTGTTCGTAAATAGTACTGTAGCCCCAGCAGCATAGTAGGCAGTTTACAGACAGACTGAATAACAAGATCTGTGCTGTGAAGAGCCTCCAGTCTAAGCTGACAGTTACATAAACGGGGAAGAGGAAGTGGAATAACAAGTAGGTGCAAGGATACACATTTGCATGAATCCATTTCAAGAAACAGGAGAAGTCCACTTACAGTTTGCTGCTGCTGAAAGTCCTTCTCCAGTCCCTCCCATTCCTACCCCCTTGCCTGCCATCCCTGAACCCCGATGCAGCTCCTTCATCAAATTCCTCTCTGCCTCAAAGAATGGTTGAGGCATGGAAAGACCCCTGGAGATCACCTGGTCAAGCCCAGGTCTAAGCCAAACCATAAGCCAGTTTGACTTACTAGAACATCTAACAACTACTAAAAAGACCCTAAACCACTTGGTACTGTCAAATGAGCTAGATCAGGTCCCAAAAGGGGCCAGTGAGATCAGATCTAGCATAAGGGGCAAGATTCATCTCTCTTAGGGTAGCCACTATTTTAGTTCGACTGCACACAGTCATCCCATATTCTCAGCTTCATCGAATATTGCTACTTTTTTTTTTTTTTTCCCCAGTAAACAAGCTGAGTATGTGCAGGGAGGTAGTCCATTGCATCTCTTTCTGAGAGTGTGCTTTCAGGAGCATTTTTATTCTGCTTTGCCATAGGAATACTTGTCTGGCAAGTGAAACATCTCAGCTGCATTTACGGAAGCTGCCAAGGGCACTGCAAATGAGAGATTAAAGATCCATGGGATTTATCCCCCTAAATCCCATAGGTATTTTCAAAAACCCTGTAGCAGGATTCTCAAGGTTATTTTCCTCTAGTACACATTTTTACATCTAACCTCACTACCCTTTGAGTGACCTCAGCAGAGGAACTTCAAGGAATTCAGCCAGGTGTTGTGCTTCTGATGTAGCAAAATCATAAGGGATTTCACTGGGACCCAAGCCAAAGTAGGTGCTACGGCATTTGATACTGTATGATTACACAGTCATCTGTGAGGGTTTCTTTTCATTAGTCTGCTTTTACAGATGTGTGAATGTTTAGTAGTTTGGTTTGGTTTGGCTTGTTGCTTTTCTGTGTGTGTGGTTTTTAATCAATTCTCACTACACTCTTTTTTTTTTTTCTTCATAACCAAAATATATTTTAAAGGAAGTGGAATTTTAGTCAAATAAATTTCCTTCTGCTTTACCCCTGAGTCAATGATTATTTATGCCCTTCCTTAAGCACACAGCATTGTGTTCTCAATTCCATTTTCAAGCCAATCTCAGACAAGTAACAGTTCTTACCCTTCCACAGACAGGTGGCCAGCAGAGAGATTTTGCAGCATTACTGCTCAACTCATTTAGACTTAACACCAAGACTGGGTGATCCCTGGGTGGGGACTCAACCTTTGTGACCTCCCACTGCACTGTGCTCTGCTGCTAATCACTCTTCCATCAGTCCCTGAAAAGCAGTTTTACATAATCTTCACGAGGCAAAAGGAATTAAAGTATTCTGCCTGCTACTCTACTGCTCTCATCAAGTTACAATTCTAACCAAGTATTTGCATCTGCCTTTATATGTATATATATACATATATATCTGTACGTGCATATGGACTGAAAAGGCAACTCAGTTAACAGACTATGGTGCTAGCTACAGAAGCTTAGGCAAAGAACGCTAAAATAAACCAAGACAATCAATATTGTGTACTGGAAAGTTCAATTTTGAGCTGACTATATTCACTTTTTATTCAACATCATATATATTAATGTATAATAACTGTAATAGCACAAGGTAAGAATAGAGCAGTGACTTGGATGGATACTGCACTGACCTCTGACTCTTGTTGTGATAGGTCCCAGTTATAAACCAAACACAGTAATTTCTGCAGGCTTGTTGAAGACGTGGGCTCCTTCTATCAAAATTATCTCAGGTCCCTTGCAAAAGCAGCAATAGAGAACACATTGGTGCCTCAGTCACCTCCAGCATCTAGAGCACATTGCCACCTGCAATGCAACCACTACAGAGTCTAAATTACAGCGGGTGAACACTGGACACACATTACGTCAGCTGCTCCTGCCAGAGAGGCAGTAGCTCTTAGCTGATTCCTCCAACCAAAATAAAATTGACTGTAGCTTTTGATGGCATTACTTTATAGTGGGTGACCACTGATATTCAGGTCCATCAAATCCATATCTTCAATTAAGAACATCAGTGGATTACATAGAAGATTTCAGTGGTAAAATACATCACAAACAGCTGCATTTGAGGATACATCCACTCTTCAAATCTAACACAGTGAACTCTTCTCTGTCAGAAAAGCTGAAAGATCAAACAGGATCAACCCTTCCTCAAAAGCTTCACATGTCTCCCTTGCCCATTACCCTTTAGCAGAGCTGAGCAGTTCTGCACACAGCCATCAGGCTGAAGCTGGGTCTGCCTGGGAAAGGAATGGAGGAAGCAGTGGATATTAGGTGTAGCTTGTAAATGAAAAAGCAAGTGACTGAAGAATAAGTGAGAAAGTCAGCAAGGAAGAACAACAAGCTGTCAAAGGATGGTTTTTTGATTGTGAATGCTAGTATTTCCACCAGCTTCACTGTGATAACTCATGAATGGCAAGTAGGAATGGTTCCCTCTCAGTTGCTGGCACACAGTTAAACTCAGGATTCCAACACAGCGCTATGGTGAAAACGCAAGCTCACCCTCAGTCTAAGCATGGCATTCATATTCCAAACACCTCCTTTCACAAGGGAAGAAAACAGGTGTCTGACTTGAGTTCAAGAGTCTGACAGTCAGTTATACTTAAGTGCTTACAAGAAAAGCACTGTGCAGTTAACTCTGGAAAGGAAATACTGGGATTATCACTCAATATTGGACCAGCAGCAGTGGAGAGTGCAAGTAGACTTCTACTCTGGCATTTCACAAACCTAACAGAGAAAGGCGAGGAAGTGAAAGCCTCTCACCTTTTTGGAAAGGCACAACTAGAGAAGAGGATTACCACTCAGGAGAAAGTGATAAAAAAAATCTTGTAATATATGTTGGTAATTGAAGAGCTACTGCTTAATCCTGTTCATAGGTTTAACAGCTTCTGAGGGAATTTAAATAAGTTAAGGAGGTTTAACATTCCCTTGAGAGATGAGTCCATGTATAACCTTGTAGTTCATAATTAAAAATCTCTTTGATCTGTATGACCCAGAAAATTGATTATAGTAAATTATAATCTGAACAACCAACTACCTGATGCTATGAATAATGCAGGAAAACTTCAGGACCAGCTTTATTATGTCTGGACAGTCTACCAAGGATGTGGGGCAATAGAGGACTTACCTGCACAAAAGACAAGCATGTGCTTTTTAACAAGAAGAATAACATCATCATCTGCTTCCCCTCACTCCTCATTAGCACTATTCATAGAATAGGAAAATGTGCATAATTTTAGCAGTGATGTAAGGGTATAAAAGAACCCGTAATCCCTGAGCTGGGCTGAATGCCTTAATAAAATAAAATTAAAATTAAAAAAAAAAAAAGGAAAAAGAAACACTTTACTGTGACCAAGAAACATAAAGTGAGTCAAAGGAAGCGCAATGCAAATAAAATAACAGCTTGACCTAGGGACAGATTGTCACGAGCTAGTTTGACTTCTATAAAAATTGTATTCATTTATTTAGATTAAATATTGGACATGTCAATTTAGTAACTAAGCTAGACATAAACAAATATAGGATAATACAAATGTAAAGCATATTAATATTTAAAAACAAAAAACAGAATCATTCCCTTGCCTTAAGTCTCCATCTTACTCTCCCTCATCAACCTGCTTCCAAAAATCATTCCTTTTTCCCAGGAAACTGTATTTGGAATTAGCAAGCAGGAAATTTGCCATTAAGGTCATAAAGACAAAGACCAAAGACCAACCATGGGAAATAAAGATGAGGAATACAGAAAAGGGTTTTTCAAAGGCAGTGGCAATATGGAACTATTTTAGAACAAGAACGTTTCAAAGGAAAGGAAAGCATAAAATTCCTACTTCTCAGACTATTCTGAACTCTACCAAGGCAATTGCTGTCCTTTACATTCAAACTGTGATCCCATAGACAATACAATATTGTCGGTCTTTTCCCTATAACTGAGCCATTCCAAACCAAAGGGCTATGCCATAATTTATTCCATATGGGAAAATGATAAAAATAACTTCATTCAGCAATCTTTCCATCCCCAGGTAGTTTTCCTATGAAACCGCATGGGAAATGTATGCTACAAATCAAAGCCTTGTGCAAAATTTGCATAGATAATCATTACGAGGTGTGAAAGAAGCACTATCCACGGGAGTCACACCTTTATTAGCTTTAATTGATTTTTCTTTTTTCCTTAAACAGGTTTTATTTATATGCTTATATGCTTATAAGTAATTTTTTCTCTACAAAGATGAAACCCTTAAAGATGAGCTTTTTGATCTCAGATCTAGGTCCTAAGCAGAAAGCTCCTTAAATACCTTGTTTGTGGGTGACAGATCATAAATTGTTGGAATACAGCTTACATTTTGCCAGCAACTGAATGTTGACTGACTTTCAGTTGTAACAGATTACAGCTGGAAAGAGCAAGTTACTTCTATAGAAATTCAACTAATTGAATTAGTCCCTAATTTCTTTGGCATAAATATAATTAGAATATAATTAAGTTTTGTTGTTGTTGTTTTTCCCATTTCGATAACATCATACACTTCTGTAACTGCTTAAATAACTTTTGGAGTGTTTCAAATTCACCATTTTCAAAACATATTCCAAAATATGTACTTAAATTTCAATAATACAGGTCATCCTATTTAGTCTTATTCTTTGGACTAAAGGCATAATTTTATGCCAGTGTAACTATTAAAGGTAAAATTGGTAGGAGACATATGCTAATCTTAACTAGACTAAGATGAAAACTCACCTCATTTTTTCTTCAGTAGGATTTTATACTTGGATAACTATGTTCAACTGTGCCTCTCAAAGGAAACATCCTCTTGCATTGAAGACATACAACTTTTTTACTCAGCAGTTCAGCATGCAAAATAGTTTCATAAACTCTACAGCAGCTTGTACTCAATGAGACAGAAGTCTCTTTCCATGCACCTCATTTTAATGTTGATTCCAAAAATGATGACAGATAAATACTTTCAGAATTTTCTACTATTCTTTCTTCCCTCCTCAGTCAATCTTGTAATATTTTTGTTTAATTTCTACTGAGATGCAACTCTATAAATTAAATACATTCCATAAAATAATAATACCTGCAAAAGTAAAAATCACTTTCTTAAGACAGTATCACTTCTCAGTGATTAGATATCTTTAACAGATGAAAGGCATACCATTCATGATCCCCCAAAATCACGGGAAGTCATCACATAGGTGTTAAACAAAACACATTCACAAAACATCTACTTCAACCAAAATCACCTAGTATCCTATCCTGCTGGCATGTAGTCAGCACTAAAGCCCATACTGCATTCTAGCAAGAATACAAATATATACTGTAGGTAATTTTGATTGAATCTGATAAAGCCTATGCTATATTCACCAATTAGAAGAATTTTCTGTATACATGACTATAACTTTCCATTGTGGGGCAGAGACTTCAAGGTCAAACTTCTACTGTAGCCCTGCCTTTTCTTTTAAGTATCTGTTGCAGTTATTTGATTGCAGCATACACAGCACACAGCCAAATAAATAAGAAAAGCATTAAGCAAAAGCCAGATAAGAGGTGATAGCTGAGAGCTGCGAACTAATGATAATGCTTTTTTCTGTTTGTTTTTTTTTTCTTTTTTTTTTTCAGTGATGTACCCAGCAGTATACCTGCAATAACTAAAGTAGCAGATAATCCCCCTATCTTCTTGTAGAATCCCAATGATACCAATTATTGTCAGAGGACTACATTTTTAGTCTTACAAATAGCATCCACTGGCTTCAATTTTTCCCTCTTAAGAATGCTCAAAATAGCAGCAGCCCTTTTACACTTTGGTTGACATTGCAAATCTATGTCTGCTCATACTATGTCTATGTGATAGTTCTTCTAATTGGATCTATTTGTGGGAGGAGGAAGGATCAGCAACAGAAAGCCACACAGAGGTATATTTTCAGAGATGAGCTAGGAAAAATATTGAAGCAGAATTTTCATCAGTATGACAGGAGCTCTGCATCTAATTTCCATGAATTTGAAAAATAGAAAACTTTTCCTTACAAACATGATTTTAAAATAGACTAACATTCAACTAAATCAGATGTTGTTTTTTTTTTTTTTTTTATAAGTAAGTCTCAAAATATCCATTCAGAACATTTAGGTAAATCTCTGAAATAAATCACCTGTAAAAAACAATGGAGATTCTGAGATACAGTCCTTGATGGACATCAGCAGTGGTGCAGGCAGAGGCTGAACTCTTCATAGCCTACAGATAATTTACATTAAGATAAAAATAAATTACCATACCAGTGAAAAGTATAGTAACCTTGCCATAAATATAGCTTCTATGCTGCCTTATTACATCAGATATTGTACGAAGAAAAGTGTTTAACTCCTTAACATCTTTTAACAGAGTAATGTCAATGGCCTTTTTCTCACATATGGATTCACAGGAGATACAGATGTTTGGTAAGGAACCACAGCAATTGTTTAGTTCATGACATGAAAACTGTACCACTCATGGACATGGATCTCTGCGAGTACCTTAAAAAAATAAAATAAAATAAAATAAAATAAAATAAATAAAATAAAATAAAATAAAATAAATAAAATAAAATTAAATTAAATTAAATTAAATTAAATTAAAATAAAAAATGGTATACAGTTTCTTGCCTTGTATTAGTACAGAAAAATGCTAATAGTAGAGGCTGGCAAAAAGGAAGGAGAGAAGTGGAGGGGAGGGGAGTATGAGAGTGAGAGAAGTGTGACAGTGAGAGAAGAAAAGAGGAAAGAAAAAGGGGGAGAGAGGAGAAGAGAAAGAGGGAGAAAAAGAAGGAGGGAAAAGGAAGGAAAAGGCGGGGGGGAGAAAAAGAGGGAGAGAAGGAGTATGGGGCAGGACAGCGAATGTCAAGTCAGTTGAAATGGCTTATTACTTTACCCCAGATACATAATGAGCTTCAAGCTAGAAGTAAAAACAAACAACAACAAGAATTAGGGTTGTTTTGCCAAAGGAAGTAGCACTTAATAGCTCAGCAGTTATAGCTCTATACGAGAATATAGGAGACCGAGATCCTATTTACTGCTCAGCCTGAGGGAGAAAGGATTCAAAGCTCATACTTTTCACTGCCCAAGAGGTGTCTTGGCCATTAGCTAAGGGGGATGAGCTCCACCTCTTGCTGTGAAACCTAATCCATTTTGTAAAAGCTACAAGTTCAGTGGCAGCAGGAATGGTGCCCAAGTGTCCCAGCTTCCACAGAATTGTCTTACTGGGATATTTTTAGACCACTCTCAACACCTGTCAGATTACATAACACAAATTTTCACAATAAAACCCCACAGTTTTTGGCCTATCATCTTAACAACAGGACTTTGATTAAGTCTTGTAGCACTGAAGAACAAATTGATTGAAGCCAAAATCTCTCCTTTTCCCACCAAACTGCATAAATTAAAAATTTCAAAGCCCACTGTAGTGTGTACAAACAAGGTCATTTTCAGTATTTATATAGTATTTTTCTAGCATGTTCTTCATCACATTTTGGGGAGGCCTGGAGGCAGGGGACCAAAAAAGCAACAGCACCTAGAAAGGTTAGTCACAAGTTATTAACAAGTGATTATTTTTGTTTCAGGTGTTTCCAGCACAGACTTTGTAAGGTCAGCACGAGAACAGAACTATTGTTTAGATGATAATAGCATTTCCATGAGAGTGTCATTCTGTTCTCCTGAGTGACTTCCCCCAATCCAGAAGGATATGTTACAATTCTTTCTTCATTGCCTTTAGTTCTGCTTCATGCTAAATTGATCCCATGCTGTGGCATTCTTGCCAATAGCACTTTTTTCTTACAACAAACATCTCTAAACTTAAGAGTTAAAGCCTCTGGTTGCTGCTGCAGTGCTCCCCGAATTTCTGCTTCAGATAAGAAGCTTCTGAATCATCAAGAGATTTAGTATGTAAATATCGGCATCAAGTTTCAGGGGAATGTCTATATTCCCTTTCACAGAATTATTTTTTGTTGCTTTGATTCTTACAGCTTATACTTCAAGATGAGGATAGCTTAACATTCAAATTTTCCTCTAGAAACTCCAGAGTATTTTTTTGTTAACTGCAAGAATTTCCATTGTTGAACTTTAAACATAAATAAGTCATACCAGTACAGCTGTCAACTTCCTTTTGTCTCTCTGTTCCCACCCCAGTGAAACTGTGCATATCAGCTCACTTCAAGACAGGCATATACCTACATTTCACATCCAACATGGACCACCAAATCTCTCCAGGATGTTTACAAGAGGGCACATTTTGAGAATGACGCTCTCTGCCTTGAAGCAAAGCAGTACAGATGCACACACTGTACTTCTGACAAACACAAGGGGAGTAAGAAACAGCACTTTGTCCCTGGCTGCCCAGAGAGAAACAGCAAGAGTAGTGGTGTGGCAGTTCTTTCCAAAGCTGCTTTCCAGGCTGCATCCTGCAGGCCTCAGGAAACAGTCCAGAGGAGGTTCAGAAAGCAACATAGCCCAAGAGTTCTGTATAAGATTGGCCCATAAGGATGATATATGGTTAAGAAATAGTGGGTCTTAACTACATTCCTTCTGGCACAAGCCTCTCTATTGTAAAATCTCCCAAGAAATAGCTCCAGAGGGGCTCTGGGGCTCTCAGGCTACTGGGGCTCTTACTCCTCACAGTTGGTGGGACAGGACTGCAAGTTGGTGAGAGGAAGAAGCTCTCCGAGACATGGGAGATACACAAATATTTCATCTTGTAGAAACTGATCTGTCTGTTGTACTGCAGTTAATTAGAGAGAAACTTATTTAGCAAATGAAAATATCCCTTTCTTTTGAATCTGTTCAACAGAATCAAAATAGCTTTATAATAGAAAAGCTGTTCCCTTTTTAATCATTCCATCAGAGTGAGCCTGCAACAAACACTTCATAATTGAATTACTCAAATGAATAAATATAGCAGTGTAAATCCAGATACTTTCCCTTATTAAAGAATTCTGATTATCTTCATTACCTTTAATATGAATTCTGGACAGAAAAAAAAGAAATAGAATACGCAAATTCATTACTTGCTTTCCCTTTGTGAAATTAACTATTCATAATATAAATGTTTCAAACATCCAATTATTAAATATCTTGTCTTAAAATAATAATTCCAGGAAAATTCAAACCATGCAGAAACCATCAGAACCTCTTCCACTAACTTTAGTTCTCTCAAATATCATAGTAAAAAAAATAGCTCCTTTCTTTTTCTCACTCAGCATTACTTTTTAGAAATGAGTTTCAACAGCAAGACAAATACCTGTGACAGCATCACAGAACATACATACTTGAGAGAAAAGAGCAAAAATCTGTATAAAAATAACATTTATTTAGGGCTAGGTATGGTAGCTCTTTTTGCATATAGCATTGTAGTAAAACCAAAAGAAATGTTTGATCTTGCTATTTGTATGACAGAAAAGAAAATCTGGGGAGTAGAGAGCAAGTTACCACACAAATAACTGAAATTTCTGCTTGGAGTGTTTCACCTGTTCTTTCTCTTTCTATGGATGTTCACACCTCATGTGTAAAATAATAATGAAGCTTGGGGCATTATGTCATGTATCTTACAAAAGGTGCTGTATATTTGTTGTTTCCACCAAAAAACACTTATGTCTTGTTTCCTGGAAGAGCTCACTACATGATCAAATGGTGACATAAGCTTCATTTTTTTTCAGGTCACATTGCTTAAATACACAATATCTTTTTTCTTCCCAACATCACAGCACTGATCAACTAGTTGAACATATGGCATTTGAGAATTTATGTTGTGTCTAAATGGACTTGTCACATTAACTTTCAACAGATATTTTATTAAAAAAGACCATTTATAATCCTAGGAATTTCTTTACATAGATTTCTTTTTAAATAATAAAAATGTTTTGCATCAATTCCTGAATTAATTACACACATTAATAACAATATTTAATGCCACACAAGCACATTGCAGTACTCAGGAGAAGAGAAAACATTTTACCTTCCATTACATTATTCAGTGTTTGATATATCTCTCATATTGCATTAAAAACTGGCATGATTATAATTACAAGACATGATATTTGATGTCATTTGACGACCTGGATGACACAGGTTCAAGAAAAATAATTTATGGTGGGACCAACTCATTCAAGGTATACACACGTGAATTTGAGTTGCCTAAAACTTTCAGAAACAAACTAGTCAAGATAAAGTGAGTCCTAGTAAAATCAATGAAAAGACAGCTGTTTCTGAAGATTGCTATAGGATGGTCCAGTCCAGTAATATTTTTGCACGTGTCACTGATTGCGCAGAGCTGACCAGCTAAGATACTCCTCACTACCTGAGCCAGCTGACGGTAAACTCTCACACCCAGCTATTGAGTGTAAACAGGCAGTGGTAAAATCCCTCCCAATATCCACATGCTTATTAAAGTCAGAAGAAAGCCTAACATGATGCAAAACACCAACTGACACTGAATTGACTTCCATCTTGTCTCTATTATCAGCTCACAAATCTGTTTTAACAATTATTATTCTCTTGTCTATTGAATGTATTTGTCAAAGTAAATTTTATTTGTCTTTACCTACTGAAAATATTCAGATATCACCTTCTCCAGTTTCCTCAAGGAACTTTTCAAAATAAAATTTAATCTATGCCCAAAATAACTTAGCATAAGTGTATGGTTTCTGGAGTCTTAGTCCTAGTTGGCATCTGGCTAATGCACTGGTATCTAAGGATTCTACTTAAAATCCATTGATGCTACAGTAACAAATGTCCCTACTGAAAGTATCTCCCTGCTAAGGGATACCATACATCTTATTACCCTCTTCTTTACAATGTATGGTACAGGCAGACAGTATAAGTGAATAGCAGGTACCGTCACATCCCTTTCCAAAGTTATTTCACTTTTTGCATCTTACAGAGTGATAAAAAGAAAGGGGACGTGATCTCTCTCCTCACTTCCGTCACAAGAGGACAAGTATAAAACTTGAGAAAGAAGATACTGATCTAGGAGACCTATAAAGGAGGTCTTTTTTTAAATCAGCCTCTTCAATAAAACCAGCACTTTTGAGAAGTTCCAGCCGCTGCCTAAAAACTGATCTCTGGACTTTTATTGAAGGAATAGCAACATCTAGGAAAGTCTGAGAAAAAGCCCCAGGATGACAAAGTTCTCTGATATCTTATTCCTTTTCCTGTAAATCCAGAAGACTCTTGTAGGAAATCATGATGGTTAACACTGGTATAAGAAACACCATCATTTTTACTAGTTTTTACTTTTACTCTGAGTCTGAGAATACCTTCTGATGGCAGCTTTCCACAGAACTATGTCCTTTCAAGTTCAGCAGTGGGCTGAAGGAGAAACAAGAACAAAGGCCCATTTTATTTTAATCTTTTGCTTATTGGGTTTCTTTCGGGGGCAGGGGAAGTGATGATATGAGCAGTTTACTTCATTCAAGTGAATTACCTTTATAATCCAGTATTATAAATTACTTCCCTTATGACTAAGGCAAAGTCATTGTCAGTATCACTAGTAATAGGTTTAAGTAGTTCTTGAAAGTGTTTCTAAACTAAATGTAAGGATGTCCAGGCTTTATTCCAGCAAAGTTTGTAATCCACTGCAATCTCACCCAAATTTGATCTTTGGCTGTCTTTTTCCTCAGCTGCATCAGATTCTCATTTAAAAAGAAACCTCAAAAAGAAACACAGCATGTGAAAGAGCTAAGTGGAGAGGCCTTTAAAGCCTCCAAATGAAACACCTGCTTCCCACTGCCAGAAGTGGTTACCACCGAGATTCTAACAGAACAGGAGCGAACCATGTTAACCCCGCAGATACTTGCAGAAGTGGTCATCTCACCTGTGTTCCAAACAAGCTCACTTGCTGAAGGACTGATGCTTTCCCTTTTGCACTGTCCACAGACAAGGGGCAAGGATAAAGACCTCAGGTAACTGGCAAGGATGTAGGATCACTTACCTGCCTGACAGCCCCAACGCCATGCTGATGGGGACCAGCTGCTGATGAGCTGTATCCCTGTTTGTTTGTTTTTTCTCTTCTGATGATCTGCCATGAACTTGGCAGAAATCCAAACTTTCTGGCATGTTCTGGTTTCATTGCCCCCTAAGCAAAGTTGTGTAAAATGTGTCACACAGACCAGGACAGCAGCAAAGAGATATAAGTAGGTAATGTCTTGACAAATGAAAGAGGTTATTTATAAAAACTACATACATGGAGAACCCAGCAAAAAAAAAGCAGAAATGTTCCTAAGTTTCAAAAAAGAAAGGGCATGCTTGGGCTAATAGCGATGATTACTGCAAGAAAAGCTAAATTTTAAGATCATACTGAAAAAGCACATTCAATTTGGTAATCTTAGTTTAAAGAGAGAGGTAAACCAACAGATTCGTATGCACAAATGGAATTTTAAATCATCCTAGTTTGGTCATGTCACATATATTTATGTCTTTTTAATCTGATCTGATAAAGAAAATCTCTCTTCATCTTAACACAGATCAGACTAAGAAATATTTTTCTACTATTTATTTTTCATTAATAGGTTTCAAATTGAGCATTTATCTTAATTTTTGATTTGTCAGAATCACATCCCAGCTATTTAATTTTAACAGAACTTTATGATGGCTGCTGAGAATGTTTCTGCCTGCAATTCATAATCTCAAGAGGTGCGACACCTTCAGACAAAGGATCGTTATAATTAGTTACTATCAGCTGTTAGAAACCAATGTGACAGACCAAATTACAATGTTGAGGCAAACCACGTTTACTGATCAGCGTAAGTTCAATTGCAATAACCACTGATCCATGTTATAGCTGATTTGTAATACAAGCCAATGTATTTAAAATACAAAACGCCAGCTTTTACCCAAGCTGCTAATGTCTGGGAAGTAAAAATGCTTAGTTGGATGCATCAAGAGAAATAAAAGTTGCTGAGTTAAAAATATCTTCATTTGAGCTCTACAACCTCAGCAATTCTAAACCAAGCGGGGCCCATTTTATGTGTCTTATATAGCTTTCAACTACCATTGCTGTTAGGTCAAGTTCTTTAAAATTTCCCAAAGGAACAGAACTAAAATCAAAAGACAAGATTTGTAGCCAAGAATTTCAAATGCATGTATTTTATTGCATATTATACCACTAAATACATGGCATTTTTTTGTTCGTTTTACTTAAATTTTTTTTTGTTTTTTTCCACTCTTAGAAGGGTACTTATCATCAAGTAAACCCTTTCCTGTAGCAGGCTTCAAATGTTAATGCTTTAAAAATCACTTTGATACCAATAAAATATGTTTTCACATATATAGTTTCCCTCAAGATTAGTATTCCCACTTCTAGCTCATCATCCTTAACTATCTTACCATTCTTGTGCCAACCTCCTAGTATTTTCACTGGATATCAGTACTAGTGGAAATGTTTTTGTGTCCCTTATATCCTCTTACGTATTGATGCACCAGTCTGCGATGGCTGCATACAAAATGTTTCCATGAAGGAATTTTCACTGCAAGGCCAAAAGGAAGAGAGATCATCAAGAGGACACTGAGGAAATTAGGAAATTTCCCACATCCGTATTTCTTAAAAACTCTGTGTCTCCCACTACCCAAATCAGATCATTTAGCTTATTACCCAATATCCTGCATGGTCTTTGATGATACAGATGGAAAGCTATATTTAATCTCAACATCTTAACATCCTTTGACTATAGATCTTATTTTTCTAAACAGAATACTCTATGTTTTCTCAGTAAATATAAGATCAAAATGTCCACATTTATGAGATTTCTCCCACACAAGGTTTGAATCCCCCATATCAGGATTTGAATTTCCCATCTTCGTTTCACTAGGAACTGAAAAATAATATGGTAAAAGCAGCAGGCTTTCCTAGCTTGTAGCTTTTATCATTCACCCAGTACAAAGGATTACAAATATTCTTAGTATGACAAATGAAGAATGAAAAAAAAAAATAAAAAAATGAAAAGAATGCTTTGAATCCTATTCACAGAGTCTGTTCCAGCCCCTGCAAGGAAATATACACTCATGATTTTTACTGTGGGCAGTAAAGAAAGTAAGTTTTATGTATTTTTCCTTATTCTTGGCTTCAGTAAGTGTGATTTTGTGTTTGGTAAGTCATCTGATTTTTAAGATGAGTAAACAAGATTTATTTTTTTTCTTCTAAATAAGGAACATGATTCTTGAATCAATTAGAAATATTAGCACAACATAAAAAAGGATCATGAAATCATAGACTTATCTAGGTTGGAAAAGACCTTAAAGATCATCAAGTTCAACCGTCATATTAGGAAAGGGAATCCACACACAAGCTCCATGAAGCTCTGTTAACGAAAGTAACCCACAGCCTTTGAAACTTTTGCTGCTATAAAGTAATATGACTATAACTTTGCTCTGCCAAGTTGCTTATGTAACAAATGCTTGTGATTGTCTGATAGCTCTACGGCTTCTTACAGCATACAAAAAACATATTTGACTATCTCTTTCCATACAGAACCACAACTATATCTGATTCTCTATAGAAATAATGGTTGGTTTTTTTTTTTATTCCACAACTGCTTACTGTAAGCTGTAAAGCAAGTGAAATTCCAGTAATAAAAAGATTAGAAATGTCTAGTAACCTTCATCAGCTTTAATCTCAACATGACCTATCTTATCTGCTAGTGGTTACAATCATATCGCTTTGGTCTCCTACTTGATTTTAGTGATTTTTTAAATTACTTGTGACAAAAAAAAAAAAAAAAAAGACTTCTACCAGGCATCTCTACCTGTTATCTTTTTTTTTTTTTTCCCTTCAACCTTGAAACTACAAAGACCAAGAGAATACAAAACTCGCAGAAATTACATTGTGTAGGAAAAATCCCAAGTTGGCTGAGAAAGAGATGTGGTTTGCTGTTCCCCAATGAAGGGATGGTGAAGTCTGCAGGAAAAAAGAAATCCTAACAAATAAACAACAACAAAACATTCCAGTCAAACATATTTTAAAATAAATTTTTATTCTGTGCTTGTTTATACTAGAAATACCACTTTGCAAGTCTTTTACATATAATTGGTCGTTTTCTTTTTTCTTATGAATACCTCAAAAATATTTTTTTCAGACCTGTTGAGCGGTTCCCAACAAGAACAAGCACTAATATACTCTTTGAGGCATCTCTAGTTCCCTGCAGGAATTCTGTAGCACTCTATCTGCTATCACAGCCCCAAAGTGAAACAATAAGACAAAGACACTAACATTGCATGAAACCTAAACATCACTTGTATCAACCTTCTCTTTCATTTGGGCTGAGAAACTAACAAGACTCTCTGAGTACCACCTGGAGACTACTTTATAGCTATCAGCACTTTGCTCTTGGTGCACAAATGCTTGGTATTTGTTGATATGAAACTATTAAAATATCACAGCACACCCATTCTTTAAATTCATGACTCCCAGAGAGTATGCCATTATGTTCAGACATAAGAAATCATTAACACACTAACAAGGCAGAAAGAATATCACAGGGAAAATAAAATTTGACTTGGTTATTGGCTTCATAAAATGCATCAAAGAGTACAGATAGTATGGCTGTTTCTGTCAGTGCACTTACATGGCACCATTTGTTACTCTTTTCATATTCTTTCACATCATATTTCTTATTAAGTCATTGGCTTAAATCAGAGATCAACAAGCAAGGTATACCCTGAATTTACCAGTTTACCTATCTGGTGATATAAGAATGATACTGTAATGGGTCTGCATGTGGTGTTGTGGCTAAAGCAGTGTTGATAATACATCAATGTTCTGGCAACTGCTAAGCAGAGCCTTGAGGCTTTCTCTTCAGACACCTCCCACCAAAAAATAACAGGCTGGGGTTGGGCAAGAAGTCAGGAGGGAAGACAGCCAGGATAGCTGACCCAAACTGACCAAAGGGATATTCTATATCATACAGCATCATGCTCAGTAATAATAGCTCAGGGAAAGGAGGAGGAAGGGGGGACATTTGTGGTTATGTCTTCCTTAAGTAGCTGTTTCCCCAAATAATTCTTAGACATACCAAGGCCCTGCTTTCCTGGAAGTAGTTTAACATATTAACACTACCCAAGGCAGGTAGTGAATAAGCTCCTTATTTTGCTTTGCTAACACATGTAGTTTTTTCTTTCCTTATTAAACTCTCTATATCAAGCCACAAATATTCTCACCTTGCTTCTGATTTCTCCCCAAACCACAGGAGAGGAGAGCGAGCAAGAGGCAGGGTGGGTATTTGATTACCAGCTGGGGTCAAACCACCACAGTAGCACCCAACATGGGGTTAGAGAATTCAAGATAACCACAGTAACTGGGAGAGGAAACACGCAAAATAAACCAGACCTTTGTCAGGGAGTAGAATAATTGCAGGGAATTTTTATTTTTTTTTTTTAAAGCAGTGAAGGGGTGAGGGCTGGAGGTTTATTGTCTGTCTATATTATCCATATTTGTTTGTGTCATGACGACTTTACTTTGATATTAGTGTTGGAATCTGATTTTCATGCAAACGAAGTTTGTGAAGAGTATGTGACAAATGTATATTTAAATGACAGCTCATAAATATGGGTGGAGAGAGGTGTTCTGATTTGAATTTGGTAAAACTCTATTTTAATTGGAAATAAATTAATTTTCCCTAAGTCAACTCTATTTTGCCTGTGACAGTAACTGGAAAGTGACCTTCTGTCTTCATCTTAACCCATGAGTTTTTATACTGTATTTTCTCCCTCTGTCCTGTTGAGGAGGTGGTGTGAGAGAGCAGCTGGAGGGGGGAGTCTGGTAACAACCCTGATGTCAACCCACCACGGCCATTTTAGATACAGGCTTGTCAATCCCAAACTTGCACTGTGGCCTCCATCAGCACCTTTTATGCACATGTCTCTAAGTACAGCTGTGATAAATCTAACAGCAAGAAAACATTGCCATTCCACATTTATTTCCCACTCACAGCTTGAATAATCATTTCACTCTGTTATGAACATACTCTTAAAGGTCTAGATGTCATCAGTAAAGCGTCTTCCTTGCAAACACTGATATTGAATTACAATATTTTTCACTTCATCCAACATTAGAAAGCAATACTTTGTCAGTAATCCAAGCAATTCTAACTGACAAAAAACACACTCTTAATGTCTGTCATTCAGGCATCATAATTGTAAAAGCAATTTTCACCAGCACTACCCATACAATGTAATGAATATTATTGCCACTTGAACTAAAGTTCCAGAGAACTGTAGAATTACAATTTGACACAGGTAATGCATGAAGCACATGAAAATCTTCACAAAGTGTTTTGGGTTGTGCTGTATAAAGAAAAAGTCACTGAAAAAAAGGCACAGAAATGTGTCTCAGATCAAACCATATATATATTCAAATTGTATTCAAACATATTGGTACTGAGGTAAAATTAGGGTCAGATTAAAGTGTTTTAAAATGTAATCTTACCCTTAAATTGAAAAAGATCTCAAAAGAGAGTTGAGGAATATGCATCACATATTAACTGATTGATTAAAAAAGAAAAAGAAAAATCCTTCATGATATTATCTTTGCAAATTATCATTGCAGAGAGCTAATAAATCTTGCAAATACGTGTTTGTGTACTCTAAACAAATACCTTAGTAAATTAATTAACTGGAGTCTAGGATGAGGTTTTGCATATCTATAGCCTTGCCCTAGGGCTAATCCTAAATCTTATAACTGCCTAAAATATTGTGCTTGGTTTTAATAGAAAATAGCTGCTTTTGCTCCCTTTAGTTGCTGACAGCTCAAAAGGGTTCTTTTATATCTCCTGAAATATCTAAACAGTGACAGTAAACGAAAGCTCCTTTTATATGTCTCCTAGGTGACACTTAATATGAATTCTATTCAGTTATCCTTGATGCCAGTCAAACAGAGAGGAAAAAAAAAAAAGCATCTACATTCCTATACTTAAGTAAAGTTATACTAAAACCTTCAAAAAATCAGTAACCAGCTTCTTCATATTCCTTCAAATTATGGTGAAAGCAAAATTTAAAAAAAAAAAAAGCCAAAGACAATATTAGATATTTAGATTAACATTTGGGCTTGTGTGTCAATGGCTTATTCTAACTGATCAGCAACATGTACATCGTACGTAAACACAATCCAACTATAAAACAGCTGTATTGCTAGCTTCTTATTACCGCCTGGGCAATATTGCCTGGAAAATTACCAGCTGGACAATATCTTATTTAGTGCAGCCAGTTCTTGCAGTTTATGACTACGCTATGCTAAGACTGTTCCTCCTTAAGACCACTTTTAAGACCTCTTCCTTTTTTAAATAGGAAGAGTGCTTCTTCATCCCAGTTATTGTTGGCTTACACATTGTATTGTACATGCATCTACTTTAGAATTATTTAATTAGATCTTTAGAAGACAGCTATTCTCTGTCTTCCCAATTTAAGGTTAATCTATGATTCTGTGATTCTGATCACTAAAATACAGTACGTATGATTAGCGTGTATTGAGCAAAAAGTCTATCTAGAAAATAGTTCTCTTTTAATATTCAGTTTTGATACTCTATTTGGATCTCGAAAATTGAAAGAGTTACTGTAGCCCCATCACATTTTTTTCTCACTCTTTCTGTAAAGTTAAAGCCAAAAATGGAATCTTTTCCAGGACAACCTCTACTTGAGCTCTGCCACGTAGTATATTTATCAATTTTTTATTTGCTTAACATTGAAGGAACTACAAAAAATGGAAGCTTTCATTGCTGATTGAAAATATCTGTTTCTGTAGTCTCTCTTCTTACAAGACCTTTTTGTTCTGTCTTTATTATTTCCCATTGAGAAATGATTCAACACAGATGTTGGTATAACTGCTAGTAATTTTGTTTTCCAAAACATATGTTTCAAAATACAGCTGAAAGCTTTGCATTATTATTAACTGTAGCTTTTTTTTCAGATATCTTTAGCAATTTTCACTAAAAATTTTTCCCAGCACATATACATTCGTGTCCCTCCTCCAAAACCTCAAAACATTACAACAGATAAGAAAAACTGGATGAATTTCAAAGTAAAAATAGCATTGTTTTTAAGTACTAGCTGTTTTTATATCAATCCTAGGTGCACAACTCTTCATGGGCCAAGAATAGAAACATTGTGGAGGATCATTGAATCAAAGCTATAGAACTTAAGAATTTCCTCCAAATTTTATAAAATGTGTTTATTATTATTAATCCAAAGCATTTCAAACATCATTAGCTAAGCAGACAAAACCTTTGTTTAAGGTACAATTATTCTTTTTTCTCTCTGATTGACTACAGTTTGGTCAAGTTTCTCTCAAACAGAAAGACCAGAAACCATTTTGAATTACTAGAGCTATGCTTTAGGATACATTTAGGAGGATGTGTATGCTGAGGCACACTTCTGCTCCACTCACACTCTCCTTCAAATGAAATGGGACCCAGTTCTGCTGTAGTAGTGGAGTACCACTTTGCTAAAACTACAAAATAAATTGAGAATACTAGCCTGATCATGCCTATCTTTAAGGCAGCTTCTTAGTTTCTGCATCAGAATATCCAGGTCCTTTGGAGCACCAACTGGTGTGACCCTCTCTGCCCAAATACCTGGTTTTAAAATGAAAAAAAAAAAATAATAATAATAAAAAAAAATCTTTAAAACAAATGCTTGAGTTTCTAGTTTAAAATAAACAAGCCTTAATATCAGGTTGCAAACTTTTACACCTCTAAAACCTCATCTCTAAAAATAGATAGAGGAAACGTGTTTTCTACTGATAATCAAATAAGAAATCTCAGATTAAGGCTGTACATTAGAAATTCTCTTGCTGCTTTACCACACATCTTTTACTAAGGGATGACAGCTGAGATGAGACCTCAGAGGCTGAGAGTGAAGAAGCACCAGAATCCAAATGAAAACTCCAGCCAGCTTGCTTGAAATCTGGGTGTGCTAACCTACCGAGTAGCTAAAATGTGTTAGAATTAAAGCTTCCAAAAAAAATTCTCAGAAGGAAGTATGTGTAAGGAAAACATTTTAATTTTTCATGACAAATGAAATTACAACATTCTGTTAAAGCATGTTTTTTCAGTCAATGAAATTCTGTTAAAGGTTTGTTGACAGCTGCACTGAATCAGGATACTAAAACATGCTATAGCCATATGAGGTCTTAAACTCAGTCCAGTGGGTTATCTTAAATGCACAGTGGAACTGGAAAATAAGGTTTCCCTCTATTTTTAGCATGCATTTGAGATCACCCTTTTGTTCTGATTACTGGATATTTTTGTCCTTCTGATGGTAATGCAAAATGTTCCATCTTGTTATTGGCATTAATGAACATTGAAATATTTTATCTTCAAGCTCAGAACCTGACAAAAATACTCATACAATAATTACAGACTGCCACTGCCTCTAATGTATGTATTAGACTGAAAAATGGACATTTCTGTTAGGTCGTCTAGCCATCACACTGAAAATACTTGCACCAAGTGTATTGTAGCAAACTAGGAAACGTACTTTCCCTTTCCCTGCTTTAGCAGAAAGGTGAAAGCCACATTGCTTTTTTTTTTTTTTCCTCCTGGAACAGGCTTCTTTTCCTGTCAATCCTGTATAAACTTCAGCAAAAAGAAAATATAACTACACATTCAAAGGAAGAAAAAGACAAGGACAGATTTGTTTTGTATCACTTAATACATGACATGAATAACTGAATCTTTTTTCTCTTCAATTTCTATGCACAGATGCCATCGTTCAGAGTGAAAACACTGCCCCCACTCAAACTGTTTACAGGTGTTATTAGACACCATAAAATCAAAATCACATGCCTGAAAGTCTATTCTGAAAATAGTGAGCTTCTGAAGAGTACGTATTAATTATGCAACTTGCCTTGGCATGAAGTTTTAACTCTCTCTATTAGGGACAATTAAAACGTTTCTTCTGGTCTAAAACTTGCGTTAATTTTTTCATTAATTAGCTGTGATATATAACGCTGATGCACCGTAACTGTGTCATGAAACACTGTTGAAGAAAAATGAAGGAACTGCAACATCATATTTTAGCTGTGTGGAGAGGCACACTAAAAATAAATTCTGAATGCTTTAGAAGTGAACACTTAACAACCTGTAAATGAATGATTTAGAAAGTTTGTTATAGGTATGTTTGATAACGTGCATTTACACCTGTCTAATCAGAAAACTATTGCTTAAAACAGTCCCAAGATGCTGATTACCATCAGTACATGAATAATAAAGAGCTAGGCAGCTTTGCTCATAGCTGGAGTTTTGTACATCAAGCAAGAAAAGTTTTGTAATAAAGCAGCTCTGGTAGCTCTGTCTGATTCAGAATTGCCCGCAACGCTGTCCAAAGTGATGGGTCAACCTTCCTTACACTAGGAAAACACAGCTCACATATAGAATGTTACAGTTTGACATCTTAATGCAACACACTCCTACAAAACGCTACAGCTATAGCCCCACAGCACGAAGTCACCTATTCTTGGCACTCAATAGCTTATTAGGCTGGCACAGCACTGTCCAGCTGGAGACACAGGGGCTGGACCAGGGCCTACAGGATGCTCCTGTTTCCCCACAGGACACTGTGGAGGGAAAGCCAAGCAGTGAGGAAGGGGTTGCCACCACAGCCCAGGCCCCCAGGCAGTGGCAGAGCAGGGATTTGGCAGCAGTGGCTGCTGCTTGCATCCCCCTTGGCTGTAGCAGACTACCTATCTGTGCCAGACAGAGCACACAGTGACGATCTCTGGCAGTGGCAAGAGGGTCTGGAGAGAGAGAAAAGAGAAGGGAGTTAGGGCAAAGTGGCCCTAACATTCCTGTAGCAAGCAAGGTTGAAACACAGCCTTAAAGGCAGTAAAATCAAGCATGCTGTGTGGATGAAGGCAAGTCCATATCTTCCCTCAGTTCCAAGAAAATATCAGTGGAAAGCAGATTCTTAAGAGCCTGTACATGAAGTCTAGTCTGCTGTGAAATTTACTCATTGCCACTCATTCCTGAGGGTGTTCGTATTTCTGCAGGAAAAAGAAACAAAAAAAAATCAGATCCATTTTTTTCATCAGTTTGTGAAAGAGGTCACTGGATGTACACAAATGCAAATGACCTTTATTAATCCCACTTCATCCCCCTACAATCCTGGCAACGAGCACAGAGCAGGGGCACAACATAGCCACTAAAATAAAGTACCAAATGAGTTCACCTGGAGGGGAAAAGAAAGCAAAAAGTGGGAGCAAATCCTGCTAATGTCTCACCTACTGCCATTTTGCCTGCCCTGACATCTCAGCGCTGAGCCATCACTTCAGCCCTTCCTTCCCTTCCTGTTCCATGTAAGACAAGGCTTTTTTTACTTAACAGTTTGCTATATTCAAGCCCAGGATAAATAACAATGAGTGAATTTCAAAAGTTTTCAAGGTTTAATTCAGAGAAACATCTGAACAGGCTTACATCCTCTCAAACTTAATGAGCTGAAGAGCTCATAGGAATCAGGTCTCTGTTGACATTTCCAGTAACCTGTTTTTAACAGCAACTGAAACATTACAACAGCCTCTCCTAGTCCTTCATTATTTCTTTATATTTTCCTATGCAAAATCAGACATAATAGAATATGGGGGGAAACAACAGGGAACAGAATGAAAGAAAAACACCATTCAAAAGTATTCCGAGTTTTGGAAAAAAAAAAAAAAAAAAAAAAGGTTTTAGCTAGCTAGTTGTAATAGAGACCAAAGAAACGATCTGACTTTTGATCATAACAATGTCACACCTTTGGCAAAGTGTGAGCTCTTCTTCAGTACAGTTTAATTTGCAATTTGCTTGTTCAGGCTACCAAATTGTGCTAAATCTGAATTATCATTCATAGATAACATAATCCTTGTCAACAAGGAGTATTCCTTTTTCACAGGTCATTGACTGATACCTAAGACTTAGCATGGATGTAATACAAGGTAGGCAGAACTGACACTAAATTTGCTATATGCAGCCTTGAAATTAACTTACAGATATGTTTTTTAAAATCAGTGAAGCTGATGTCATCAAACTCTGTTCAAATACACAACCTTTCTTAATGTAATGTACATTTTTATTGTGTGATAATTTTTAGTCTTTCCAAAGTGTCAGGCTGTATGATTTCCAAGTTACGTGATGGGAGTATTCATTACTGAAATACCTTCATCCTTGATAACTCAACCCCCACAGAGTTAACTTCAGTTTAATATCCAATTTCAGTCCCATGAATTCTCCGTGCAGAAGCTGTCCCCTACAGCCATGGCACTACATCACCCTATGGCACCATTAAGGGAAAAACGCATTCTGGAACAGATTGTTCCCTGCTGTAATGCCTTTGAAGCCACTTGAGTTTCATCAAGGATGAACTCAGATCACAGACTTTTAAATTGGACCCCTTAGTATTTATTGAAGGAAATCTAAAGAATGACCCGTTGTTTCAAAAAAATTCTCATGGACCTTTTTCAAGTACTCTTGTGTATTGTTTCTTGACAGGGTCATTTTATGTATGATATTAGTCTAATCTAAAATGTACAATATCTTCTGAATTTTCCAAAACACAATTACCTTTAAAGTACCTGAAATGAAAAGGTCGTAGCAAAGATGTTCTGAGTGGATTTAATAAACTGAGGATAGGCCTGGGTCTCCAGTTCTTAAGTAGGGCTTGTCTATGATTGCTAATATCCCTAGTTTCAAGCATAAAGAAAAGTTTACAAAAGTTACTTCTTTAGTTGTTAAACCAATTATCCCTACTTTTATCCTAAGTATATCATCTTTTTCCATTCCCTTTCATTTTCTCTTTTTGACCTCTGAACAAGGATGTCAGGATTTTTTCCTATTGTATTTGTATTCTATGGTCTGGAGGTTCTTCTTCCATGTTTTAACCTGTCTCTAAAAAGGCTGGGAGGTTGTATTAGCCTCAGAGATACAGAAGTAGCTAAACCTTTGCGAGCTTCACATCAACTATAACAACAACAATGGAAGAGAAATAGAATTTTATGTGACTTTACCCCAAATAACTATGCCAGTCTGTTTGAACTGGAAGGGGGAAAGTACGCAATTCCATAAAATCAAATAGTCCATGATACATTCAGTAGTTCGATGAACTCACAAGGAGGCTACAGTCACACAAACTCAAACACATTAACAGAGATCAGATGATTTTTCCCCCATATAAAATGTTAAAATTACAGAACACATTAAAAAAAAAAATCTAAAACGACACTGTCACAAAGGTATATATGGCTAGGTTGTTTTGCTGTTGCTGTTATTTCTTTGTTTTGTTGTTTATTGAAATCTAAATACTTTATCCCCAGTAACATGAAAATTTTTTTTGAAAACTTAAAAATGACTAAAAATCATGGAACAAGACACCTATCTCTTTCTGATTTACATTCAAATAGAGTTTTGCCATTGTTTAGAGGAGTAGGAGTTCACTCATTATTTTGAAGCAAAACACAGCACAATCCCCCTCTCACCCATTAAAATAGCGAGAGCCTCACGCCATCTTTTCTCTAGTTATTGCTGCTAAAAAGGCACCCACATTGGGTCTGCCAAACCTCTCTCACCTTCTCGTACTGCTCCCAGTGCAGCTCGTTCCAGGAGGCTGATACAAGCTTCATGTTAGTGGCTTTGATTTTGGCAGAGGAGTGGGAGACTAAGAGGTAAATTTCCTTTTACTGTCTCAGCTAAATCTACACCTGTCAGTCATGTTGTAAAGACCGTGAAAGGAGCTGAAAACAGAAAAAACTCCCTACAGATATCCTCTGCTCGTGCACACACTGTTTAACACCTGGACCTGCACAGAATAACGTTGTTTTGGACAAGAGCTATGCTTGGTCAGAACAAGCTCTACCTCACCCACTTTCTTCTGGTTCTGATGATTAACAACAGTAAGCATTTAAGTACAAAAACTAAGCAATTATGTAATAATACTTTTCCTGAATATTCTTCCATCCCTTGACTTCAGAAGGAATTTGTCTAGTGAGACAGTGTATCCCATTTCCTCCTTAAAAAAAAAAAAAGTACAAAAGAAATTGTTGGTCTTCAGAATCAGAAACTGTATTATTGGGGCAACAAATTGTAATGGACAATATACTATCTATATCGTAAAATCTCTTGCCACATTTTTACCGTCAGTCACATAGCTTCTAGATGTCAATATATAAAGTTTATGTATAAACGGGGTCCCAGTAGGATTCCACACCCATTGTAATAATTGGTTGCTTTATTTATTATTTCTTTAATTCAATGGAGAAAAAAATGTACTTTTGGGGGCACCTGACCAAGGATAAACAATGCATCAAAACATATTTTTTACTTATTTTCTCACAACAGTCCACCATTAGTAAGAAACACTATCAGGAATAAATTTGATTTCTAATTATTTGGTGCAACCTTAAAATTGCTGACTTCTCAGATAGACATATTCTGCCCAAAGACAAAAATGTATGCATCTTAGAAACACAGCTTCAATTTTGTATTAAGGTTGTAAAAGTAATTAAGTGTCAGGTTTCTTAACAACACTAGCACTTACTATGTATAAATAAAACATCTAGAGTTGGTATGCTTAGCATTATTTGGACATATGCCAAAATTCCTGATTGCAGCTGGCTAATTGCTGTATGGTTTTAGATACTATAACATCCGTTTTTAATTTTGTCACTTGTCTACTGTGACAAAATCACTAACAAGAGCAGAAGCTACAATTAAAACTTCTGCAATATGCAAAGAGTGGCAAGAATGTGAATAATATCCATGTAACAGAACTTGACTAGGTCAGTCTTCAGCCTATGCGTTTCCTGAATTCAATTGATCTTTGGCAAAGCTCCATTGCATTCTTCTCACAATATCTAAATGTTGTCACCTGTGACTGAATGAGCTTACTCCCCGGAACCAGAAAAGTAAGGAAAGAATTAATCCACCGCTGTGTTATAAAACAGTTAAGTTGCTATACACACAAAACGTTGTATAAAATCACCAAATCAAGGCAAAGGAAATGCAAAAAGCCTGACAGTGTCACTGCCTTGTAATGCAATCATTCCACTGCATGCTTTTATATGTCTTCCTCTGAGACCCTATCTACTAGGAGTTAAGTGACTATACGAGAACATCAAGCCCCATTAATTTCTACAGTCTCTGCCTTCATAGCTGAAAAAACACTTCAAATTACTACAAGAGTACAGCTTGAGAGGTGAGAGTCAGAAACACATGACTCTAAAGAGTAATTCCAGATTTTTAGAATGATCTTGTGGGTTGAGAATTCACCATTTTCAAATGCTCAAATGTTGCAATGTGACAAAGCTTTTATTTTGCTTCCTAGACACAAGCTCAATTTCTCCCTCCTGCAACTACCACACATCAAAGAGCTCCACCTTTTCCTCCTTAAACAGCCACTCACATCAGATTATAACCCAGCTTCTTGAATACTCCTGAATGGACAAGAGAGAGAGTTTGCAAAGACAGGAAGGCCAGAATCCTTATGTGATTTGTTCTTACTCAAGTTAATTGTAACCTTGCTCTTGAAAGAAGCTTAAGGACGGTATTTATCAACATTTTTATCATCCCACATCTGGATCAAGGCACTCCAAAACACGAATACAGGCTGAGTAATGGCTGGATTGAGAGCAGCCCTTTGGAGGATTTTGGGGTGTTGGTGAATGAGAACCTCAACATTAGCCAGCAGTGAGTGCTTGTAGACCAGAAAGCCATCCATATCCTGAGCTGCATCAAAAGTGTGGCCAGCACGTTGAGGGAGGTGATTTTCCCCCTCTACTCTGCTCTCATGAGACCCCAGCAGCAGTACTGTGTTCAGTTCTGGGGCCCCCACCACAAGAAGGACATGGATGTATTAGAATGAGTCCAGAGAAGGGCCACAAGGACGGTCATAGGGCTAGAGCACCTCTCCTACAAAGACAGGCTGAGGGAGTTGGGGTTGTTCAGCCTGGAGAAGAGAAGGCTCTGGGGAGACCTTATAGCCTTCCAATAGCTGAAGTAGCCTTCAAAGCCTCAAGTAGCCTTCCTCAAGGAAGCCTCAAGTAGCCTTCCAATACCGAAAGGGGGCCTACAAGAAAGCTGGGGAGGGACTCTGTCAGGGAGTATAGGGTTAGGACAAGGAGTAATGGCTTTAAGCTAAAAGAGGGTAGGTTTAGATTAGGTATTAGGAGGAAATTCTGTACTCAGAGGGTGGTGGGGCACTGGAAGAGGTTGCCCAGAGAAGTTGTGGATGTCCCATCCCTGGAGGTGTTCAAGGCCAGGCTGGATGGGGCCTTGGCCAACCTGGTCTAGTGGAAGGTGTCCCTGCCCATGGCAGGGGCATTGAAATTAGATAATCTTTAAGGTCCCTTTCAACCCAAACCATTCTATGACTCTATGATTTGTTTTTTAGATAAATAAAACATAAACACAACCAGCATGGGCCAGCATTTTTAACTTGTCTGTTTAAAAAATAAATAAAAAATGAAACAGGAAAGTCATAGTAATCTATCGCTAAGGAAATTATTTGAGAATCAAATATTAAGACCATCTTATGCACTCAGGTAAGAATGGGGAAGATTTCAAGGATCATCACAGGACTGCCCATAATATATTTATATAGAATTCAGGATTACTGTTGGATTTACTACATGTCCCTTTTCACCATTTTAAGTCAGCATAACTGGAAAAGGGAAAGGAAATATCATTATGTTTACTTCCCAGTTAGGATTAGGACACAAATCAATCAAAAAGACCCTGATGGGGATAGCTGCTACAGATCAACAAGAACTGCAGAAGTTAATGTTTCTGAAAATAAGATCTGAGTATCAATAGTTCAACAGTTTAGTATCTAAACATTAATGGTAGAAATACTCTTTAGGAGGAAATTGTTCATTTTCTTTTTGGATGATCACTTCATTACATTAGCAGAAAAGCAGATGGTAATACCCCTCAAGAGATCAGTTGTGCTCTTGTTGAAAAAGACTTAAAATAGCAGGAGAGAGATCAACACTAGGAAACTGTATGTGCCAAAAGCTAACTTCTAGTAGTATATGATTACTATTCTTCACTAGGCTTAGAAGAGAAAATTTCCATTTTCAATTGCTTTTAATGTCAACCATTATCACTTTTGGAGGTGATAATTAGTCAGCTAACACTACATGAGGAACATAAACTGAACACATTATATGTCCTTCTCTAACTAAAATAAGAATAATTATTCTCCCATTGCTGTAACATCCTAAAGTCAATAAGAGAATAGGTTCTGAAAGCTGAGATAAAATAGGTTAAATAGAAGGCATTCATCAGAAGCAATCTTCTCATTTTAAGTTCTAACTTCCACTAGTGGTTGAATTTCTTCTGAGACATTCAGTTCTACCCACATTCTCCTGTTGAACTCTGTCCCTAACAGGTTCAACAATCAGACTGTTCTGCATAAAAATCCCTTCAGATTATCTCAAAACCACCTCCTCAAAATTTAATCATCAAGAATTTAGTCTTACTGTATTTTCAGACTTGCTGTTTTGCCGTAATAAAAGTTACATTTTTCATTAGATCCTACTGTATTTTATACCTATTGCACCTTAAAAAAACACTAAAATCAGCTCAATTCTCCTTGCTTTAAAACTGAACTCTCTACTAAGCCTATTTCAGAGATAATTTGCTAGATTTATAGTGAAGTATGTGCTAAGTTGATCTAATTACAGTGTCTTGAGAATAAAGGTTGCAAGACCTATTCTGATTAAAGCACCAATATTAGCAACTTATGGTGTGGGTTTGTTTCTGAAACTAACTCCTTTGGGACTGAGGCTGTTTATTGTTTAGTCTCAGCTCCATAACGTGGAGGAGAGAGTATTGTATCAATCAGCTATCCTTTTGTCTTTAGAAATTAGTTAGAAGCACGACATTTTTGGTGATATTCTGAGTATTCCTAATAAATGTAAGAAATACCAAATACTTCACAGCAATAAAGATATGTCTTTTTTAAAGAGACCTTTATTTACTTCTATTTTTAAGAAAGAGATCCCCAAATTACATGCCAAATGTTTAAAAAAAAACCTTTTTTTTTTCAGTTTGGAAACAAAATGGCCTTTTCTGTCGTTGTTTTAGAGTGATAACTAAACTGACATCATGCCATATGCTCATGATATGTTTGAGAGGAGGTGTTTAGCAAGGAGGTGGATGGGGAAAGGGGAAGGCTGTTAGATATTGTATCACTCCAAAGTGGATTATCTTCCCAGGCTTGCTGTGGTACCTCACTTTGCCAGGGACTTAACTCTGCAAGGTGCTGTTTCTTGGGGGCGCTATTTCAGCAAAAATACACTTAACATCAAATATGTCCTTAAATATGTCTACATAAAATACCCTGGTGTAATATTCCACAAACCTTTAAACCAGCTGGATTGCAAGGAGCTATCTGCCTACAAAATCATTTTGTTGCGTGTAACTTCAGTACAGTACAGAAAAGCACCAGACTATAAGTTTATGACACCTGCCCTGATATTCAGAAATACACTCTTCAAGACAAATTAGCCTGAATGCTGCCACTGATAACACCACTACCATGGGTTCAAGTATTTCCAGTTTACACTAGAAGCAAGCCATCAGGTAATAATGTTCATAAGGCCCTCCTTCATAAGTAAGGAGAGAAAAACAAGTAAACAAACAAAAACTAGATAGACTTTCAAGTGTACAAACCAAAACTTTTCTTTGTCTAAATCCTTAGAACGTTATACCACAAGGACACTCATATTCCAGCATAAAGAGACTTGTAGTCACATTAAGTGTATCCCTGGGCATTTCAGGATCATTGATCATTAACATCCAACAAACCGCTTCAGCACTCACTCAGCAAAGACCAAAAGCACCAACATGATGTCCAGAATGTTAACAAAGCGATGACAATTTACAATTTACATTAACTCCAAAACAAGAAGAAAAAAGGCAAAACATTTTGTGCTTTCTGTGTGAACAGCCACATAAGTCTACTCTACTGGTTGTACCTGCCTTGGTATTTAGTTGGACCAGACACTGTTTTTATTCTTTCAGAAATCAAAACCTTAGAATCAACTGCTGATATTATGTCTGTCAATATGTAAATGTATCTTGCTTAAATTAGAGGATATATATTCAGTTGCAAATGCCAAGACAGAAGATGAATTCATTTCTTTTAAAAGTAGGAACAAAGCTAGAAAGCTAGGCATTTGCAATGATGAAAATGTGGCTTAGGATTATTTGAAGAAAGAGCAGAACTAAAAAACAATTCTAATGGTTTTCTTTCCTTCATCTTTTCCTTATAATCAAAGAAAATCCCTTAATTCTCCATTCTTACCCCTGTATTTCACTGAGGAATGGATTAAATGGATCAGACTAAATACATTAGAAAATCCATGTCATAAATAAATCACCTTGCCCAGGAAGGATGTAAGCAAGAGGTTACAGTATGAGGCACTGGTATCAGCATCCCAGGGCAGGTTCACTCTTAAAGTGTGCCAGTACTTATACGGTCATCACCTTTGGTGAAAATTGGATGATTTGTTCTCTAAAACATAAACAACGACAAACAAATCAAATATTCCTGAGGGTTTTTACACTCAGCCTTCCTAGTTCTTCAGTAATTAACATTTTAACTATAAAAAACAGGACTTTTGAGATCACAGATCACTTGGGCAGTTCTTTTGTTGGCTGAAGAGAAAACACACTGTGCACAAAGATGTTGTTGGAAAAGCTAAAGTGCAGAGTACCTGAGTCTAATAGTGTCAAAACTGCTGAGCATTAGCCTCATTACCAGATTCACATACTGTCAGTACCCACAATATAGAGAGACAGGTATTCTCTATTACTATGTCATGAATACAACCCTTCAAAATTATCATTCCATCCACTGTACCAGTTAGTTCTGAGAGAAGTTAGAAAAGACAAGGAGCAGTTGATAATCTTCTATAGTTCACCTTACCCTCTTTTATCAAAGACCCATTTTAAAGAACCTCTTATCGATAAGCTTAAATCATAGAATAATTAGGGTTGAAAAAGACCTCCAAGATCATTTGGTCCAACAATCACACTACTACCAATGTCACCCACTAAACCATGTCCCTAAGCGTCACATCCAACCTTTCCTTAAATACCCCCAGGAATGGTGACTCCACCACTTCCCTAGGCAAGCCGTTCCAATGTCTGACTACTCTTTCTGAGAATAAATTTCTCCTAATTTCCAAACTAAACCTCACTTGGTGCAACTTGAGGCCATTCCCTCTTGTCTTATCACAAGTTACCTGTGAGAAGAGGCCAACTCCCAGCTCCCCACCACTTCCTTTTGGGTAGTTGTAGAGAGCAATAAGGTCTCCCCTGAGCCTCCTCTTCTCCAGACTAAACAACCCCAGATCCCTCAGCCGCTCCTCATAGGACTTATGTTCCAGGCCCTTCACCAGCTTTGTAGCCCTTCTCTGGACACTTTTCAGGGCCTTGATGTCCTTCCTGTACCAAGAGGCCCAAAGCTGAACACAGTACTCAAGGTGTGGCCTCACCAGAGCTGAGTACAGGGGAATGATTCCCTCCCTGGTCCTGCTTGCTACGCTATTCCTGATAGCAAGAAGTATTTAAATCTCAATGAATTTCTCATGCTTTTCTCTGCTTCCCTAATTAAAAAGGCCCTTTAGTTGCATAATCCCGTAAGGCCTGGTTGATTTTGACACTGTAACCATGTTTGATTATGCTCATGGCATCTCTCTACCACAGCCCAGATGTGCAATTCCAGCTAACGTGGACATACATTAGCTTGGTATCTGTTTGAAAGGTCAGCTTGGGTTTCACAGAGCCAGCAGTTTGTCCAGAGGCCTTAGTCAAAATGTCTCCCACGATCCATAATTCTCTGCAGTGCCAGCAGTACCAAATCGTCTCTTTTAAAGCCAGACAAGTTATACCTATATGAACTCCAGCCACATCTTGGAACCTCAAAGGTGATGGGTTATTTAGAGGACAGATCAGGAGTGTCTCTATTTTGTGCCGTTACAGTAATTTCTACACACCATAGCTTCATCTAGGGAGTATTTTGATATGAGAACAAAGTAACATTTGAACATTTCTTCATACACTTTCTGAAGGACAGACTTTTGCATTGGATAATACAGATGTAATTCTATCAAGATCTTTCAAGAAATATTCTATTTCAGGTATAAGAAAGACCTAGCAAGACAAAGACAGAACATCTCAAATAATGCAAAGTATTACCATTTTTTATTGTGTTAGATTAATGTCTGCAGCAACTTCTAATATCAAACTGCTCAGCACATACTACACAGCTTCCATTAACGTTGTTTAGATTCATTCAGTGTTTTAAAAAAAGCAAGCCCACATATTACAGGTCTTCATGGGGCAAAGTAAATAAAGATATTAGAAAGATATCTCACAACAGTTCATGAACATGGTTTCTAGAAGAGCTCATGTCAGCTTTACTCACCTTCCTACATCGACAGTAGACCTCAAGGGCAGCCAACATAAATTTATATTTTTAGAATCCTATCATATACATTTTTATTCTTTTTTTTTTTTTCTAGAATACAGCTTAAAAGAAGATCTAGTAATAAACAGCAGCTTGGAGATAAATTTGCCTCCAGTGAAAATAATGATCTGAATACTGCGGCCATACAGTGTTTTATAAATTTGCTTGTATTCATTTTCACCTAAGAAACATGCTTTATTTTAGGATGACAAAGTTCATCCCTTTTTTTTTTTTTAACAACATAAAATCACAGGGAAGAAAGAAGGGCCTCTTGGAAGACCTCAAACTCTGGTGCACTAACAGTGAATATAGCTAGTCTTAGTTAGCAACCTGAGTTTGCAACCACCATGTTGGAAAAAAGGTGACATGCTCCACTTTAAGTAGAACTGAGGTATTAATAAGAACAAAATATCATTTTGCTTGAAGAAAAATCATAGGTTCTATTTGCAGTACTCTTTCGAATCACCAGTCAAACCCACTCTAATGAAAAGGTGAGTTTAGACCCTGATTGATTTCTGGGTGCTCTGCTGAAGGGAGAGCATAGGAGCACAGTCCACCCACAATGCACTTAAAGTAATTCAGAACTGACAGGCAATAAAAGAAATATTGTTCCTCCTCTCATTTAGTGGAATGAGAATAGCTGTATGCAATTTCATTTCTGAATTTGATAAGTGAAAAATGACTCATTTTATTAGACAAGGACCATTTAAAAATGTTAAAAAAGCCTGCTGTTATAATTTGCATATTTTAAAATGAAATTGGTTCATCACAGAATGTTTAAATATAGTATTACGAGATATGCAAAAGCCTGTAGGTATAAAAAAAAAAAAAAGTCAGTTTTATCATAATACTTTTCAGTTTGGTGCTATGGTAATGGTCATTAAAAGTACACAATAAAAATGGTATATAACTGTTCAAATGCCATTCAGCTTGTTGGACTATCAAGGTAGGCATGACTGGAAGACCAAGTCCAATTGCTCTGGGAGACAAAAGGTACAAGGATGCCTGCCTGACACACAGCAACAAAACAAAAAGAAACGGACTAAAACAGGGATGCTGTTTTAAGTTGTATGCCTCCTTCCTGCATTTACAAATGGATGTGCCCGTCAAAACTGCAACTGCAAATCAGATTTTCACACATGAAGAGTGTACAAGAGGTTGCACATAAATGCATGTGTTATCTCTTTTTTACAGAAACACATACAGTTTTAACATGTGTTGGTATAGCTGCCTTTCCTCTTTCTGTCCTTTTCGCATCTGTGCTATCAACGTAGAGTGAGCAACATGAATGCAAAATATGGTCACACACACAAGCAGAAAACAGTTCAGTGAGGTTGCTTGTGTAGATATTAATATGTAGAGTAAAACCTCAAGACATTTAAAAAGAATCGTTGACACCATTACAAACTCACAATTGGATTACCACTTATGGTAAAAATATATGTTTCCAGTTCCTTAATATAAAATAAATAAAATAATAATAATAATAAAAAATACACCACACACCTTAATTTGAGAGGAATACTGGAAAAAACTCTGGGAGTCAGAATAGATGACTTAGTAGTTAAGCCACTGGACTGGAATTCAGAACACGAAGTTCAACCAAGTTCACTACAGATTTTATGTAATTTAAAAACCACCTAATTGAAACTCTCCATAAATCTTTTGTCTACAGTTTATTCAGGTTATGAACTCCTTGGGGAAAGGAGCAGGTTTTTTTACTGTAGAAACACAGCACCTAGCTCGTAGGGCCTTGCAATGGCCAAGTACACCTGGAAAATGAATCACGAGGTTGTAAGACCTTTGTACTTCACACATCACTCATGCCAGAGAGGATCCCCCAGTGAACATCAGCAAAGCAAATTGATTAACCTCCCAAAACCTTCTTCCTTTCAGATGCCTACAAGTAAATTCAACAGCAGTTAGAACTGGTGTGTTCAGAAACCTCTACACCAGCCACTATCACCTCATGCTTTGTTTTACTCTCCACATTTTCTCTGTGCTTTTTGGAGGGATATAATCTCTGTTATGTCTTTACAGCTTCTATAACAAAGAGAGTCCTGATCCATGACTTGGGATTTTGGTGCTCCTACATTCATTAAAAAAAAACAACAACGAAAAAAAAACCACTTCCAGTACACTGCCCTGACAGCCTTTAGGGAGCCCCCACTGCTCCCAGCCCCCAGGAAGGCCCCATCACAAGCAGTGCCCTGATGACGATTTTGATGCATCACTTTTCTCATTTAAAAAATAACAGTACAGGATAATCCTGTTTAAGCCACCTAACTTTTGGAATTTCTGATTTTATAACAGAAATGGTAATAGTAAACACCACAAACAAAAGTCTTGAGCAACAAATTATCTGATACCTTGTCTTCTCTAAGTTTTTCTTGGTCTGTGGTCTCTTTACTTCTGTCATGTTCCTTGCTGAAACTTGCTGGAACAAGGAGTTCAAGTAGATCATCCTTTGCAAGAAAAAAGCAAAAAAAAAAAAAAAAAAAAAAAAAATTCAGTGCAGCTATCTCCACTTCTTGTCAGGAGTGGAAGGGAGAGAAGGGAGAGGGAGAACTGTAATCAGAACTGTTATAGCAGTTTTGCATTTTCTTTTAATTTTACATTTCTTTTTAAGTAAAAAATCATTTCAATGCTATTTATCTTAGCTGACAAGAAGTTAGAACTAGTGCAAAAGCAGAAACAGAGAAAATGAGCAAACTTAGAAATGAGAAAAGTTGAATATGGAAAAAAAAATCATAAACAAGGTCTGGAACTGATTCATTTTTCAAAGCAATCTCACTTCCCATTTTCATATTTTGAATCATCACATAATGAATCATTTTCATATAATATTAATATCTCACATGGCTTTTTTACTTGTTAGGTAATGCAGTATTACAAACTTTTATTTATGGAAAACAGAAATTAGTGTTAATAACCTTGTAATGTTAAATCCTTTAGTTAAAGAAGAAACTTGTCATAAGTGTTAATAAGTTTCTTTTTTTCCTTGTTATTATTTGGGAAAAGTTGCACGTATTATACCAGGTCAGAGGCAAAAGTGTTTGTAAAAGACAAAAGGAAGAAATAAAACTGCAGCACCCAAAGGACCATTTCAGCATTTCCAGATGTGGGCAGTAACTTTGAGACCATGCTTGGTCTATATAAGAAGTTGGAGAATAGAAAATGAATCAATGTGAGGTCCAGTTTTCATTTGTGCCTTGAGTGTAGTTTCACATGTGATCACTTACAGCCACATCATGACATATAAAATGTGTAAATTGGTACACTGACACACAGATGAGGTCAGGTTCTGTATTTAACATATGCACAGTAGCCCACACGTTATGGGTTCTGTAGAGAAAGAATTATCTCCTTACGACATTTACAGAAAGTGCAGTAGATTCAAACCCAGCCACATCCAAATTTGGAACACAAAAGTTGGACGGTTTCAGTTTGTGCTCTCTCTACCTAATTACCATTTTAGAGGCTGGAAATGCAGAGAGAGGTTGGGATTGGTACCAATTATTTGAGCAGTATAGCAAGTAATTTTGATTTCAATTTGTAGTTCAGTAGATGGTAACAACTTGAACCATCATGTAAGGATTGCAGGAGGTCAGTAGATAATGAAAGATCCTGTTTACAGAAGCTAAAACATTTAAATCATTTTAATTCTGAAGAAGAAATCATTACCTTGAGTTTAGAAGAAGTGGGGTATTTTTCTTTTGCTTTTTGTAATTTTCCAATTTTACTTTTTGTGATAGTCCAGAGAACTGCCTTATGATGTTAGGGATCCAGTTTTGCATCACAGCAGCCTGAGAAGAAAATTGTGCTTTGAGTTACACAGAGAAGAGGTCTGAATGAGGGTTTCCCCCTGCTCACAACGTCTCTATCTACCAAGCTGTCCTTTTTGTCTCTTTCACATTAGTAAATTCTGATTTTGAGAAAAAATCTGAAAGCTTGGAATGAAAAACATAAGTACTGTAGAGCAAAGCTTAGAGAAAATCATGAGAATAGCCATCTCATGCATCCCTGTTCCGGGTATTTGAATGCTGTCAATGAGAACTGTAGGCACAGATGAATGCAGGACGCTGCAGAAGGCAGGACGCTGCAGAAGGCAGCAAAAGAGCCATGACTACCTGTCTAGTCAGCCTGTGCCAGTCCCCCAACATGCCAGGATTGCTATTGCAGTTGTCCAGAAGGTCTTTCCTTTGAAATATATATATATATCCCCTTTCTCTTGTTCATACTTCACCTTAACTGTAGGTTTACATCAAAAGCAAAAGTAGAAAGACAAAATATGTGCTATTCACAGTCAAATATCCAAAAGCTTATACATTAGACAAGCCAATTCTGGATATCCAAAATTGAGTCCCAAACTATTATCAGCACTTGTGAGTTCGGCAGACGTTCAAATAACTGACTTGAACATAAAAATGGCATTTATGTTTATATATCAGAGATACAGGGCACACATACTCTTGTTATACATTGGCAAGATGTTTTTGAATCTCTACTTTCTGTGGAAACTTCTCTATCAAATGGTATCTAATTTTAAATTAAACCTACCTTTATTAAATCAAGTCCTGTTAAGCACAAATTGTTCACTATTGACCCAATTATCTAACTTGTATATGTACTTACCTGCCCACATGTACTCTGGCAAATGCTATAATTACCCTCAATGAATCACAAACAAAATTATCATTTTACCTTGCAAGTACAGGAAAGCAGTGGTGAGAGCATGACTTGATTATATAAATGCTACCTTATTTCCTGGAATGACGACAAAGCTGGTAAAAAATCTTGTTAAATATAGTCCTAAATGAGCCACTCTGTTCAGTAGATAGAAAACAATCTGAAAAACGGTGAAAAAAATAACAAAAAAGAAAAGACCTGAAAACATCACCAGTCTGCTGTAAAAGCTGAAAGGCAGGGAAAAAAATTATATATATATATATATTAAAAGCATTCATAGAAAGGATTTTAAAGTAGAAAGACAGAAAACATATTGTATAACATAATGCTCAAAATGCAGGAAGCATACAGCTGTGATCCTTCTCCTGCAGTTTTCTAATGTATTTAAAGCCACTTATTTCCACACAGACAGAATCTATGAAGCTGCTGAAGAGACCCAGCTATTTCTCCCAGCGTTTATTGAAATTTACATTCAGCACATTACTTCCAGATTTTTCTTTGCCTTTTGTCTGAATACATCTTCAGAAGGGCACTTATTTTAAATGCCCTGTAATCAGAGGATACAAACATTTAGAGATATGTAATGCTATGGAGAAGTCCAGCCACATTCTGTCTTCAGATAACTATTTAGCTCACTGAAAAAAAATAATAAAAATAAAAATAAAAATAAAAATAAAAATAAAAATAAAAATAAAAATAAAAATAAAAATAAAAATAAAAATAAAAATAAATAAAAATAAATAAAAATAAAAATGGGAGAAGGATGTGGGAACACTTACAAAGGTGTGAAAGAGCTAGACAAGAGCGGCCTTGAGTTCTGCACGGTAGGACCAAGAGATAACAACAGCTTTGGTTTGCTTTGTTTTACTTTGGTTTTGCTTTTTAAAAAGCAAGGTTAGAAAATATTCCCAATATTTGCTTAGAAATTGATTGGTGAACTTCCAGCTGTAGCTACATCTCCATAGAGTAGCATCACGATTTATGAGGTCGTCAGAAAAATATTTAAGTAAATACTTCATAGGAGTTTTCTTGGGAGATAAACTGGTGCCTTCTGAAATACCTATTGATGATTATAACTTTTAATCTGAAGGTTATTATTTTACCAATCAAAATCAGTTTGATTGCTTTTATTTAAATTCACATCTTATAAGTATAAACTTAAAAAATTATCCAGAAGAAAAAACAAAAAAACTATTTGAATATAATTTCGGTTCTAATGCATGGGACTGAATTTGACGTTCTGTTTCTCCCTTTTTAAATGTCATATTGATCAGAAGTTATTAGGAGAAGGGAGGCATTTTTTTCCTTTTATATTTTTAGAGGAAGATGATACCCTTTTTCCTGGGATAAATACAAGAATACACCAGAACAAATGCAAAAACAGTTTCCAAGCACCTGAAAGTTTAAAAAAATAATAAATAAAAAGATTAGAGCATCAACCAAGATGACTTTGACAAGAACAAAGCTCGTTAAACCCATCTAAGTGCATTTATGGCAGGGTAACAGGCCTTATGAACAGAGGAGGTGTTATACAGCTTTACCTCTGACACTGTTTAATGTGACATTTTCAAAGCAAGCTAGAGCAAATAACTCTAGCTGAAATAGCTGTTAGGTGGGTGCAGAGAAAAAATGACTTACTGAATATCAGTGTTTCACAGTAACACTGATGAAAGAAGGAAGTATTAGGTTCTAGTGCTCTCTCCAGGACCTGGTACTGTTAGTACTGTTCAGCAATAATAAGGACTATGGTAAAGGCTTATGAGATTGAAAGAAAATATGAAGCCGAAACAGGCTGCAAGCACTCTCAGGGAAAGATTACAACTCCAAACTAATTAGAAAAATGAGAGAAGAGAAGGGGGGAGAGGGAAAGGGAGAGGAAATCATTAAAGATAAAAGCTCAAGAGAATAACCCAACTCGCACAAATAGAAGATGGCAAAACTGACCTAGTGTGTAGGCCTAGTATGTGAATCATAACCTGAACATAGCCAACATAGTGCTGTAAAAAAATTTTAAATAGAACCGCAAAATGCCATGCAGAATGCATTAACAGGAGTATAACGGGCTAGCAATGCATCTTCTTCAGCCCATACTGACATCTCGCTCCATTTGGGGATTCACATATCAGGAAGGGTACGATCAACTGCAAACAATCCAGGAAATGATCACAGATCTCAGAAACCTATCTTATGAGAAAAGACTACTAGGAATGCTGAAAACTTCTGGATTATTCTTGCTTTGGAGAGTTTTTCAATAGTAGAAATGTTCTCAATTTTCATAATAGACATTGTTCATGTTTGACCAATAACAACAACTCACCAATTCAACTTTGTAAAGGAAACATACGAAGTAGATCAATTTCAAAACTTTTTCTTCAAGACACTATCAAACTTTTAAGGTACAAATGGCTCTGAGTACAAATTCTCAAATATCCCACATCTAAGAGATAATTAAGACATCAAAACTAAGTACTGCTAACAAAAAGCTTTCATTTACCAGGGCATTCAAGGAACCGTGTTTACTTTAATGTGAACAAAGCTCTGCTACTCTGTAATGCCTTTCAAGTATAGGTCATAACACCATCTTATTCTACATAGGTACGGTTGGTTTTTTTGGTTGGTTGGTTGTTGTTGTGATTTTGTGTGTTTTTTTTGTTTGTTTTTACATCCCTCACTTTTGAAATAGAACTGCCAACTATGCTATTTAAATACATCCATTTATTTTAAAAGATGTTAACCATCATTATGGAAAGGCTTGATTGCTAGTAACATGACAGTCGCTTCTTACATCTCTGCATTAGTAAGTGCAAAGTCACTAATTCCCTTGGACACAATATTAATAATGCTCTAACATTTGCATGTGCTCAGACTATGAAACTAAATGGATGGCATAGGAAAAGGCAACTATGCTCTGCCAAATCCATTCTAAATAAAGAGGTACATTACATACTTCCTACATGCATTTTGGCTGCGATACGTTACCAGAGCAGGACATTCCCCATAGTCAGTACATGCAAGAGCAGAATTCATTCATTTTCATTATACTGGACATCAAAAGAGAAATTCAAAAAATTATGGCTTTGGAAAAACTTTCTCCAACTTCTTTCAATGCTGCATCTTTGGTTTATGCAGTTTGGAGGTGAAAAATTTATGTTCCTAGATTAATTATTTTGCACATTATTTCAAATCAATTCTAGGACCACACTGAATTTTCACCCATGGATCTAGCGTATGTAGAACAGGTAAACTGCAATGAACAACTCCAAATTATCACAGCTGTTCATTCTGTATCAGAAAAATAATTTAGTCTGTAATTGTTATTGTTTAGGCCTAAACTTCTCAAAGTATTTAGCCACTAACAAGGATCGGCCTTTAAATCAATTATACACTCTCATATCCAGTCCTAGATTCACACAAGAAGAGACACAGTCTGCTTTGGGAAACATACGCTATTATGTCTGCAATTCTAAGATATTCCCATAAATATGTAAAATCTTATGCCTTTCCTACCTTTACTAAATTGTCTCCTGAAAACTGATAAAATGTTTTACAACAGGATTCTTCCCAATCCCACTGTACAATTATTTACTCCTCAGTTGTAGTATGGTCACATTTTGAAAGGAAAATGTTTTTGACTGTATGCATTAGAAAAATCCAACACTTGCTAAATGCAAAAGAAACTCAACAGTCTCCTGTTGAGAGCGCGAGAAAAACGCTTCTGGTTGATTGAAAGCATTTATCCACAAACTATAACCGAAAAGATCAGCTAAATTTCAAAATATATATATATATATAAATCAGATTGCTAACAGTGAGAACAATACATATAAAGTGAAAAATCTGAACCTCTGATGCTCATTACATTGAAAATACAGCCAAATGTCCTAAGCTTGGAAAGTGTTTTCTTAGAGTCAAAACCAATGAAATGTTACATCATCATCTGATGTTAATTAATACCTTTGTGTTGACCTCAGTGAGCACGGGCGTTTTGCAAGGTATGCTCTGTTAAAAGCTATTGATTGGCTAACCACTTTGTAGTAACTAGTTCTGTCTTCCTCCTCCTTGCACTTCTCATGCTGTGAACTAATTAAAACTAGGAATGATTACTAGTATTTAAAGAAACACTAGTAATTTAATGAAAACAGCAATCTTCACCCTTGCTGAAATTGTTTTGACTTGGTACAACACATTTTCCAAGCAAAACTGTAGGCTACACACTAAAGAGCATTGGATGTAAAGAAGGTTGAAATGTCAAATCCAGAGTGAAGACAGTCAGTGAAGATGCAATCATTCAAGAGTAACACAGAGTGGCTGTGGGAAGTGGAGATGAACTTACTTATTAAGCAGTGTTATTAATTTAGCAGCTCACAGAAAGCAATGTTTTGCTGAAGCAAGATATTGCTTTACTGATAATATGTAAGCAAACATCTGAAGAGGCAGAGAGCATCACATCCTTCCTGGCACTCAAAATTACACTGCAAAATATTCATGTTTGAGTATGATTCCAGGAACTGCCTCATCCCTGAACCTAGGCTGTTGTATATCTGCACGTGCACCCCTCTGTTTTGAGAAGTCTACCATATAAGGCCAAGGTTAATACTCAGTCTCATGTTCTGTCTGTGACACATTAATAAGTTACAGAAAGTCTAAGCTGACACATTTTTAGGCTAACCAAAAAGTACACAAGACCCTCCAGCAGCCAACAACCACACAGCCCTGACATTACATGAAGAATTGGGTCTTCCTCCACATCCTCTCATAAATCATGGTCTGCAATGCACAATAGCCCCAGCAAAAGGAGCAGGGTGAGAAAAGAAGAACATTCAGACTCGGTATAGCTAATCACTGTTTTCTGTCAACTGAAGCCAACAAATCTGACAACCTTTTTATAACCCTTCAAATTTCCAGTCAATAAAATCTCCATTGCAGGTCTACAGCAACTGGAATTCAGTGGTACCAAGCACCCATTGATGTGGAGATGCAGAAGCAGTTCTGTAGTCACGCTTGAAGATAAATCCAGAAGAGAAGGACTTGGGTAACCCTGTAGCGCTCCTGCCAAGGCCACCAACCTTTACATCAATCTCACACCTCTCTGACCATCCTCCTCATCTCTCTGCGGCACAACTGATTGAGTGAAAGGAGTGCACCTCTTTCAATACAAAGTTCAGCACCCTGCTTAAGACTACTCTTACAGCAGCACTGACTCAGTAGTGGTCTTCTCCCAGAAGCAGCTGAGGTACAAATATGTTTTGTTTTGTCAACTTTGCAGTGCTAGCAATTACTTCAGGCAGGAAGATGGTAACCCACCACTGGTGAGGACAATGAAATCTTAAAATGCTGCAGCTGCTTGCTGAGGGAATGCAAACAAAATTGCAACTGAACATCCAGGCCGTATCTATCCTAGTCAACTAAAACTGCCAGGAGCATGCCAGTCCTAGAGGCCAACTGGCAAGGATCAGTCTTCATTTATGCTGGTGGTCTTTTAGCCTCTGACACAAACTCCCTCCATGCTAACAGCAATTAGGAGCAGACCCTGAAACAGTTTTAACTCTCTTCACACCCAAGTAATGTTTCAGTGTGATGCATTCATCTACCTGGCAACCTTTCTGGGGAATACTTAAATTAAAAGTTCAGATGTGGATTCAGCATCATTCCTGGTATTGTCAATATCCAGCTTGCAGATGCACAGGTTGGTGTTCTGACTGTGCTAGGTGGGGAAAGATATTTTCTTTTCCTCGCACCATTAAGGTATCAAAGTGCAAGAGATTTCTGCCAGCAGTGTATCCTAATATCTTTTCTGGATTGGATTTTTTTAATTTATCATAATGTCCTATCCTTTTGTCTTTTTTCTTCTTAAGCTTTTAAGTCCAAACATTGAAGCCATAAAATAAGACAAAATTTTCATTCAGCTTCCTAAAAAGCAAACAAACTAGGATTTGCCATTTAAGACAAACTTCAAAATGTCAGACTTTCTTTACATACACTTTTCTTTCTAGCTCAAGTTTATTTATACTTATAACACCACTTGATCTAAGTATTTTTACATCAAAGCAGAAAAGTCAGGTAAACCGAAAACAGGTCAAAGGACTAATACTGTTTTCCCCTCAGTGGAGCTGCAGCTGAACATACCCACCTGCTGTCATAGAGCGCTTCTTGGAATCTAATCAAAGAAAGGCTGAAAATGCCACAAACCCGGCCTACTCAAAAACAAGAGATACTGGAAATTTCCAGAGAGACATGTCCATGACTTTTCTGTCTGATTTTTTTTTTTTTTCAGATTATGTTTTGATCCTCAGCTAGAGTGAATCTCTGAAGATGCTGCATTGTGCCCACACTTGTGGACAGCTTACTAACACCTGTATTTATGCCAGCATTGTTTTCAAACTACAGCCAGGTTTGGCAGTCAGGCAGCTGAACCAGATGCTCTAATGCCATTTCTGGACACAGAATGTAAAAATATGACAATTCAAAATCCTGATAGGGAAGAACTAGTCCTCAAAAACAACTTATCTGATCTCCAGAGTACACAGACTGGGAAGATTCCAGGTTTGGAGGCTATGCATATTGTGGCAGACACCCCTGAATTTACCCAGGTACAAACAGATCAGACATAGCAGCATGGACTCAATTCAGCACATGCTGGATCTGCTGATTTTTACCAGTTCCCAGCAAGTTCCACAAACTCTGCTGAGCTCCTTGCTGCTGAAGCTATATTGCTGGCAGTCCCTTCATTAGATAACATAAAGCCTATCTCAGGTACATATAGATTACACCGAAGCCCTGATGCAATTTTTTTTCTCCTCACAGAATAAGCATTACTATATTCTATCATAACTATGTTTTTCTAAGGAAGATACAGAGATCTAGCTTCATTTTTTTTTTTCTTTTGTAGCTGTTCCATATCACAATGAATTGCACTGTTGCAGTCACTATGATAACATACTTCTGTCTATGTTAAGTGAGACTTTTAACAATGTACAGGACAACTTTAAAAAACAAAACAAGTGATTATTTTGTTTCTGCATTTTATTTTTACACATGGTTTCAGTACCTCGAGTACAGCAAAATATCCTATATTGGATAAAAGGCAAATGCTGTGGTGTGGACTTTTTTCACACGGGATTTACCTTTTTTATTCCCACGAGGAAAAAATATATCATTGGTACTCTTGCTTCTCCTTGCTACCAAAAAGTTGTCCAGAAGTTTTGTGATACCAACACTATTCTCCAGAGGTTAACTTCAATTTGGAGGAAGAAGTCTGGGAATATTTCAGTGTAACTAGATTCCTTTACATACCTAATTACTACTCATGGAACAGAAATAATCCCCTTGTTTTAGTCCATTTCACCCAGGGTTCTCTATCAAAAGCTCTGGCTCAAAAAGGGTGAACTTTCCAACACCCATACCAAACTGTGAAGATACAGTGAATACCTCTAAATCATCTCTTCTATTAAAGCCTCCACCACCACGAAGTCACAATATCTGAGTTCTCAGCACTAAACAGATGGGGTTAGCATTAATATTTTGAAGCACGAAGGTTTTTCCTTTTTCAAAATTTCCACACAGTGATCTTCAGCCAAGTATTAAACCATTTGACTATTGTAAAGATGTGCATCTTGATGAAATCTTCTAACTCTGAAGTCACTGAAAAAATTTTTTACCGTACCCATAGGCCCAGGTTTTCTCTTAAACTGCAACAAATTAAATAGAACTCATTATGCTGCGTAAGCTAGATACCTACAGACTCAGGATGGAGTTTACAGATTTGCTTTAGGGATAGTTTTTTGGTTTTTGTTTTGTTTTTTAAAAACTCAGTATCTTATCAGTAATCCCATTTATAGTAAGAGTCCACACATTGCTGCATCTGCACAGTTGCAAAGGTAATGAACCACAGCAAAGAAACAAGCCTCTGGGAAAAGAGGAAGATTTTACAGACGAAAACTGGCTCATCATGAGACTATACCCTGGCATTTCTTCTTCCCATTTGCCTTTGAGACACCTTGTTAAAAATATGCATACAGAAGATTTATCTTTTTGCAATAAGCTAAAATAAAATGCCATTCCTTTTCCAGACATCGATATATATTTACACTCATTACACATTAAACAAGCTCCCATCAGAGTCGGTAGAAAGTCTTCTAGTAATGCTAATGAGCTTTGTATCAAAACCAATAGAGGTTCCTGTCATTATTACCTGTTATAACCTTGTATTTGGAAAGCTACATTCATACATTTATAATACAAGTGTAATTACTTGTTGGACTTGCTTATGATCACTTTTAGAAAGTGATTTAGAAGAAATTTTAAGAAATATGATTTGATTTATTTGCTTGGCATTTTATTTTACCTCTTCCTTATTTTTGCTCCTTTTTCTTTTTTTTTTCATTCATTTAATCAAATGCATATAATTAAGATTAATATAGAAATGCTAAGGATTTTGTACAGTACCATGTGTACCAGTGGCCCTGCAAGAAAAGGGTGTTGATTTCACTGTGTTGTTTTTACCCAGTCTCTCAGGAATAGGTAGCAATTTCATTCATTGCTGCCTTTACCTGAATAACCGGCTTGATAACAACAGTACTTCTGCTGAAGAAAGAATGGGAGAATTAGCAATTCACCTGCACAGCTTCAGTGCAAATGTTGCCTCTCTGGGGAATCTTACATCCACGCCCTTAGCATAGCTAGAGAGAAAAGCAAGTATACAGCAGAACACATTTTTGCAAAAGGTACTGGCTACCAAAACCAGAACTAATGTAGCAAACGTAGCTTAAATCATCTTCTCAGAAGTGTAGGTGGCTTTGGTTTGTTGGGGATTTTTTTTTTATTATTGTGTGTGTGTGTGTGTACATGAGGTGGTTTTTTCTTGTGTGTGTGTGGTTTTTTTTTTTTGGGGGGGGGGAGGGGGGGCTTAGATCAACTCAACTATAGAGAAGAAGAAAAAAGTACAGGATGGCAAACAATTCTGTGAAATTTCAGATATCAAATAAGAATTTTTTACCTTCACCGGAGGGTAACCTCACCAGAGCAAGGACACTCGAGAGACTGCAGCCATGAGAATAAACAGAGAGAAACACCCATACCCCAGCCTCCCAGACTGTTTCATCAGCAGGGCTGGGAGGCACTTAATCTTTCCCAAGGCATTTGACTGATTTTTTTTTTCTTAAAGCCTGAATCAGTGATGAAAAGTTTGTTTTAATTAGCAATAGTTGGCATAATTAAGTAAAATCCCAATCTGAGCCAGTTTTGCCTGCAGCAGTGGCCATTACAGATATACTGCCTATATCTAGCTATTAGCTAAGTAGCAATCCTGTACGGTTTTGATGACTTTTAGTGTGTGAGAATTTTTTGTTGCGGTTCCTACCCATTTTTCATCACCACCATTATCAACCAAAAGGCACCTGACTTCTGTTCATGTTCCACTTGAATAAAGAAGAACTGAAAGTACCAAATTCAGGATAACTGTAAAGAGCAGGCCATGGGGCTTTTAAATTATATTTTCCATCACCTGAATGTATAGAGAAAGGAAAGTCACCCCAAAAAATCTGAAAATGGGTAGAAACAATAAATTGCCATTTTTAACAGGGTGCTTTGCTGAAGTATTACATATAAATCCTAAGTGGGGAAGAAGCTATAAATCTTATTTACACATTTTTTGGCATAGGGAGTGTTCCATATAATCCTCAAGTCCCTGATACCACAGTCTTTTGATATATGTGTATTTATATATATTTTTAATCTTATAGCATGAGTTTGTGTGTGAATGTTCATTTGTTTTAAATATATTAGAATGCCAACATGCAAAGATAGTAACAGATGCCAACACTCAGGATTTTACATTAGATGAAATACATCATCACAGCTCTCAGAAATTGTATTTTCACTTGATTTTCTGGGCTTAGATTTTTGTCATGTATTTGAGTCCAGAAATATGAGATTGTAACTATAATATGAAAACAATGGAAACAACTGAAACTTGAAAGCAGAATAGCATTAACTGTCTTTAAGAACCCAAACCAAAGTGTTTGATTTTGCTCTTATATAAAATTTTGGGTACAGAAGTCAAGTTGCATACTTTTACTAGCACAACAACCATTAGGCATTTAAAAGGATTCTGTAGTGCACTTGTACATGTGTTTTGTGATTCCTCTCACCCACCTTCTGCTGTCAGCCAACAGGTACCTGTAATTGAAATTATACACAGCTACAGAATACTTTTGTGTGCCTAGGTGTCAACTGCCATGAAGGATTCACCTTACTCTGCCTCCTAAAAGTTAAGGATCTGTTCAATGTATGTTTACTACAAGTAGTACAGCTGTGTGGTAACTATTCAGGAATGATCCCTAAGCCACTGTAAGCATGAACAAACTCAGTTTGCAACTATTATGTATTAAAGCTGCATTTAGACAAAGTCTGTTTCATCCCCTAAAGTTCACTATGGGTTTTACTTTTATTTTAGAAACAGCTCCTTCCTCTCCCATGGTGGTTGGTACCCAAAACGTATTCAAAAAAAAAAAAAAAAAACACCACTTCGATACATCACATAAGGGATAATGAAAGCTGTGTCACATGTGTGAGAATCATTGCTAATGAATTAATTCCACATAAAAACATTTCCTAATAGTGAGTTAAAGTCCGCATCATACAACTGGTATTTTGGTTAGTTCCTTTTAAAAAAATTAATCCACTCTGACCTCCTCCTACCCACCCAGTCCCCCAAGCCCTTCGGAAAGTGTTTAAGATTACAGCACACCTAGTCTAAGAAACCATCATTATATCAGAACTCATATTTTGGGTAAAATCTAGAAACAAAGTTAAAATAACAGGCCAGCAGAGATGAAGCAACTCTATAATGAAAACACAGAACTGTAAAAATTGGAGTCTTTTCATCTTGGATGAAGAAATGATGATTCTTTGATTTTTGTCACAGGCAAGGGAGTAACAGGAGGCAAAGTACTTTGATACTAGCTAAATTTAGTGCCAGATTCAGAAGTCATGACGATAATATTGCTGCAATTGAAAGGATGAAAATTTCAGATTTGTACCCCACAACACTGATATTCAATATTACAGCTGACTTAACATTAAATATATCTTTATCCCCATCATACCTTATTATATCCTTGCCATAGTCACTCTCTTTTTAATTAAAAAATGAGGCTCTTCACTACCACTTCTAAAAATTATCAGTGATTAAAAGACAGGCTTTGAAAATTGAATTTGCATGATAACAGTTAGCTGAATGTTTAAAAGGACTACCCTGGTAACTTCAACTATAAAGATATCTCTATGACATTTTTAAGGCTTATTCTGCTAAAATCAAAAGATAAGATTGTAAAAATCAAACTAAAAACATGAAAGACTTAAAATTTTAAGAACCATTTTTTAACATGGCTTGGGAAAAAAAAAAATTTGCTTCAAGACAAAACTGCAATACACCTAGAAATAAATACCAAAACCAAATGTGAGCAACAAGGGCCTAGAGGAAGCTTCAGTTAGTGCAATGCCATGGCCACTATTTGGGAATCGCCAGAAAAGTTAGAGTTAAGTTTAGGGTAGAGATAAAAGAAAGAGATTGAGGTGCAGCTGGATTGGAAAGGGGCTACCAGAACTAAGTAGGGGCAGCTGCAAAATGATATGGCCTATGAAAAAATTTGCATCAGGATAATTCCTCATGCTTTCAGGTTCAGAACAAAAATTAGCATTATGGTTATGACAGAGAAAAGACTAGATCTCCTGTCTGCACTGGGGATGGAAAAAAGTAGGCAGAGCCAAGTGTGGGCAGCAAAAGTACCTAGCTCAGGAGAAGCTGTGCATCTCAGCAATATCTGAGTGAATTCAGAGGGATCACCAGAAAAATAAATAAATAAATAGATAGGGTAAGGAATAGAGTTAAGGTTGGGCAGAGCTCCAACTGCAGTAGAGCTGAAAAAGGACTGCAAGTGTTCCTAAGGCAAGTGTTCCATGCAAAAAGATCTGGCCTGGAAGAAGTTTTTAATCAGGACAAAGCTTGGAGGTATTACTTGATTTTCATTGTTGCTGATGTTTAGGGTTCAGCACAAACACTGTGGTTACTGTTAATGAAGAAGAGAAAAAGCTTTGATCTCCAGGTGTAGTGGGGCTGGGAAGCAGCTGCCAAGGTAATAACCAGGCTGCAAAGGGACCCTTCCTGGGAGTTTTGCATCAGGACCATGTCTCCAGGACTCTGCAGATTTTTTAGGATTAGCTTTAGAATGTGGGCTAAGGCAAAGAGAAAGTCTAGATTTTTTTTTGTCAGTCAAGCCTCTGTCCTTCTATGTGTATGCTACCATTACTTCTGGGCTGGGGAAACTTTTCTTCACTCACTGAAGTGTGTGTGTGTGTGCGCGCGCATGCTGGGGAGTTGTTGTCCGGATTTTTATTTTATTTTTTTCAATGAAAGGTCTTTCTCTTACTATGTTTCATCAGCTTGAGCTCAGCTATGCCAGATGTATTCTCGGGATAGCCCGGTCATCACTCTCAGTGAACTCGACTTCTTCCTCCAACACTCTTTCATATCAATGTTCAGCCGTTAACAACAAAAAAGCCACTGGCCATTTGACATAATATCCTTTCATCTATTTCGCATTTTTAGCTTTTCCATTCATTGCCTGTGGTCATTTTGTTCTATAAATTTTGTCCTAGGAAGGAAACAGCGCAGGGGTTAAGAAGCTCAATTTGTGCTTTGTGGTTAAATTCTCATTTTACTTACAGTGGCATCAGTCTAGTCTGTTAAGTGAAACAGCGAGGTTATACAATGAGTTATGGGTGAAAACTATCCTATGTCCCCTGAATCATAGAAAATGATGAAGTGTTTCCAGCAGTTCTTAAATCAACTCTTCCCTTCCCCAAGAAGCATCTTAATTTTTACCATTATCACACTACCTATTAATTGGTTCACTATCATTAAGAAACAGTACTATTGGAAGATCTCCAGGCATTATTAATCTAAGAGCAATCACGCTTGTTACAGCCTGCCTCTTTCTGACGCCATGGTTCCCTTTATGCATGTTCATCTTAGGGGTTCATCTTACCCTGAGCTGGATGTTACACAAGCACTTCCTTCATGGTAACCATGGGAACTGAACTGAGAACGTGATCTGCAAAGTGAATGCTTGGCCAATGTTTTCAACTTACAGTAATGTTTTAAGGACCCAGACATACTAATATAAAAGTTTTTACAGATTAGAGCTTTTCCTACCTTAAAAACATACTGAAGATCAGTTGTTGAAAAACATTAATTCTGCATTTCAAGCAGAGATTCATAGTTCTGCGTAGAAAACTATCCTTTCCAGTGAATAACTGCAGTAATAAGAAAATAAAACCATCCATCAAACACATGCATTCTTAGTCATCCCATGACCAATTTAAGCAATGCACCCATAAATCTGGAAGTCTCGAGTTCTCTTTCTGTGTAACCCACAGGCAGTTAACCTTGTTCCAGTCAGTCAAACCACCTATGCCTCAGTCTATTTCTGTGTTAACATGCATTAAGTACCTAAATACTTGCTTCTTGAGCAATTTCATACACTCAAGTTCATTAGACAGATTTCTCAGACAGCAGTAATACAGAAAATCTTAACCTTAAAAGCTGGGACAGTTCATAGGGAGATGGCACAGCCACTACAATTGATCATAAGAAAACCATAACCTACAAAGCCGACTGAGCAGACACAACTGAACTACATAATCTACAGAAAACATTGTCTCATTTGAGATTTCTTCCATATTTTTTGTTTTGTTTGAAACATAAACATTTCAAATGCAATTTATTCCATGCTAGATTGATAAATACGTCTAGAACTGAGAAAAAGGAAAAGAAAAAGAAGAAGAAAGAAAAAGAAGAAGGAAAGGGGATAGGGGAAAGGGAAAGGGGAAAGGGGAAAGGGTAGGGGAAAGGGAAAGGGAAAAGGGAACGAGGTATGGGATGGAAAGGGGAAAGGGGAAAGGGAAAAGGGGAAAGGGGAAAGGGAAGGGGAAAGGGAAAGGGGAAAGGGGAAAGGGGAAAGGGGAAAGGGGAAAGGGGAAGGGAAAAGGGAAAAGGGGAGGGGAAGTGGAAAAGGGGAAGGGAAAAGGGGAAAGGGGAAAGGGGAAAGGGGAAAGGAAAGGGGAAAAAAATTCAAAAAGTTTCATGTAGGTTCATTTTTTTTTTTGAGAAAGATTTAAGACTAATGACTAGGCTGCAATTTAGTTGCTGACCCATCCTTAATACAATGATTTACCCTTCTTTCTGTTTGTATGGAATGGAATGGAATGGTTCAGTTGGAAGGGACCTACAAAGATCATTGAGGCCAACAGCCTGACCAGTTTAGGGCTAACCAAAAGTTAAAGCGCATTACTGAGGTCATTATCCAAATGCCTCTTGACAGGCATGTGGCACCAACCACCTGTTCCAATGTTTGACCACCTTCACCGTAAATAGTTGTTTGCTGATGTCCAACCTGAACCTCACATTCTAAATCTTAGCCTTAACCCTCTGTCCATCCTCCCTTTCCTCACTACTCAACAACTACTCTCAGATCTGCACAGAACAACACAGTATGTACTCCCAATGGTGCCAATACTGTCTAAAGAGGCAGTCTAAAGCTCAGACAGATAAAAATAAGCCTTGACAATAATATACCAAATTCACAGAAATTCGTATTTTAACTGCAATAGGTTTTTGCTAATAGAAATACAATAACTTATGACTGCTCTGCTTTCCCATGTTCAAGACCTCACCCCCAATTCCAACCTTCCTTGCCATAAAAGTTTCTACTGTTTTCATCTTTGAACCTTTCAGATGTCCTTTATCCATTATTTGTAACAGTAATCCCAGATTGCTTTTTCTTCAGACACTACTGCAATATCAGAGCATACACCAACAAGTCTGACTGGATATTCAAAGCATTCACTAAATAAAATAAAATAAAAATACTTCGTAGACTCAGATCCCAAAGGCAGAATCCATCCTTCACCCCCACACCTCTGCCTACATTACAGAGAGACATATTAAGGAGCATGCTATTAGACATATGTTACGGGATCACGTACCACAGCCCCCCCCAACAAAGTCCTAATCTCTGGCTAGATACTTGAACCAACATAAAGACAATCATGTTATATGCCTTGGGTTTTTCTCCAAAAGACAACCAAGCAGGGAAGAAGACATACTGCTTTTTCACAGATACTCCAGTCTAAGTGACAGGGGTTTGTACCTGTTTGCAGGCAGAGCTGGCCAAGGGTAGCTCTCAGGAAGCAATACTGACACGGCCTGTAATGACAGAGTATCAAGGTCAATAAAGTTGTTTGATTTCTTTATTTAACATGTTCCCTTCCCCACACACAGCTATATATTCCTCCACCAATATTGTTACCAGCCTTTTCTCCTAGTTAGACATCCTTTGTTTTGGTATTTTTTTATTCATTCAAACCTGATCAATTTTTTTTTTTTTTTCCAGGATAGGAGTTCTCTGAGCATCTTTGCTACAGATCCCATATTCAGCATCTGGGTACCCAAAGACAGCCTCTCAAAAACTCTTGAGTCCAAAGCAGCTCATGAAAACAACAGATCACGTTTCTATGAATGGCATAAGTCTCTACAGAAAATACAGCCAGTTCACTTAGATTTTTTTTTCCATACCTACCTGTGAAAAAAAATAGATATTTGACTGCAACAGATTTTGTGTTTTCTGTGTGCTCTTCTTTCTCTGTAACCAAATTACTTATACTCCACACATTTCTTCTGTTCACAATTCACCACCAAGCAACACTTAGCACAACCCATGAGAACAGTTTACAGCCAAACACAAGGTCAGCAACAAAAGCTCTGATTGCAAAGCAGCACTTTTAGGGAGTAACATTTATCCCATTTGTCTTTTGTTTATTACCATCATTTAAGCCATTTTCTTTTCTGAGGTGTTCTCCAAAGGAACCATTTTCCTCCACACAGTATTATTCAACGTCTGCTGCTCTCATCGTATCTGTGCATTCTCTTCTGCATGTTAAGTGCCGTCACCTCTTATTATGAGCAGTTTCAAGTAACTCCCCTGTGAAAAGTAGTTTTCTTACATACTTGCTTTAGATTTATTAGCTTAGCATGAATGTCACTAGAAAAAAATATTTCTAAAATAACAGAGGTAAAAATAATGTAAATGCAATAAAAACAGCCTACCTATCATTCAATCTGCAATAAAATATTGATTTCAAATTATAAATATATTTATTTATTATATTTATTTATTTTATTTACTGTCTTACCTATAACATTCAAGCTGCATTCTAAGATCCCTCAATTATTATGAATTCACATAATGGTACATGTAGATATTCAATCCCATGTAGTACCATATGGAAACTTTAAACATCAGAGTATACATGCTTAGTCACACAAAACGCATCATGGCAACACACACACTGCCATTTTGTTGGCTTGATTTAGTGAATATTGAGCTACCATGAGTAGAACTTCTAGTTAAGAGGGTAGCTTACTCAAAATCACATAATTCTTACATTATCAAAAAAACAAACAAACAACAAAAAAAAAACAGGTATGTTACAGAGGAGGTGGACGACTCCCTGCACACCACCCCCCACCAGACATCTAAAAAGTCCTATAATTGTCACCAAAAAAAAAAAAAATCCAAATCTCTTTTCTTATTTGAACATTATTCTAAAACATGAACCCAGTCTCATCTTCAAAACCAATTTACACTAAATACTCATGATCATGTCTCTTTCCATTTATTTTTGTAATAGCCTATACAAACAACTATACACATAACCATAGAATCACAGAATGGTTTGGTTGGAAGGAACTTTAAAGATCATCTAGCCATGGGCAGGGACACCTCCCACTAGACCAGGTTGCTCAAATCCCCATCCAGCTTGGCCTTGAACACCTCCAGGGATGGGGCATCCACAGCTTCTCTGGGCAACCTGTTCCTGTGCCTCACCAACCTCTGAGTAAAGAGCTTCTTCCTAACATCTAATGTAAACCTACCCTCTTTCAGTTTAAAACCGTTACCCCTTGTCCTATCCCTACACCCCCTGACAAAGAGTCCCTCCCCAGCTTTCTTGTAGGCCTCCTTTAGGTACTGGATGGCCGCTGTAAGATCTCCCCAGATCCTTCTCCAGTCTGAACAACCCTAACCCTAAAACTCCCTCAGCCAGTTTTCATAGTAGAGGTGCTCCAGCCCCTTGATCATCTTCATGGCCCTCCTCTGCACTCGTTCTAATACTTCTGTGTCCTTCTTGTGCTGGGGGCTCCAGAGCTGAACGCAGGACTCCAGGTAAGGTCTCACAAGAGCAGAGCAGAGGAAGAGAATCACCCCTCCCTCGACCTGCTGGCCACACTTCTTTTGATGCAGCCCAGGATATGGTTGGTTTTCTGGGCTGCAAGTACACATTGCCAGTTCATGTTGATCTTCTCATTCACCAACACCCCCCAAAGTTCTCAGGGCTGCTCTCAGTCCATTCTCTGCCCAGCCTGTGTGTGTGCTTGGCATTGTCCAGACCCAGATGCAGGACTTTGCACTTGGCCTTGTTGAACTTCATGAGGTTCACATAGGCTCACCTCTCAAGCTGGCAAGGTCCCTCTGGATGGCATCCCTTCCCTCCAGCGAGTAAATAATACATGCAAAGCACTCATTTTCACTGAAATATTCTGAAGCTGTGTGAAAAACGGTCAATATTTACTGATGAATTATGTATTTAAAATCAATGCAAGTCTTTAATTGTTTCACAGGATTCAAATTCTTTTCACTGAAGACAGATGTGTGATGATCAATATGCTTACTTACCTCAGACTTTGCATTTTAAATCTGATTTAGCTGAAAGACTTGTAGAAGTTCATTTTAGTAATCTAGCTTTCAGTTGCTTTCATAACTAATACGCAAGTTGCAGATTTTGAAAGACTTCTATTACTACATTTGACAAAATCACTCAGTACTCAAACCCCAGTTTATTTTCAGTTTCTGGTATTTAAAATATCCCCCCAAAGTAGGGGAGATCTTTTGAAATCCAGCATGTATACCAATATCAATTAAAGGTCAGGTATGTTTGTTCCAAATTCTATTAAATATCATACTTTTTCTTTTTCTTAAGGATATGCAGCACTGACAACACAGAGAACTGAAGCTGAGTTTCTATATTTAATACACAATTCAGACAGTGGTCCAGTGTCAAAATATACCTGCTTACAAACTTATAAAGACACACAGTAAAAGAAGTATCATAAATTAATCCACCTAAAAATTTGAGTTTCTTTAAGGCTAGTACAAGTTATGTTGGATTTTTTGTTTGTTTGTTTTTCAAGATGGGTAGTGTAGCAGAAGGGGCAGACAAGCTTTTGAGCGCATGAGCTAAGTCTGAAATAGAAGCAGTGAAGTCAAAAAAACAAATATGAACTGACCATTCTTCTTAATTTCACCTGAGTCACGGTTAAACCACCTTAGAGAAAAGCAAGTTGGTCACAATTAATAAGAGGAATGCCAGCAGAGAAAGATCATGTCATGGTTGGTTAATTCCTAAAAGACACACACCACAGGACACACAAAAGATGATAGGTGAAGACAATTATACTGTGTCACAAGAATGTAGTGTCCAGTAGAATCAGAAATTTCAGGTCTTATGCTTGTTTTTGGATGGCATTCAACCTTTGAGGATCAAGACCAAGAGACCACAGATCTGTTCTGTGAAAGATTTGCCCTCTAGTAACTGCTCTTGGTCTTTTCTGATTATGTGTTAAGTATTTGAAAATGTAAGCAATATACCACAGTACGGAGTTGCTTTAAATTTCCTTTTAAGAACCAAGACCTTACCCAGACAATCAAAACCAGCTAAACAATGATTACAGAAGAGACAAGAGATTACGGCCTATTAATACTGCTATCTTTCAGGTCCACAGCTAGAGAGTTTTGTAGTGTGTTGCATATGTCCTTTACTACTTACTAACAACAAAATTAGCCAGAGCAACTTGCAAATCAACAGGAATTGCCCCTGTGACTTCCAACAGGCCAGACTCTTTCCCCAACCCAAAAACAAATTAGAGGAAAAGGAAATTTGGACTCCATGGACAGCTTCACAAAAGAAATGATCAGAAGGAAATGGCTAAGCCTTGATTATAAGAAAAGCAGGGGAGGGGAAAAAAAAAAGTAACAAAAGAGGGGAAAAGATAGAAAGCTTTCCCAACTCAATGCTCCAGTCCCCTTCCTCTCAAGGGGATTTGTATCCCAATTAGATTAAAACCTTGGCAGCAAGCCTTGTATCAAACATCCCAGAAGTTAAACTTAATAAAAGTTCCTGGTGTCAGACCTATATCTAAAAAGAACAAATCTGGCTCAAGCTGCATGTTTAGCTCGGGTACTCCAAATATTTTTAATTTCCATGTAATAGATATCTCTTTGCTCTATCCCTTCTTGCACTGACCAGCAAATTCCATAGCAAGGAAAAATCTGTTTCCAGTATGGATTGGAATTATACCATTATAATCCTGTAACATGCTAGATGTGGTAAGTACTAAATCACAAAAAAAAAAAAAAAAAAAAAAAAAAAAAAAAAGAAAAAGCAGCAGTAATTCTAAAGGAAATATCACTGGTCAGCACAGGGCTTCATTTATTCACAGTTTTTGAGTTTTTCACTGTTTACAAAACAGAAGCAGGGCTTTTCATTTTCCAAAGAAGAAAAGAGATTTGTGTGAAAATTAAACTGCCGTCTTTTAGCAGATGCCATGTTAGTTTGATATACCCTGGTCATAAGGACAACAAAATAAATGACTGCATATAAACAGTCCTCACACTGCTAAAAGTCTGCAGAAAAATGTGCGCACACCAAATGATTCAGCACATTTGTTGCCAGCTTTTTTAATGGCTTTACATAATTTAATGAAATTTAAATACAGTGAAATGATAAGCTTTGATACCTAAATGCCGATATCAATATCAAAAAAAAAAAAAAAAAACAGAGCAGCTTTGATTAGCTTTGTTCTAATCAGATTTAGAAATTAGACAAATGGATGTCCCAGAATGCATCCACTTTGTTTTGTGTAGAAAGAATTCCTGAGAGAACTTGTGACTTCAGTATTTCCTTTAACGGAAAATAATAATTAATAATAGATAATGAAGTCTAAGTGGGAGGATGCCTTACACCAAAATAATTTGCTAAAGATTACCATAGCTGAGATGTTTAGGGTTTTAGAACTTTCTCACATCCCACATCATCTTTTTTTTCCACATTTAAGCGAGTCAAGTAATGCAGATCTCATATCAAATGGTGCCAAACAAATTTGTTTCTTTTAAAAAACACTATTTGCATAAGCCCATTTATGTACTTGAGTTTCTTTCCCTGAGGAGCTCTTCAGCTCCATGCTGTGATGCCTTTTTAAGGGGAAACTTGAACGTTAGGCAAACCTGGGGCAGGAAAACACATTTTTACATCCAATTTAAAGCTCTAAATAGCACAAAGCTACAATTCTGATGAAAGTACTTAAAATTGGCAAATGACTCCATGTCTGCTCCTATTTTAGGAAGAGAAGCAATGGCTCTGCCCATCTCAGTACAAGCAAAAGACATTGACAACTTTGAAAAGGTTCTCAGTAAAATCTGTCTCCGGTTTGATGTCACATGCTCCTGGTGACGTTTCCACAGTACATTCCCTATTCAGATGTATCAGCACCTCAGGCAACACATTTTGTAATCTGCCTCTGTAGTGTCCTTCCTCAGAACAGGCTCAAAGTGTTAACCATGCTAACACAACTGTAGCTGCTACTGAAGTGGCTGGGGAATGCACAGAAGCAGAGTATAGCATGCCCAGGCTTCAGCCTGGATTGAGCACTATTTAAACAATTCAATTCACTTTAAGTGCATTTGAATTATCAGTATCAATTTTAGCTAATGAATTTAGGTATTTCCTTTCCTGAGCTTTTCAGGGCACCTCACACATCTGTTCCCATCTTAGCTGCTGAGCTCTTTAGGTATATAGATTGACTACATAGTGCTTTTTTTACAGTTCTAACAGTGATTTTAATATTTTTCTGTACAGGGTCAGTGGTTAACAGGAGTGATCATACAAGCCTTGATCCAGAAAATCACCTAATGTCTATAACTCCAATTTCTTGAGCTGACCATTTAATCTGACAATACCAGGCACATGCTTGAAGTTAAAGACATGTCCCAGTGCTTTGCTATTTATCAGTGAGAAAGTTTAGCACTATGCAAGGAGAAACACAACTTGGTAAAACCGTTATCCCTGCTTTGAGTGAAAAAAACATAATGTTCTCATAATTAAACATTGGAGAATGCATGATTCCACTTACATTAACATTTCCCCTGAAGATATGCTTCAGGACAGGTCTTACTCTGAACTACACTACAAAAAAAATCAAGGCACGGATTTCTTCAGACAGCTATCCATAGTCACTTCTTTTTATACAAAGTACATAGGACCCAGCAGATTCACTTCAATCAAATGTTCTCTTTTAACCTGAAATCCACTAATGTCATGCTTCTGCCTCTCACTTTCAGCAGCAATTTTGTTCCACATTTCATTATGCTAATAAAAGGGAAAACTTGATTAACCAGAAGGTGCGAAAAGAATTTAGACTTACCAAAAAATCACCTCAGCTTTAAGAAAATTGGTACTACAATGAAAACGCTTGAAAAACTCTACCAGAGGCTTAACAAAACAGCACCAGATACAAAACTAGATTTTGACATCTGAAGGAAAATGCTTGTAGCTTACAAAGCATCTAACCATTAAACCATATTTCTCTGCTTGCTACAGTATTAACCCCAAACTCTTCTTGCAAAAAAGCTACTCATATAGAATATACTTATGCAAGGAACATTATATAAGCAGCCAAACAATTATTTTCAGAAATGATTGGTATTTATTAGTAAGGCATGTTTATGTAATTCTCAAAATTAGACACAGATACACTGCACACGAACTTCAAAAAAGATGTCAAATAAAATAGATACTACAGGCTAGAACAGAACATAGGAAATTGCAGTAAAGAATCAAGGAAGTGATAATGGAGTTCCTGAGGAAATGATAGACAGCTTGTCCAACTATGACAAGCACCAAATATCACAATTTCACAGACAACTAGTAACCAGCTTGTTAACTGTTGTATCTTCAGATAAATGGGTAATTTCAAAAAATCTGCAAACAACCTGACACAGCTGTTAATATTTTTTTTGGTTGGTTGGGATTTTTTTTGCCCATCTCCTGCCTTTTTCATCACAGTTATGCATGATGGATTCTGGCTAATAAAGGCAATAATACTTTAATAATCTTATTACTGTGAAAAAAAGTGCAGTTTTAAACTAGACAGTGCCAACTCAACAAGACAGAAAGTGTCTGTAATGTCTATATGCTTTCTAGGAATAGTCAACTCAGATTTCAAGCCACTATCTTAACAGAGGAATACAAAGTATAAGCGGCAGTATGAGGTTCATCCTTTATAATTGTACTGGTGTGTCACAACCCTGTTTTTTAAATATTCACCTCTTACAATGAGCAGATCACTGTTCTCTGCACTTATCACTGTGTGGTCATTGTACTGACCATGTTGATAAAAACAGAAACAGAGAGACAGAGACCAACAGGTAGATTCACATAGGTCACTGTGAACAGATTTGGTCAACCTCAGCTAAAGAATTTTCTGTCTAATAAATCTACATTTCCATCCTTATCCCATCAATAGGACATGTCTGTGGAAGATATTTAGTTAGATTTTGCATACTCGCTTTGTGTAAATAGATTCAAATGGAGAGAAACATGCTATAGAATCACAGAATCATAGAATCACAGAATATCTGAGTTGGAAGGGACCAACAACGATCATCGAGTCCAACTCCTGGGTCCCCAAAGGACCACCCAAAAAATCAGACCATATGTCTGAAAGTGTTTTCCAAACATTTGAATTCTGGTAGACTCAGTGCTGTGACCACTTCCCTGGGGAGCCTGTTCCTATGATGCAGAGCTCAGAGAAACTAGTATAATTTTAAAAGTGAAGCTGGTTATACCCTTTTGTAGTTGTCTTAACACTTACCGGCTTTAGAGAAAATACAAGAAAGCAAAAAACAGAGCACGAGTTCGGTACAGAGCTCCAAAAGTCGTATCCAGTCACTGGTGGCTCTGGGAACAAGAGTCCAGCAGCAGCCTCTACCTTGCACTGCCCACAACACAAGGACCCAGAACTCAGTGAGGAGGAGGAGACAACCAAGTGCAGAAGCCAACCTCCAGCTAAAGTAAAATTAAGAGATTAAAACCAGATAAACACTTTGACTCCTCACACCTAGATGCAGCCTAGAAAATTCACCAGTTTTCACTAACTGTAGGGGCTGTTAGCTCACTGGGATGTCCTTTTTTTTTTTTTTTTTTTTTTAAGGATTTAAAGTTGCTCAGGGTGATTTAAGATTATTATTGTTGTTTTCTCTTTTCCCCTGCCTGAAAACTTCACCATTTTGTGAGACAGTATACATTCAGAGAAATTACAAGGAATCTATTTTGTTTGCTTTTGGGTTTTCTGTCTAAAGCATATAAAACCCCATGAAAAGAGGTTATCACTTTCTCTCCCTAACATACGGCTTTTAAAGTGATTACAGACAGAGAAATTGTCTATGAAAAAATGTAGACAATTGTATACTTTGAGGTAAAGATAGCATATACTATTAAGTTATTGTACTTTAAAAGCATCACTCTAATTACCTGTTTCTGGAGAGTTGTGCCAGTGCCAGCTGGAAAAAGCACTCTTATCGAGCCATCAGCTACAAAGAAGGAAAACAAAGTGCAAGAATTATTGAGCTTTTGGAGTTTGGAGTGATTGAGACCTAGTTAAAAGAAACATATGCTTCTTTGATTACATAGCAGCATCTACTCTAGAAGTAAAAACAGCAGTACAGAATATGTTAATTTTATAACAATACTTAAATAAAGATACAAGATATCTAGCAACATAATATTAAACGTTATGGAACAGTGAAATTGTGTGAATAAAATTCGCACTTACACCACCTCAATTTCTAGTCCGATGAGTGGATACTGTGTACTCCAAATAAGAATATACTGACTATAATACAAGCCTTCAAACAATATACTGAAAAATTAAATACCTCTCTGCATCCTGCTTGGTTTGGGGGGTTTTGATGTCATACAACAACATCCTGTGCCTTCTAGAATTATGTATATTGAACTCAATTTGCAAAATAAAGTCACGTTATAGCTAAGAAAGTAAGGGCTTTAGTATATAAGCAGCAAGAAAGTCCCATGCAGCAAATTACAGAAAACTTGAAGTGGGTTTTAGATTACATATTAACATTAGTAACTTTAGTAAGAGTATATATCCAAGTGAACAATCCACAAAATTTTGCTTAATTTCTTAGCCAGTTCAGGTCAAGGGTGTCTGGGATCACATTTAACCCATGCAAGGAGCACGCAGAAACCCAGAACACCACTGCACTGGTATATTCTACTTGTAGAGTACCAAAACACAGGTTCATGTCTTGAAAGCAGCATAGCTTCAGCAGGGCTATAAAATTTCTGACAAGTGCTAATACACCAGTACAGATACAAGTCAGCCCAGGGTATCTCAGTCCCCATGCTCCACTTGGATCAGTCAGAAAGGTTAGCTGGAAATCTACAGTACTGCTACCAAACTGCCATCACACCAAGGACACTATGGAGTTCACAAAGTATCTAAGGTCCCTTAATTAATTTGCATCTATTACTGTCAGCCTTTTAAAGAACCAGCATGTTCAAATAAATGTTTCCTACCTCTCATGTGCCCTAGTAATTAAGCAATTAAGTGCTATGAGAATATCTCCAACTTTATTTTTCCTGTGCCTTTGAGTTTTGCAGTAAACTAAAAATATGTTAAAACAATAAAACAAAACAAACAAAGGAATACAACGCTCAAGCCTGCTGTTGCGTTTGCTACATTGTGGGAATACATCTCATTTCTCATCTCAACTCGCATTAACTGGGGAAGGCCCAAGCTCCCCACTTCACTTAAGGCTGCGCCTTAAGCATTCCTCCATGCAACAGGCAGGGTTTTACAAATCCTATTTCTACATCCATTTTGTACAGCAGACAAGTTATATCCTAGAAATTCTATATCCTGAGCATGAAGATGCATTACAGTTGAAATCCTACTTTAAGTTGTTAGCCCTTCTTGCACGTGGTGGGCAAGTCAGATATGGCAACACACAGATGACAGCTGCATCATCACTGACACCAGACCTTTACACTGCCAGACCAGCCAAAAGTATCAATCCAATCTGGGTTTGGCAAAGACATAAAAAATTGCCTTCATGGTAAGGCTGCTATACCCCATGATTTTAGTTCATTGAAGTTTCATGCTTTCTTTTGTCATTTACCAAAATAATGAGGATACCTGACACACCACAAAAACAGAACAGCATGGCAAAAATGATAGCAGATCCATTGTAAAGACTTCAGTACCTAGTTAGCTTATGTAAGTATTTTTCACATACGTGAACCAGCACAGTAAACTCATCAGCTTTTCAGCATTTTGCCTCATACATTCATGGGTTTTCTGATGTGATCGATCAGAGAAGCCTTTAAGCCCAATGCACTTCATGGTCAGACTGCAACCTAACCATTGCCATTTTAACTCCTTGGATCCAGGCCTAATTGTTTGGCTGGAAGGGGCATTAATAAACAAAGAATCTTGTAATTGCAAGAGGCATAAGGTTTTGCTATGCCTAACTTAGAAAACCTGCTCTCCTAGCAGATCCTCAAAGCTCCTTTTATTATCATTACATACATGCACGGTAATTTTTATAATTCTGCTAATTAGTCAGTATGGATAAAACTGTGGCCAACCTCCAGTTTCCCAGCATTTTTCCAATTATAAGCTCTTAGAAACTCCAGAAAAAAGACTCAACAACTCTTAGTAAAATTCGTTCCTATTTGGATTTGATCCAAGACATCCTACACAATTCCATTAAAGCACAGCAAACAAGGCTAAGCATTAATGCATAACTGAAGAAGGCTTTATGCTGTCAACATGAATCAGACTCAGGCTGGCTCCATTCCAGAATTATGCTTTTAAAAGCTTATTTAGTAACAAATTACACAGAAGATAAACAAGCAATTAACCAATCTCCCAAGAAGCTAACAATCAAAATACTCTGTGCTGAAGTATTAAACATATCAGGTTGTTGCCCTCATCTATCATTTGGTTTGGCAGTATCTATGCTACTATGCTATGTGACTTTCAGCCACAGCAAGGTCATAGTTAATTGACATAAGTGCATTCTACCATTTCTTAATTATAAATTCCATGTTTTAACTACACAGCAATATGCTGAAAGTTAGATGGAATACAGATCAAGGAATGAAAATGTACAGACTCCAGATGTACGCTGTGATTTCCACAGTACTCAGAAAGTGGATTTACAGCTGTGTGGTATGAATGACTTCCAATAGCACTACCTATATCTGTCCCTTCATAGTGATGCTAGTTCTCCTTATTTCAAAATTTATATGGGGACAAATCCTAATCATTTTATTCACATAGCTCGTTAAAATCAAATAAGAGACAATGCAACTGTGAGTTCAGTTACATCTCTGCACACTGTATTGAGTTATACCCTGTATGCTTTCATTAGATCAGACAGATAGCTTGGAGCTTAGTTTCTTTTTTCTGCTGAAGTTTAGGAATGAAACAGATAGAGTTTAAGACAATCACTTCTGAGTATGCCCAGGAACAGGGCTATAAATCCAAGGTCATTCAGAAAATCTGAAGCAATTATTCAAAGTCCTTACTTTGTATGCTTCTAAGGTTAGCAAGGATCCAATTAGGAATGGTAATTATAGAAAAGAGTCAGAATAAGTGGCATAACTCTGGATTTATGCCTCTGCAAGCCCACATAAGAAAGATTTCACTACTTTGGAATCAGCCGTTTCAGGTTAAGATTACCAGGTAACTGCCTGGTCAGAAAACATACCTGTCACATACCGTTTGGGAGGTGATGTATTACACATCTATGACTTCCCTTACAAAGGATCATCTAGTTTAGATCCCATCAAGGCATTTTGTACTTCTGCCTCCTTCTACTAGACATCTCACTTCCTGTTTTCCACAGCTCTATTATGATTGAATAAAACCTTTTTCAAAAATCCCTCGCATCTCATTTCCACATGTGAGCTTGTTTTCTCCTCCTGTTTCAAAGTCAAATGGTAGTGAGTTATCTGAATTATTATGATATGCATTTGCCTACTTCCTTGATCAAGCTGTTTTTCACAGGTGCATGCTATTATAGCTCTCAATTGTCAACTTATTAACACATTTCTAAAGAAACTAAAAACACCTTCCCCCCATCCACTCTCTTCTACATCCTTCCCCCCCAAGCGGCACAGAGGAATTGGGAATGGGGGCTGTGGTCAGTTCCTAACACTTTGTCTCCACCGCTCCTTCACGGTCACTCTCTGCCCCTGCTCCACATGGGGTCCCTCCCATGGGATGCCGTCCTTCCCAAACTGATCCTGCGTGGGTTTCTCACAGGCAGCAGCTCTTCAAGAACTGATCCAACATAGCTCCGTACCATGGGGTCCATCCATCAGAAGCAAACTGCTCCAGCATGGGTCTCCCACGGGCAACAGCTCCCCCCAGACCCCCTGCTCCCACATGGGCTCCTCTCCATGGGCTGCAGCTCCGGCCCGGGGCCTGCTCCTCCGGGGTCTCTCCATGGGCCACAGCCTCCTCCAGGCCACATCCACCTGCTCCACCGGGGGCTCCTCCACAGGCTGCAGCGTGGAGATCTGCTCCATGTGGGACCCATGGGCTGCAGGGGGACAGCCTGCTCCACCAGGGGCCTCTCCACCGGCTGCAGGGGAACTGCTGCTGTGTGCCTGGAGCACCTCCTGCCCTCCTTCTGCACTGACCTTTGGGTCTGCAGGGCTGTTCTCACTCCTCGCTCTCCTAGCTGCTGTTGCACAGCAGGTTTTTCCCCTTTTTAAATCCGCTCTCACAGAAGTACAAAGAACATTCCTTATTGGCTCAGCTCTGGGCAGTGGCGGGTCGCTTTTGGAGCCAGCTGAAACTGGCCCTTATCTAACATAGGGCAGTTTCTGGTCTCTTCTCACAGAGGCCACCCCTGCAGCCCCCCGCTACCAAAACCCTGCCTCATAAACCTAATACAGCTGGGAAGGTGATGATCAGGCAGGAACAATAGTACTTCTTAGCCATAATCATTGGAAAAAGGACCATCCTGCTGTGTGCAAATACTCAGCTCTAACAAGACACTAGAAACAAATGTTGATCAGGGTGATCTATTTAAGTTGTCAAGTTTGACAGTAAATATAGACTCCTAAGTTGCATGCTGACAACTGATACCGTTGGGCTGTCTCAGGGACAACCCTCTGCTAAACAGTGCTAGTATAAAATAATACAAATGCTGCCACACAATAAACGATGTGGTGCAGGTCACAACTTTCTCATGTTCAAAACTCAGAAGCAGGAGAAGTGCTGAAGAGGGGTTTTGTAAGGGTATTTCAAGAGTCTGCAAAATAGGCCACTATTGGGGTTCCCCCTTGCTCCATTTTAGGGCCAGTTCTCTTCAATGGTTTCATAAATGTCTTGGATGCAGGACTCAAAGGTATATTAACTAAGTTTGCAGACAACACTAAATTAGGAGGACTGTTGACTCCCTTGAGTGTAGAGATGCCTTGCAGATCCTGATAGAGTAGAGGGCTGGACAATCACCAACTGCATGAACTTTAACAAAAGCAAATGCTGGATTCTGCACCTGGGATGGATAACCCTGGATATAAGTACAGACTGGAGGACGAGAGGCTAGAGAGCAGCTCTGTGGAAAGGGATCTGGGGGTTCTGATCAACAGCAAGTTGAATATGAGCCAGCAGTGTGCCCTGACAGCCAGGACAGACAACCATATCCTGGGTGCATCAAGCACAGCGTTGCTAGCCGGTCAAGGGAAGTGATTGTCCTGCTCTGCTCTGTGCTGGTGTGGTCTCACCTCAAGTACTGTCTGCAGTTTGGGGTGCTGCCTTATAAGAAGGACGTAAAACTACTAGAGAGCATCCAAAGGAGGACTACAAAGATGGTGAAGACTCTGGAGAAGACATATGGGGAGAGAGACAGAGGTCCCTGGGTTTGTTCAGCCCAGAGCAGAGCAGGCTGAGGGGAGGCCTCATGGCAGCCTGCAGCTCCCTCATGAGGGGAGCGGAGGGGCAGGCGCTGAGCTCTGCTCTCTGGGGACAGCGACAGGACCCTAGGGAACGGCACGGAGCTGGGACAGGGGAGGGTCAGGCTGGGTGTTAGGGAAAGGTTCTGCACCCAGAGGGTGCTCGGGCCCTGGGACAGGCTCCCCAGGGCAGTGGTCAAAGCACTGAGCCTGATGGAGTTCAAGAAGTGTTTGGACAGTGCTCTTAGACACATGGTCTGATTTTTAGGTAGTCCTGTGTGGAGCCAGGAATTGGACTCAGTCATCCTTGTGTGTCCCTTCTAACTGGAGATATGCTATGATTCTAGGTGTTAGATTTGACCACAGCTGGCAGAGTGAGTCACTTGCACTTTATCCATTTATGTTACTATTTTTAACATCGCCCTATTCTTTCCCATCTGTAAAATCCTTAGAAGGCAAACAGTAGCACCATGAACACACTGCAGTTATTAGGAATAGTCCAACTATTCAGCTTATATACTGGAATGGCTGGGGTTGAAGGGACTGTTCACTCAGGTGGGATGATTTCATCTCCCTGTTCAGCCAGACTTTACACATGCCCTAGGCCAACACAGTCATTCTGAAAGTGGGACTACATCCATCTGCAAAGTCAGACTAGTAATACTTCTGTGGGGGTATTACAACCTTAATAGTCTAATCAATATGCAGAACAAGTCAAATCAAGGTTATCATACCTTAAAAGGAAGGCACTGCATGTATTCATTCATACATACCCAAATGAGTGGCAGTACAATTGGTTCAGTATATAGCTGTGTCTTTTCCCCTTGTTTTCCTTGCACTTCCCATATCATTCCCTGACATGCACAAAATTAGAGCAGCAGCCTAAGTGCTGAAGATGCAAGGGAACATCCCTGAGAAGCTGAAGAGCTACAACACAGCAACTCTGTGGCAGTCATTCACAGACCTGTCATACTTTCTCTTCTCCATCTCTTCTGCCAAGTAACAGTGGAAGCACAATTAGGCCAATCTTTGGATGTGCCCTTGTCATGACCACTTGGAGCCAACACATAGGAAGTGTTTTTGTTCTCTCCCTACTAAGTATTACTGAGTTCTCTACAAAAAAAATGCATCATGCCTGAATGTCAGAATTCAATGGGATAACACTAGCAAGAACAATGGAAACTTTGAAACTTTACACGAACATTTTCTGCATACTAATATCAGCCTTAGCAACAGTAAGGAAGCAATTTTTACATGGTAACGAACTGTTCCTCTGATACACAGCACAAAGCTCTCTCCTTCAAAATCAGGCAAGTAAGTCGTCTTCATCTCATTAACCTTTTCCTCAGGAAAATGTACACCATAGTCTATAACTGAATAACTAAAAAATTCTGAATTCAGGCTGCTATTACATTTCATTCCTTACTTCATAACCCAGCACAGCACTACAGTGCCTTATGCAAATCTGTTTCTCTTCCTTTCTCTTCTCTTAAGTAAAGTGGCAAAGAACACTTGGCCAAGTTTCCATGTATAAAATGAGACTTCCTGAACGTACCCACAAGTAGTAGTTGTGTACCAACTTCCCATTCTCAGGACAGAAGGACACAGTCTGCGGGAAAGCATGGCTAACCAGGATCACTGAATCCTAAACTATAGATATGGCTTGCATTCACATATTGCAGTGGCATAAATAAGTGTTCTAACATCAGTCTAACTTCTATTAATAGGAGGCTGTATTTGTCATTACCAGGTACATAACAGAATAACATCATGTATTCTTGCAGAACAGTTTCAAAGATGAAAAGCCTGCTCCTGCGTCCTTGTAGCTGTATATCATTAGATTCTGCTATACAGTGGTCATATTTCCACAGGTCCCAAATTGGAGTGATAGAAATTTCTCGAAAATGTGTCAAAACATTTTTTCTTAATGCTTTTTCGTGCATCTGTTTAGCCATCTTTCAAACAGCTCTACCACATTCCACTTTACAAACAGAATTAAGATATAGACCAGATCCTGCAACTCTTACTTGTTCGTATAATCCCTCAAACTATCACAGTATAGAAACTAATGAGCTTCTAATAGAAAAAAAAATGTATATTTATATAATAAGCACATGTAAACAATACAGGTTTATCTATATAATATTTGTACTGAATTCTATACACACTTGTCAATATCAAGACCTGAATCCTTACATCTGACTTTATTTCATTGTAAAAAGCTTCTGTGTATTTTACATATCAATTATCCTGATACTTAATCTCCTCTAAAGACAGAGGAGTTCACTATGTTTCTGTGTTTAGTTTTACAGGAGAAAAGTAGTCAATATAATTACCCCTTTTCCTGTTAGCAGTTAACACAATTCCATGTTGTGAGAATATAGCCACCTTTAACAGAGCTCTTACCACAACAGTTGTGTGAAATTGCCTTTTGTTGATTAAGGAAGGGACCAAATACAGTGCACATTCAGAGTCAACGCTTGCATTTGTTTCACTGACATAATTAACTCATTCCGAACTTTATTTCAAAAAAAAAAAAATCTGAAAAATAATTTCTAAAGTTTTGGATATTACTTTCACCGAGATAGGAATCTTACAAAAATAAGTTTATATGCAGAAGGCTTAGATAAGCAAGCCTGTATAAAACCACTACAAAGCAACCAGTTTGTAGGAGAGAAATATCAGTCTGTCCCAGAACACAGGAACAGAGTGGTATATTAACTTGTTGGGGTTTTTCTGCCAATTGCATACAAAATCTATAAAATTATCATGTCACTGCACACAAGTATGTATGTATATGGAAATGACATTACTTCTTAAAAAAAATCAGAATTTTGCTTTCAGATATGACTATGCAAATGGTTGTATAGTTTAGAGGTCACATCACAAGAGCTTGGCTAAGCAGCAATAGCTTGACTATTACTACCTTTTAACAGGCAAGCAGATAAGCAGAGTTTTTCATCTTCTACTAATTTACTGTAGCAAGTACTTTCATTTTCCTGCTCTGCTTCACCATTATGCTTAGAAGTTGCTCTCAGTTGCTAACGATTTACAAAAAAATACTAAAATATATTGTTTATACTTTTGAATTTCCCATACTACCAAACAACATATTTCTAGAATATATGGTGCAAAAAGAAACAAATAATGCTGACAAATTCTTCCTGAATTCCAGAACATTAAAATGAGATTTTAGGCAGTGTCCTTCTATTGTAAGAAAATGTAGAAAATAAATCATGAAACCTTTTAAAATATTTAAGCTTACGTTGTGTATTGCATGTTTGGCTTTCATTATCCATGGATTTTCAGAACTTCTAGGAATCTATAGAGAAAACACTTAAGTGGCAAACCAATTTCTGCGGAAAGGGCTCTTTCCTTGGTATACAAGAATAAGCTGTTATTTCTGATAAGAGATAGTCCGATCCACCATACCTCGTAACAGGCAAAGCCAAGCCTTTCCCTTTCTCCTCTCACCCAGAAGTTAAAAATACTTCAATCTTAAAGCTGGGAAGACATTTACTTTGTTCTCTTGCTCCCAACAGCATCTTCTCTCCTAGATTCCCCATGATACTCACATCCTTATGTGTTGCCCCTTAGGTGCCATTGCCTATTTTCTTCCTCTTTCTCTCTTTATCACCACAGTTCCTAGACTCTGACACCCCATAGGTGTCATAGGTTTTACAGGAAACTTCTAAGGATGTGGGGAGGAAACCATGTGATATTCTGTCCCTGCTCTCTCTATCGTATAACCACTACCCCCTTATCTTTTTTGTCTGGCTGATGGGAACACTCCTGTGCAATTCCCAGATTCTCCTGCACTAGTATCTCACCCATCAATAGGAAAAAGTAATTTCAAGCACAGGTTGCAGCATGAGTGAGGTCATTGTTTAATAGGGATATTTTTCTTCATTTTAGTGACATCACCAAAGACCAAAATTTAAGGACTGCCAAATGCCTACTGATTTTGAGACTTAGTTTTCTTTCCTTTCGCACTCACACACTTGCATTTTTTTCATAGGTGGAAACACCAGTCTTTGTAATAGACTTCTGTGGGTGATGGGAGACAGTATCTATTGACTTAACTAAAACCAAAAAAAAAAAAAAAAAAAAGTTTATATATGTATAGATCGATAAAAAGCAGCTACACTGCAATTAGCAGAAAAAATGTAGATACTCCTTATGGCAGTAAAAACATTGCTTGCTTGGTCCAACACCTTAAATCAGAAGTAGAATTTCCACTTTCAGTGAGGTATTTGTTAGAATTAACATCAAGTGAAACCACCCTGCTGAGAATATGGTTGAAGAAACACCACCTGCTCAGCACCTTTCATCCTAAGAAAGGCCAACTATGTAATGCCATCAACAGAAAACAAAGTGTAATGCCTAGACTAAAACACTCACCACTGTTGGACAATTCTCTTTGGATAGGAAGAGGATCAAGCATTTAACTACACATAGAAACTTTTCTGCTCTGCTTGAGTTAAAGAGTAATTCAGCAAAGAACAACCTAGCAAAACAGCAATGTAACTCCCCCGCCCAAAAAAAAAAATAAATATAAGGACTGACACTTTATTTTCAGCCTGTTTTCAATAGACTCTGAAATGTTCTGAAGTATTACAAATACTGTTTTCTTGGTTGTCCTGGTTTCAGCTAGGACAGAGTTAATTTTCCTCCTAGTAGCTGGCAGGGTGCTATGTTTTGGATTAGGATGAGAAGAGCGCTGATAACATGCTGATGTTTTAATTGTTGTAGAGCAGTGCTTACACCAAGCCAAGGACTTTTCAGCCTCTCTCTGTCCTGCTAGCGAGCAGGCTAGGGATGCAGCAGGAGCTGGGAGGAGACAGACCCAGGACAGCTGACCCAAACTGGCCAAAGGGGTATTCCATACCATCTGACGTCATGCTGAACAATATACAGGGGTGGCTAGCCGGGGTGGAGGGGGGGCCGGCTGCTCGGGGATAGGCTGGGCATCGGTCAACGGGTGGTGAGCAATTGCATTGTGCATCACTTATTTCGTACACATTATTATTATTAATACTATTATTATTATTAATAATAATACTATTATTATTATTATTATTATTATTATTATTATTATTATTATTATTATTATTTTCCTGTCTTAATAAACTGTCTTTATCTCAACTCACAGGCTTCACTTTCCCGTTTCTCTCCCCCATCCCAGAGAGGGAGGGGGGAGGGTGAGCGAACGGCTGTGTGGTGTTTAGCTGCCAGCCGGGCTAAACCACAACATTGGTTGAAAATGAAGTTTTCTGAACTTCTTACCGTCTCATCACCTATTTCTATGAAAAAGAACTAAATGTTTCGTATATCGTTGCTCAAAGACAGGTGCCTATTTCCATAGTTAAAATTGTGAAATTCAATAAAGAAATGGTCTAAATCCCATGAAAAGTAGTTTGTTTGTTTCAATCTAGTAACCTAGCAATTGGACAACAGTGTCTTCCCATCTCAGTCTAGAACTCTAAATATGAAGACCCAATTTGCAGAATCATTAAAAATCTGCAACTGTCATGGAAGTAAAACTCAGGATCTCTAGAAAAAAAAGAGAAAAAAGCCCGCTTACAGTAAGTTATCAGACTTGGGTCCCTCTCCCTTTAAGGTGAGCCTAACATATCACTCATCTTTAAAATAACGTAAGTTTGGAAAAGCGGAGGAAAAAAAAAAAAAAGATCCACAGTTCCTTTCCTCATGACAACTTTTGAAATAATGTTTTGTATTTGAGCAGAAAAGATGGTCTTATGCACTCATAAGATGACTTTTTGACTCCTGCATTACCAATACTATCAATACAGAGCTCTTATCTGGTAGCATCAGCCCAAGAAGAAACCAGGTTTTAATTTTTCTCTTGGTATATTCCTGAAGATTTGTCAGAAGATTATGCCTTTTCCATATAACTTGCATTATATACAGATAACACTATTTAAATTAAAAAATAAAAATACTACCCTCCAGCAAACCCTTAAGACCTGTCTCTCTCAAAATTATGATAGATCTGTTAGGATATTCTGAATCACTTCATTTAATGTAATCCCTGCTTTTGCATGCATATCGAGGCATGCTTCTCAGCCAGAGATGCAATGGACAGTCACTTGCTACTGCTACGTCATGTTCCTTTGCTAAATTATAACAGAATAATCAGTATAGAACTGCTGCCATTAAGATAGGAAAGTTATTATATAGGAGCTCAGCTTCCTAGAAAGTTGTCTAGAAGCATTTTGCTGGTTTAATTGGAGTAAGCATCATCATCCTTCTAGAGGTGTATTAACTCAGAAAAATAACTAGCCAGAACACCCCCATCAATTGTAACCCAAAATGACAAATAAAGCCCTGTTTAAAAGTAGTGGACTTTATTTCACAACTAGTTACCATCTGACCTGACAGTAAATTCACACAAAGATTGTTCAAGTCATCTACTTGACTTCCTGCAACTATTACAACAATCATTGCAACAGAAAACAGTTCTGAAAAATAATTAAAGAGAACACACAAACACAGATATGAGAACCTTATTAAAAAGCTATTGTAAAAAATTTTATTCCAAGGTTTCCCTACAAAGCAGAATATCAATCTGCTTTTCTCAGTCTGGAGCTAAAAAATCTGCTGCAGTCACACAATCATTCTCTGTTTTACTATGTTTGGCATCACACCATTGGATTCTTTGAAGAACCGATTCTTTGGAGATCCCACTACAGGCACAGAATCACCAGTACAAATTAAACACTAAGGATTTTATTGTTCAGTTTAATGAAAACCCTAAGTATTAAAAATATAAAATTTAAGCCTAATTATGCGCTTGTGTGTGTCATGGATTAAATAATACAGACAAAATTCTGGATATGGCCAAAACAGCCATATCAGAGCTACTGGAGACAAGACTCCGGATATTGTATTTATATCACACAGAACTAGTTTTAGCAACTCAGTTTCGTGCAAACACATCCAGCTGAAAAACCCACCATTGAAACCATGCCAGAAATTGACAGGGCTAAAGAGATAAGCAGAATTACGAGCTCTAATAGGAAGCCAATGAGGTAGGCAGGCTCTAATGTGTTCCATTTGTTAGAGGTTTGTTCTGCTGCAGATGCTGAGCTACGTCTGCTTGCAAGTCAAGCAAACTGCAGAGGTGATAAGGTATATTCTCAAAATCTACCGATTAGTGATTTCATATTTGAAGGTAATGCTGCATGCCAGCTTGGCTCTACATTATTTTTCTTATTAATGATATTGACAAGAAAAACTTCTCATAGCTGTGCAACTTCAGAGGCAGTTTTCTGAACTTTCATTTTAGTGATGGTTTATGATCATGGCCAATTCAAAGGATGCAGTTCATTATGGAAGAAGCCAGCCACTGCTAAAAATGGTAACAGCTCATGCCTGAGTACAAATACTAACTTAAAAAGGAACAAACTTCATGAAGAGCTTTGTAATCTGAACCCAAACATTGACTGATGGTGTCCATCTCATTGTTTTCAGTCTCATCAGAGTGTAGTCTGTACAGCCTGGAACATCTGCATTATTGTATAATGACACTGGAGGTGCCTTTTCATAAAGATGGGGCTATACACGGATAGTGAAAAGAGGATTAATAGCAGCAAGGAATCAAGAGTCTTTTAAAGAATCAAATAAAGATTTATTTATTTTTAAATAAAATCAGTCTCAGCCCTAGCCAAGTTTAAAAGCAAAAAGATATAGTCCAAAGTAACAATGCTTTAAAAATCTGAGTATCATCTTAGCACTGCTGTTATCTTTCTACATCCAATTTATTAAATGTTTACACAAAAGCTGTAAGAAATATTTTTGCTTTATAATTTAATTCCAAAAACTTTTTAAAAGGCTTGTAGAGAAAATCCTGTAACACACAAAGTTAATGCTACACTATTAAACAAAACAGGCCACAGACTCCTCTTGCCTTAGGAACCAAGCAGCACAGCACAGCTCTGTTCACACTCACGTGTCTGCAGTGTCTTCCTCTGCTCAAAATATCCCCGATAGCCACATCCCAGCTTCCCACTGGGAACAAATCCCTCATGGTCTCAGGAGAACTATGCCCAGCCGACAGCTGAGAGAGGGCTCATCAGCAGGAACCAAAGCACATGTTGCTGAACAGTGTAAATGCTAGTACTCAAAGGCTGTGTCTTGGACTCTTCTTATTAGCGAAGGCATAATTAAAGATTTTTTGCATCACCCAGTATTAATGCAATACTAATATGTCCCAATCACTCACAATCAATGCAATGAGTCTAGACTAACATCCATTACCAGCTTATCCATCTGTTTATTTTCTTGAAAATACTTGATTTTTTTTTTAAATGTTACACTTTACTAGTTCTATTGGATGTTTTTTTAGCACAGCAAATATCCAGATGATGATATATTTTATTTTCATGTGCTTGTTTCATGGAGGGTCTTTTAATCTTTTTCAGGATTTAAGCAGTCATTCTACATTATCCTCTCCAATTCGATTTTTTTAATCCTTGATTAGCATGGAACAATCTCTCCATAAGTGAAAATAAATTCAATCAAAATGAAGAGTTCCTTCAGTGGGAGAGATTTTAATAGTGTTCAGGGAACTCAGACAATTGGCATTGCATTATTTCCTGGCAGTCTCTTGCAGTAAGCCTAGAACACTGCCATAGGGAAAGTGTTCACATATTTCTGGGATTAACTGGAGGTGGGAGAGAAAGGAACAAGGGGAGCAGCAGCAAACCAGAACATGCCAAATTCTTTGTAATAGAAAAAAATTGGTCAACAACATGCTATTGCTATCCTTTGTTAAGATGACTTCACTGTGGTATTGCTAAGTATTCCCATCTAAAACGGAAAAATAAAATAACATTAAACCAGTGATGGACAAGCTAATTTTATTTTATTTTTTTCCTCCATGAAGAGCAGCCATTTGAAAATACTAAGCAGCACTGACAGCATTAATTTTAGTGTGTCACAACAAGGTCAATATGTTACTAACTTTACAATTCTTTAGGTAATAGATGAGATATGTTGAAGCAACTTTTGGTTCATTTGGTATTAGCCTCATTATGGCTTTAGCTGGCACATGGGATCAATATTTCTGAACATTACATTATTCCCAAATAGTCAGAAGGACATATTGTTTATTTGGCTGCCTAGTGCTTTCTGACACAGGAGCCTATCAATTATATTATGGTATGAAAACCATTGCCAACTAAAAGGACTCCTAACAGCTCCTGTGGTGTGGTTGCTTCAGAGTTGATTATTCAAGAGCAATCAAAATGTTAAACCTAGCAAATAATATTTAATGTGGGGCTGGTTACTATTGCCATCTTTTTTTCAGCTTTGCAAGTCTACTTGCCATTGACTTTAAATATTTATTTTTATGGGGTATTGCAGGATTCCCTAGAATCTACTTGATTTCTGTTGCCAACAGTTAAAGCCTTTGGCAGAAATTATCCATTTAAGCAAATACAGCAGCTAGGCAGGAGATGGAATTACATTACTTTCTTACAGCTAGTTATGTTCTTGCCCAGTGTGTCCATTATTGTCCAGAAGCTTTTATAAGCACCATTACCCTAGACCCTTTAGAAACTGTCTGAATTGCAAGGTTAAATCTCTCAGCTGCACTAAATCTCATTTCAAACAACCTCATTGTTATTACATATGCATCACTATTACAGACACTCATTGTGCATCTATAGTTAAAGCTGAGTTGTGGTTCCATAACAAATATCAGCAGCAGAAATTTGATTTGCATTCAGAAACGTCTCCCTTCATCTCTCCATTTAGGTTTGTAATAGACTTTTTTTTTCCTTCTTAATGAATCATTTTAAACAAAGAAAAACTTTCCTGAGTTTAGAATTTATTTTAACTATAGTACGAGAACCTGAAGAAGCCAATGGATGCCACAATAATTTAATGCATAAAGAATCACAGAATCATAGAACCATCTAGGTTGGAAAAGAGCTTCAAGGTCATCATGTCCAACCATCAACCTGATCTACCGAGTCCCATTACCAAACCATGCCCCTTAGTGCCACATTCACACTTCTCTTAAATAATTCCAGGGATGTGGACTCCACACTTCCCTTGGCAATCCATTCCAATAATACCCAAACTAAACCTGCCCTGGCACAACTTGAGACCATTGCCTTGTGTCCTATCACTTGTCACCTGAGAAAAGAGACTGACACCCTCCTTGCTGCAACTTCCTTTCAGTTAGTTGTAGAGAGCAACGAGGTCTCCCCTCAGCCTCCTTTTCTCAAGATTAACCCACCCCAATTCCCTCAGCCACTCCTCATAACTTTTGTTGTTTATATACACACACAGATCACACACGTCCTTGCATTTTCTATTTTGAAAATGGAACAGAGAAGTTTCAAGTATATCTTACCAGCTGAATGATTCCGTTACTAATAAATTGACTGCAGTATTAAACCTTGCTAGGTTGGCACTACTGAACTGCTGTTCAGGGAAACCTCTTGGGGAGCAAAAACCATTCTGTGGGATAGCAAAGACAAACGACCTTTAAAGGTTAAATAACAACATTCTCCAGTGTAGCTGTATTCCTTGCTGGTACAAAGCAAACTTCTGTTCATATCAAACTTCCCACGAATAGCTGTAAATGGATGTTTTCTGAATAAAAGAATTCATTTTTTGAGCTACAGAGTATCACCACAACCACAGTGGAGATTTTGGCTACAAAGCCCCCCTGTGTGTCAACTCCCAAAGTGGACAGTCTTTCCATTTGTAAATCAAGTCTACAAACGAGAAAGCTACCTCTTCTTTTGGTCCACAATCAGTTTTCCTCTCTCTCTCTCTCTTTTTTTTTTTTTTTTTTTTTTTTTTTAATGACACAGCAAGACATTTAACACAGTGAATTCCTCAGGGTAGGTAATCACACACACAGGTACAAATGGCATCTACAAGACCTTTCCCTTTCAGCCACAGCCACTGATGCTACAAGCAAAGATTTGCATCAGGTTAGGCAGAATCCCTAGGAGCTTTTAGGTCTTTCTGCAGCTACCCCATGGGGGCTGGAAGGGCTCACTGCTTTCCTTACAAAGGGTGTTAAACATGAAGATAAGTAGCATAGTCAGGATGAAAAGAAGAATAGACAGAATAAGTTTACTACAGAGGTATCATGACATAGCCTGCATGAATAGTCCTGAGAAAAGGCAAACATTTAGACAACCTGGAAAATGCAAAGTGTACACAGCACATAAAAATCCAAGGCATCTTTGTCAGGTACAATCTGAGATGACAGAGCCATGAAGATGGAATCAAAGAGAAATGAAATTTTTTAAGAGACACTATTCAGAACAAAAGTGAAGAAATTCTTCTCTTGCTACTGTGAAAACCAATAATTACACAAGGAAGGCCAGCTTAGGGGAAGGAGAATCAAATAATTTGTTCCCGTGAATCAATGTGGTTAGTTTGATTTCAGCAACAAAATGAACTTTAAATACAGAGATAAAAAGACTTTTGCACATACTGCAACAGTTTGGCCTAGTTATCTGCTGAGTAATGTGTATAGATGAAGTATGAAAGAATATTTCCACTACTTTAAAATGAAGTCTTTCTAAGGAAATCTCTCGCTTAAATCAGACTGGAAGTTTCAAGGCTTGCCTTAATAAAGAATTTTGGTGCAAGTGTGAAAATTTGAAAAACACCTGTTGCATTTAAATAGAGAGAACAATCTGCATTTAAATGCATTATTGGGCATTCAAAAACTAACAAGCAAAGAAACAAAAAACATATTGAACTTTTTTTTTTTCCCCCCTGACCTTTTGAACTTTATTATAAAGTTTCAGGTATTCTATTAAATTAGAGGGGACTAGAAATAGCCCCTGGAAAACACCTAGGTCACTCTCCTGCCCTGAAGCAGAATCAATTATCCCTAAAGAGAGAATTTGTCTTGAATATTTTTCTTAAAGTTTTTCAGAAACCAAACCGCACACCAGCCGTCATGTATACCACTGTTTTGCCATCCCTTTAATATTTTTTTTTTTGTATCCTGTGTACCAGGAATCATCCTAGCTATCCCCTTTGACATTCCAGGATGGAAGTATGCATCTCTTCCTTTCTTTGAATAAGACCCCAAGTTGGGTATCAACGTTTTTAATCATTTTTAATGCAACTCCGACAGTTTGGTACACCTTGCTCTTGTTTTCAGAGTCCGTGACCAGTGACAACAGTCTTTCCAAAACAAAATACACTTTAAACACAAGAACAAAGCATGATTTAAAGAAAATTTGAAAAAAAAAAAAGATTTAGAAGATCTGAAAATGATCATAGTACTTCTAACAACACCTTCTTTTAAAATGCTGCTAATGAGATCTTTATGTTAAGGTTGAAGTGAGTTGCAGTCCTTGGGAGCTACTGGGGCAGCTTGCAGCTGGGCTGGAGGCAAGTAGGTAGAAAGCACAGAATTAATGAACCAGGAATATGGTCTCATCTACTTTCAATAGCTTTAGTAGTTGGTGTCTTCTGTAATTATTTTCCATTCTTGTTAGTTTTCCAATAGACTTAAATCAATACCTAGGTCAATATTATCCTTATAGCTGATATTAGATCTTATACAGTCACAGAGTAATTTCCCTTATTTAAGAATGTTACTTGGTTATGATAGGCCTGTCTCACTTCTGCAACATCATTACCAATGAACAGCAATAATAAAGGTCTACAAACCTTAAAAAAAAAAAAATGTGTTTAATTCACTCCTCCACTTTCCAGCCTCTATGGTTGTACATAATACACACTGTGCAGAGTGGTTTTCTAAACAGTGGACTGCCAGTAAAAGATACTCTCATCATCAGAAAGGAAAAGTTACTAAATTAATTGCTGATTCAGTTTACTTCTGTATTTCCCATTCTTGGTATTTTTTTTAGAAAACAGGATGTGAACATCCTGCACATCACCATCTCAATTCAACATAAGAATTAAGAAAAGGTAGTCCACAACTACATCAAGACCAAACTATACTTTCACAATCAGACTTGTTCTTCTTTCTAGAATTACTCTTCTCCTCTGCCCTCCTTTTATCTCTCCATCGTTCCCTACCAGCACACTGAAATGCACATAACCTCCCAAGGATAATGTCTCTGTTCCACATCAAACACAATATTGCTTCTGCCAGTGGTTATCATGAAGAGAAGCTGGCCTGTTCAGCCTTGCAATATTATCAAGATTTAACAGACTATGTACAAACTCTATTCCTCCTACCTCTGCCAAGATTATTAAAAAAATAATTGTACTTTACTTCCCTGTCCAAAAGAAATTGGTAGACACTTGCAAGACGAGGCTTTTTTCTTGCCTCCCTTCCTTTACTAAGATCACAAGTGTCTCCTCCTGGAGTAACATGGGTTTAAAATCCATGTTAACAACATGTACACATGGTAGGTAATGATGAGGCAAATGACCGTTACTGGTAGGTTTTTCAGCCTTTTTTCACAACTTCATTCTGCCTCTCCTTGGTTTTATTTTACTTGTCTCAAGCCAAGGGAGGGAAACAACACTTTCTGAAGTCTCTCCAGCTGCCCACTTCTATGATTCTACAGAGGCAATTATGCTCTTAGGAAGTGGTCCAAAGTCAATTATAAAGCAAATAATCTCTAGCAATTCTATGGGTTTTATTACAGTACATCATTTTACATAACAGAGTGGTCTTGACTAACTTACTGCGTACTTGACTGAAGCAGTAAAAATAGATTGGACATACTATTGTTATTGATAATTCCTCACTATAGCAATAATATTTATGTCAAGATATTGAAGGACATTTCATTTCAGTATGAAAACAATGCAATAACTTCCATGAATAGGCATGAACATGCCCCTTTCTCACTCCTTCTTGGACATACATAAGTACCATTTCACACAACAATTTTTAGAAGGTAGGCATTTACTCCAACAAATTCCATTGTTAAGCTTACATTAGTTTCAAACCCTCATTGGAGTGAGGAGGACTCAAAAAGCAGTAGATGAGGGAACCTAAACACTGTATCAGAAAAGGGACAAAACCACAGTTTTAGTTTAGACAATTCAGCCCAACCAATATGAGATGGCCAATCATCCTGCATTTACATGACTGATTTACAAGGGAAATATCATGCTACTTTTCACATTGCAGTATTTCTTATGCACCTGCTCTGGCCCTTTACAGCCTACTGATAAGAAGGTATCAAAAAAAAAAAAAAAAGAAAGAAAGTTTACAACATTAACCATATAAAAACACCCTAAAAACAACTCCCAGGCCAGTGACTTTCTCAAGACACAAATGAATGATAAATTTGTATGACTGAATGGTCACGAAGTCCTTCCCAGAATCTATTAAGACAACATCTGTTTACTTAGAGGATGTAATTAAGCAGTTTGAGAGGTCTAAACTTTCCTCCTTTCAGAACTGGAGTAGAGAGAACTGAGCAATGACACACCACAAACCCTTCAGGACATCACTTCCCCAAAGGGCACAAAGTCCATTTGAAAATTCCAGTCTTCCAGTACCTGTCTGCTTTTATCTACAAAAGATGGGAGTAAAACATTGTAATGAAGTTCATAATCTTAAACTATTTTTCCATCTATTTGTTTGTTTTTCAAAAATCTTATTTGACTTTCACCCCACCTCTCACTCAACAAGACTGAAAACAAAACCGCAATACAACTGTGAAAAAATTTCTTCTGGACACCAAAACATAATCCATACCAGCTCATGACACCAGGTCATACTCAATGCATACTCTAAACACAAGTCACCATCTGCAGCACTATAGAGAGAACAGATGGATGTATTAAGATACTTTTGCAGCACAGAGGAGAAAAAAAAAAAAAAGGTAAATTATTCAGGGAGAAAAGCCATAAGGTACTGCATTCCCCTGGATGCCTACTGAGCTAGTTTCTCAGCATGGGCTCTGTTTTTCTACTGGGATTAGCTGGATTCTTCTGTGCAGTCAGGAGTAGTCACAACAACATATTAAAATGAAAGGACCTTTTGCAAGCACATGCTTTTCCCTCCTGCCACATCTCTTGCAATCAAAACCATGTTTGCCTGCCAGCTGAGATGTAGAGAACATTTTGAAGCCAGTTGCAAAAGAAACCCTGGCTGTATATAGGGTAATAGAGATGAGATTGGATGAAACAGCATAACCCATGTCATATACTGCTAGAAATGAGGCATCTTTAGAGATGGCCATCTGTATTACAATACTTCACTCAATATCAAGGTTTTCCTCTACATCTCATGTGACACTTGAAGAATTTTTAACACTCTTATGATATATAGTGAGTTATATGTTGTGCATTTTAACAAATGCTACAAAAGACAAATAAAGTTTCCTATATATGGAAAAACTGTAACCTTTAATTAAGACATCTGCCTTTAGAGTATAGAAACACCAGTGAGGAATCAATACAATGTACAGCATCTGTTTTCTTTCTCAGCTTGAAACTACTATTCCCTCAAAATGGGACTGACAAGCTCACAAAGACTCCTCTGGAAGGAGGAGCAGATTACTTCTGCTCTGGAAAGTATGCTGAAGGATAACAGCTTTTTAGATCAGAATAAGGCATGCGGAGTTTTTGGCAGAAAATGAGACCGAGTGGGGAAAAAGCCCTCTACATAGTAAAGAGATTCAGATGTTTTTGAGAGGAACAGGAAAGAAACACACCACAAGGCCTTCTTGGTGGACTACACACAAGAAGGGCACACAGACTTGCTGCAACACAAAAGACATTAAACCTCACAGGTAGGTCCAGACAGAGGAGATGGGAGAGAACGGAAGTTATATGACAAGCCTGTTTGCTTTTCTTACCTACTCTTCATAAGGATCTTTTAAATAAAAGTTAAATAGTTAAGTTTTCCTCTTCATAAAACCTTTTCTAAAAATATTTTTTAGAATTATACAGTTCAGGTTGAAAAGGCCACAGGAGATCCCTTGTTCAGTCTCCTGATCAAAGCAGGCTTAACACTGAATTCAAACCAGGCTGTGGAAGGGTATTGTCCTTTGAGTGTTCTTTGAGACACTCACTGTAATGAAAAATAGACTCACCTCAGATCAATGGCTAAGTATGGATTCTCAGTCAGTGG